>NC_135918.1:7122500-7709642 GCF_964058835.1 Carex rostrata
TGCAATGTGCCAATCGGATAGGTTGGAGGACAGAGACCACCTCATGTGGTCATGTAGGTTTGCACGTAGATTCTGGTTGGGAATTGAGGCACACATGAACATACAATTTCAGTGGGGGGCGCAAACAATTGTTAGAGCATGGTGGGATGCAAGGCCAGCAACGAGGGACATCAACCAAAGGAGGAGGGACACGGCATGGGTAGCGGGATGCTGGGCCATATGGCGAGAGAGAAACAGACGGACATTTACTAATGAGAGTAAGACGGAGTGTATCCTCATAAAGGACACAATAAGGGAGTGTATGCAATGGATGGAGAACTGCTAAGAGGAGTGTAAGCAAGTACTATGTAAATAGGTAGATCAATTGTAGAGCTAGGATAATAGAAGGCGTTGTAAATAATTGAACTATCTTTTCTTCTTAATACAAAAAGTCAGAGGCTTTGCCCTGACATTCAAAAAAACAATAATTTGTTCTTTGCTCAATTATATCACAAGAAAATTAATAAACCTATTTTTGCTGTAACAGTAATTTGTTCTTTACTTTATGATCATGGAACTTGATGATTTCTCTTCATATATAGATTTTATTTATGAGATACAATCACACACCAGCTCTATTCGTTTCAATCAAATACCTAACATATTACCAACCAAAAAGAAGCATTCCCAATACCATCTGATCAGGTGGCATATCATAGTGGTGCATGTCTCGTCCATCTCATTAGTTATTTATACTGCAGCACTAATTAAGTGTATATATAGCTTGGACTCTAAGGCTGTGCTCCAACACTAATTAGTCTAGAAGCAAGGAGAGGCGCAGCGTGTATTTTAAACGGATCTTGTCACCTCCAATTCGGGATGTAAGATTTACTATTCAGAGGTAGCGAACTCCGTATTTCTTCCTTCCGTCCCTTCCCTTCCTCTATGGACGCTACTTCTGAAGCACAGCCTAAACATCACAGGTCATATGCTATGAAAGTTACCAATATTAATTTTAAGTCATGCTCACTGTATCGGAGATGAGGAATCTCGATGTTGCATGCCAGAGTCCCAGACACCTTGTTCCTTGCTTCTAGACTAATTAGTATTAACTTCAGATTAAATGATTTTTAGGCGAATAATCAACTCATTGAGTAATTAAAAGGGAGAATTTCACGAATACCCCTCAAAAACTTCAAAATTACATATTTCCCTCTCTGAACTTCAAGAACTCACATATTTATCCATTTTATTGTCTTTTATATAAAACACATTCTAAATTTATAAAATACCTATTTTACCCTTTTATTAAAAAGCATAAAATGCACATCTGGCTCCAATTTGAATCTGAAGGCTCCTCTACCGTTCAAATTGCTTTAAGATCTGTATGCACTAGATCAGCACAAATCTTGAAGCAAACACGCACGAAATATTGAAGCAATGTGCACAGATCTTAATGCGATGCATGCGGATCAAAATTGCTTTGAGATCCGTGCGTGTTAGATTAGCACGAAATTTGAAGAGAACACGTAATAATCTTATTGCAATGCGCGCAAATCAGACGGCAGAGGAACCCTCCAAATTCAAATTTGAATTTGATGGAGTGTTTTATACTTTTTAATAAAAGGGTAAAATAAGTATTTATAAATTTAGAATGTGTTTTAATATATAAGAACAATAAAATTGATAAATATGTGAAAGTTCATAGGGGAAATATGTAATTTCAAAATTTAGAGGGGGAATACGTAATTTTGAAAGTTTTTGAGGGGTCTACGTGAAATCCCCCCAATTAAAAAGTCATTAGTCCTATATTGTGATATTCTTAAATCTTAATATCGCTAGACAACTTAAATAAAAAAGGTCAAAATGGTCAATTAATCCATCTCATGAAAAATAATTCCGTTTTTGCAATATTAAAATGTGAATGTTACTAAACTGATGCTTGACAGTACCAGGCTACCAGCATCATTTTGTTGTATTAGACTACTGCCTGTGTACCAGTTAGGTGGCTGGAAAAGAATAATTTACAAAAATGATATATCGTCTGAATTAGCAGCTAGGATATATAGCAATCACAAATTGGAACATTTGATGGTATTGCAGCTACTATTCTTGTCAAAGAAAATTATGTGCTGATGCAATTATCAGTTATAGCATATAAATTAACATTCTATTTAATAGAACGAATTTATGCAGCACATTTGAGTGTTTCTAATTAAATATAGAAGTCGGAAGGGGAAAATAAACAAAAGAGGAAACGAGAAACTTATCTCACCGTATTTCTCCGAAGAACTCAAATGCTTTATAAAATCCTTAACGTCATCTTAAAAATGAAGAAATCTAAAACGAATTCTAAAGCACCATGGTAGATAGAAATGTAAAAAAAAAAAAAAAATGGAAAACCAAGCTCCTAGTAGGTTACTTGAAATGGAGAGCACATGACGAGGAAAACAGAGAAACAGTGGCAGCGGCCTTGGACTAGTATCATAATGGAACAATTTGGGCCGAGGCCTTGGGCTTAGTTAGCTGTTTGTTTTTGTCAACATTTTAAGAACAGACTTTTTCTTATTCAGATTTCCTTTGCCAATATTTAATATTGAAACAACACTGGATACTATAATAAATAAGTTGTTTTTATTCCCTGCATAATTCTCTTGGGGTCCCTAGTTAGTATTAAATTTTTGTATTATTTCTTGCCCCCACCTCTTCCCCCTCTTTGCTATGAGTCTGGGGGAGGTACCTGAGGTACAATCCAACAAAATAAACGGTCTAGATTAATCTCATCTGATTCAAATTAGATCCGGTGTCTATTGAAGTTATAGGGGTCTGCTTTGAGATTTGTTACAGGTAAAAAGAGCGGTCCAGATTTGACACTTGCACCTCAGGTACCTGGGGTGATACAGATTCCTTTACTATTGCATTGCTTTATCTCTCTATTGACATAGAAGGCAGCCATTTTCTTAACTAGTCCCTTTTAAAAGTATAAAACATCTCTTTGAACTTAAATTTGAATCTAGAGGGTTCCTCTATGGTTTGATCCGTGCGCAATAAGATATGTGCATGTATGCTTCAAGATTTGTACTGATCTAGCGCGCACAAATCTTAAAGCAATTTTGATACGCGTGCATCTTTTTAAGATCTGTGCACGTTGCTTCAATAATTGTGTGTTCTCTTCGAGATTCGTGCTGATCTAGTGCGCACGGATCTTAAAGCAATTTGAATGGTACATGAACCCTTAAGTTCAAATTGGAGTTAGGTGGGTGTTTAATGTTTTTTTAATAAAATGGTAAAATATGTAAGTTTTTGAAATTAAGAGGGGAAAATACGTAATTTTAAAATTTAGAAGGAGAAATACGTAATTTTGAAGGGTATAAAAGTAAATGTTGTAACCCGTTCGGTGGATGAATTCAGATTCAGTGTAATACTTACCGTGTAGAATGAGATCTGAGTCATCCGACATTCATCGGACCACATCCCGTTTTTATCAAATTGTTAAAATTAAAGTTGTAACCCGTCCGGTGCACGAATTCAGATCCAGCACCTATATTTCACATAGACACTGAAATTATTTTGATTGAGATGTTTGTATACTCATGCTCTGTTCATATTTCATTTTTAAAGTTTAAAATGTAAATTTAAATCTTTCAACATGATTTTTGTATTAAAATGTACTTAGAGATCAATTTTTTTAATATTTGAAAATAATTTAATGTTATTTTTAATTTTTTAAAATCAATATTTTTCAGATTTTTTTACTATTTTTATTTAATTAAAAATAATGATTTTCATAAATTCTAAAGAATAGTAAAGAATTTAAAAAAAATAAAAATTGATCTCCTTCACTTTTGATACGGAGGTCGTATTGAAAAGTTCAGATGATTGTGTGAACTTTAAAAAAAAAATACGAGGGTAAAGTAAATTAGAGTTTTCAGAGCATAGTCGAACTCATATAATGAATAGAGGAGGGATCCAATTACACTATTTTATGGTGACACATCTTGACACCATATTTTATAAGTTATTTTTGCAATTTTAAAATTTAAATAGTCGATCCGAACCGTTCAACGTGATGTCCATATTAAAATGTACTTGGAGATCAAATTTTACATTTTTTTGAAAATTTATTACTATTTATTTAGAATTTTTTTAAATTGTTGCTTTTAATGGTCCAAAATTGCCTGAAAACAACAATTTTGTACACATCATAATAAATACTAAAAAAAAATTCAAAAAATGTAAAATTTGGTCTCCAAGCACATTTTAATACGAAGATCTTGTTGAACAGCTCGGATCGTCTGTTTAGATTTTAAAATCGCAAAAAATAACTTATAAAAAAATGATATCAAGATGTATCATCATAAAATGATGTAATTGGATCTCTCCGATGAATATTGAAGTTGCACAAATAAGACTGCAGCATTCAAACTCTCGACAAAGTCGAGCTGAAATCTCTCAGCTCGGTCTCACACTACCTTGAAAGCTGCATTTTATTTTATGCAAATTGAAAATCCAGCATTCAATAAATTTATTATTTCATAAAAATATTCGATCTTAAAAAGATGCCCGTCCTTGAAACTACAGTCAATTTTTTTTTAGAAAAAAAAATATAAAGTGGTGGTGATCATAATGCAGGCTTTCGTATAAACTAACATCTGCGTAGCTCAAAACTCAAAACCATAAGTGACGGATAGAGTTAAAACTATAGGGCAAATTGACCTCCATTAGTTTTCAATTTTTATGAGACTATACATAATTTTCTATATATTTACTATTTTAAAGTAAAATGCTACATGTACTATAAAATTGATTTTCATTCACTGTATAAAATTTTTATATAATTAATCCTCATACTTTGAAAGTCTGACTCCGTCGCTGAAAACGTATACAAAAACATGTATATCAGTATGAGGAGGGTTCAAATGCTACCATGTTTTTGTGCCTCCATTATGCCTCCATCTCTCTCCATCATTTTCAAAGTTTAAACAGTCGATCCGAACTGCTCAACCTAACATCCATACTAAAATATGTTTGGAGACCAAATTTTATATTTTTAGGAATTTTTTTACTATTTTTTTAGATAGGTAAAAAAATATTGTTTTTAGATGGTTCAGATTTACTGATTTTGTACCTAAGAAAATAGTAAAAATTTTTCTAAAAATATAAAATTTGGTCTCCAAACATATTTTAGTATGAAGGTTAGGTTGAGCGGTTCGGATCGACTGTTTGAACTTTGAAAATAATGGAGAGAGATGGAGGCATGATGGAGGCACAAAAACATGGAGGCATTTGAACCCTCCTCTATCAGTATATACTCTATTAAAATCTAGATGCCATGAATTTAATTAATAACAGATTACAGGAGAAGAATTAGAGACTGCATATAACTAAGTGATTGTTATAGACTTGTAGTTGTAGCCTTCGTAGAAAGATGGTTTCTTACAACGGAATTAAACGAATCAACGATTCCAAACCAATATCTTTCCAATTAATACAGTTTATTTCTCATGCATCTTCACATACAGAATATATCAGATCTTCAGAACTACATATGAACAACGAAAGCTTTCATTAGAACTTTCAGAATTATTAAGTACATCTTTCTATCGGTTGAAAATGTAAATTTGTGGAATCTAATAGTGAAAGCTATTGGGCGGCAACCCTGCAGTCACTGTATGGAGTGCACCGAGCTGACCAACTGCAAAAACATGCTACTAGCTCCTTTTTTATCAAATCACTCATGCTCCTACAGCCTTTCTACAATTCCTCTGTCACGCTTGACCCACAGACAAACAGCATAACCTGACGTTGGACGACATCACGTATGTTCTCAACAAAATCGGCCTGTGCTATGTTGCACCAAACGGGTATTACGTGTGTTTTTTGGCAAAAGATCTGGAAATTCAAAGTTCCGATCAAAGTCAAAATATTCGTTTGGCTCACAATCCACAACAAAATCCTTACGCAACAGGTGCTCACGATTAGAGGGTGCAATGTGGTGCAGGGATGTTGAAAATTTCTGATAAAAGGAATTTATATATTTTATTGATTATCAATCATAATTTACAAGGTACAAACCTACTGCTATTTATACATACATAGGCAATATAGCCATTTGAGCTAACTAAGGAAGATAATTACAATTAATTAATAGAAAGAATATAGAGCGGATCACGGGACAGATTGTGATCTTCTGGAAATGGAAATAATACAATCACATGAGTGAGAATTGCCAGACATCAAGTTCTGCCAGCCAAGGAAGAAACGTCAGGGAAGGAAGGGTTGGAATTTGGGTATAATGTGCAAATTTCCAACATGCTTTGATAGGTGTCCCCAAAAGGTACATCTCCAATAAATATGTGCTAGTTATTTTCAACACTCCCTCTCAAGTTGGAATCATATAAATTGATAGAACCCAACTTGTGCAAGATAGTTTGAAAACTTGATGTATCTAAAGCCTTTGTTAAAATATCTGCCAATTGATCCTTGGAGCTAATATAAGGTGTTTCAATCTCTTTTGATTGCACTTTTTCTCGTATGAAATGGCAATCAACCTCAATGTGCTTTGTACGCTCATGAAACACCGGATTGGATGCAATGTGTCTAGCCGAGTTGTTGTCACAATGCATCTTCATAGGTTGATCATTTTTAACTCCCATGTCATTTAGCAATTGTTTTAGCCAAACTAGCTCACTTGCGGTTGCCGCCATTGCTCGATATTCCGCTTCGGCACTTGACCTTGCTACGACACTTTGTTTTTTGCTTTTCCAAGTTGTAAGATTACCTCCAACAAATGTGCAATAGCCGGTTGTCGATCGCCGATCGCAACTTCCCGCCCAATCCGCATCGGAGTAACCTACAATGGTCAAATCATTATTTTTCTTAAACAAAATACCTCGACCGGGTGAACCCTTAAGATATCTAAGAATCCGTTCAACATCATCCATATGACTTGTCCGGGGAGCATGCATGAATTGACTTACTGCACTAACCGCAAAAGCAATGTCGGGTCTAGTGACGGTTAAATAAATTAATTTACCAACAAGTCTTTGAAATTGGCCAATATTCTTTAAGGGTTCACCATCCTCGAGATTTAATTTTTTGTTAATTTCCATTGGAGTGTTGAATGGTTTAACACCTAATTTTCCTGTTTCTTTTAATAAGTCTAATGTATATTTTCTTTGTGAAATGAACAAACCTTTAGTTGAATAAGCTAATTCAATTCCTAAAAAATATTTAAGTTGACCTAAGTCTTTAATGTCAAATTTATTTTTTAAATGACGTTTAATTAGCTCAATATCTTCGTCATTACTTCCGGTAACAATTAAATCATCTACATATACTAATACAATTGTTGTTGAGTTTTTGTTTATTTTAATGAACATGGATGAATCGGTCGAGCTTTTGGTGAAACCAAATTCTAAAAGACCATAACTAAGCTTGGCATACCAAGCACGTGGTGATTGTTTGAGACCATATATGGACTTATGCAATTTGCATACCAAATGTTTGTTATTTTCTTTTAGGTGGCCCGGTGGTAGGTTCATATACACTTCCTCATCTAAGGTTCCTTGCAAAAATGCATTTTTAACATCCATTTGGTACAATTTCCAACCTTGATTTACTGCAACCGAGAGCAATATTCTCACCGTACTCATTTTTGCAACAGGTGCAAATGTTTCTTTGTAGTCTATGCCATATGTTTGTGTAAACCCTTTTGCTACTAACCTAGCTTTATATCTCTCAATTGAGCCATCACTATTATATTTTATTTTGTAAACCCATTTGCATCCTACGGATTTTTTATCTTGGGGCAATGTAACAATGGTCCAAGTTCTATTTTTTTCAAGCGCATGTAATTCTTCTTCCATTGCTTTTTTCCATAATGGATTTTCAATTGCTTCTTGATACGTAGTGGGCTCATATTGATTTGATATAGAGCTTAAGTAAGCACAAAAATTTTGTGAAATACTTTCATATGACAAATGATCTTGAATTGGATATGTAGTTGCATGATATGTTACAAAGTCATTTAGTCTTGAAGGGGGTCTAGTGGAACGAACTGACCTTCGTAGCGTGTTTGTATTTGTAGTATCACCTCGAGCTTGTAGATTGTTACCTTGATCTTCATTTTCTTCAAGTTGAAGTTCTTCAGTACCTATCTCATGATTTACACCTTGCTCAAAAATTGTTAGTTGTGGTCTAGGTTGTTCAAAACAAGTCGGATCCTTTATTTGATCACTTTCTTCTTGTTGAAAAAATGGTTCAAATTCAAAAAATGTAACATCTCTTGATATGTGTAATTTTTTATTGATTGGGTCATAACATTTATACCCTTTTTTCTGTAATGAGTATCCTAAAAATATGCACTTTGAAGCATGCTTGTCTAATTTATCCCTATGTTTATTTTGAATGTGTATAAAGCAAGTGCACCCAAATATACGTAAATGATCTAAATTTATAAATTTATTATTCAAAGTCTCTAAAGGTGATTTATCTTGTAAAACATTGCTTGGTGTTCTATTAATTAAATATGCTGCAGTAAGAACAGCTTCGGACCAAAATAATTTTGGAACATTATTTTGAAATAACAATGATCTAGTTACCTCAAGCAAATGTCTATTTTTCCTTTCTGCAACTCCATTTTGTTGTGGAGTGCCAACACATGTTGTTTGATGCACAATGCCAAGATTTTTAACAAAATCTGAAAATTCTTTGTTTATATACTCTGTTCCATTATCAGTACGTAATATTTTAATGCTAGTATTATATTGGTTTGATACCAAATTTACAAATTCTTTAAAAGTACTAAATACTTCTGATTTTGCTTTTAATAAATAAATCCAAGTAGTGCGAGAAAAATCATCGATAAATGTAATAAAATATTTGAAACCATTGTATGAATCAATTGGAGCTGGACCCCAAACATCCGAATGCACTAGTTCAAATGATACATTTGTTTTATTTTGAGAATTTGGAAAAGGAGATCTTGTTTGTTTTGCAAAACGACAAACATCACAACAATTATTATTTAAATTTGGTAGCACAAAAAGTTTATCTAAAACTTTATCAGAAGGATGACCTAGTCTATAATGCCATAGTTTATCTTTGCTAGTACAAGAATTTGCAATATGAGCATAATTAAGTGAATCTAAAATATATAATCCATCTTATAATGTTCCCTCACCAATCGTCTTCCCTGTAACTATATCCTGAAATATTACATTATTGGGTGAGAAAATCAAATTGCAATTCAATTCTTTTGTAATCTTACCCACGGATAATAAATTAGAAGTCAAGGATGGTATATACATAATATTTGAAATATTTTTTGAGAAAAAATTAGTTTGTCCTACACCATTTATTGGGACCTTAGTACCATTTGCCACTGTTACAAATGATTTATTATTATTATTATTTGAAATTTTTTGCAACAGTGCTAAATTTCCAGTCATGTGGTCTGTGGCACCCGAGTCAATTATCCAATAATTTTTATGAACCGCAGATAATGCAACAACGCCTCTGGAATTTTCAGAATGGATAGAGTAATTAAGTATAGGTTTTGCAACAGTTTTTGCATTTTCTAAAAATTTCAAGGGCTTGTCACAAAAATTACCATTATCATAAAAATTACCTTCTCCATGCTGGCTGCGCTCATGAGATGTCACAAAAATTACCATTATCATAAAAATTACCTTCTCCATGCTGGCTGCGCTCATGAGATGTTGAATAGTTCAGTGCCTGATTAAGTTCAGTTAGATTCGCTTGACCGAGCTGCCCCGTCTCACCTAGGCGTTGAATTAAATTATGTAAAACAGATGTGATAGGTTCGTTTGCACTGGAGGAGGCTTCCGCTAAGTTTCCCTTCGCGGCTCCGTTCGAATTAGCCCTATCTGACTGATCGCCTCCAGTCACTTTCTTCTCCTTGTTCGGCCTGAGGTGTGGATGCAAATTCCAGCAATTTCCTCGCTCGTGCCCACTCTTGTTGCAATAATCGCACTTCAGATTGCGCATCTGACCACTTTTTCCTCTCCCCCTACCGCGACCGCCACTCGGTGCGTATCGATTGTCACTATGGTTCACGGCTAGGGCACTCCTTTCTGTTTCAATGTTAGTTGAGTTGTTCCCTTGATTCATCAGCTTTCTACGACTCTCATCTCTCTGTACCAAGCTTATGGCACTAGCAAACGAGGGTAATTCGGGAGAGAGGAGAATTTGACTTCTTACTTGTTCATATGATGAATCAAGGGATGATAGAAATAAATAAACATTTTCTTGGTCTGCTCGTTTTTGTAATTCACCCAATTCAATTGTCGGAGGCTGGTAAACAACAAGCTCTTCTAATTTTGATTTCAAAGATCCAACATGTTCAATAATTGATTGGTTTGGTTTTTTCTTTATTTGAAGTAAATCTTGTTTCAATTGGAAGATATGAGCATAATTATTTTGTTGACCATACATTTGTTTGATTCCTTCCCACATATCTTTTGAGGTGTTAAATGCAAGCATAAACAAGTTAGATATGCTTGGTTCCATTGAGTTTAATAACCAAGTCATAATCAGGTTGTCAATTGAATGCCACTCTTCCAATTTGTTTTCAAAGTTTGGATCTTTGCCATCAGATATAGGAAGAGAAACTTTACCGTTTATCCAGCCAATTATTCTTTTTCCATGAAGCGCCATTGTCACTGAACGCGACCAAGTTAGGTAGTTATCGCCATTGAGCAGCGTGGTGGAGAGGCGCAAAGATGAATCAACAGATGAGTTTCTGTATATGCTCGCATTTCCAGGGTTGGTGCTTCCAGGATTATTGCTTACACCTTCAAGGGTTGGTGGTGTGTTGTTAGGAGGGTTCGACATCACTTATCTAGATTGCTACACCAATTTTGTGAAATAAGCAGACTCAATTAGTCTGTGGTTCAATATGCTCTGATACCATGAAAATTTCTGATAAAAGGAATTTATATATTTTATTGATTATCAATCATAATTTACAAGGTACAAACCTACTGCTATTTATACATACATAGGCAATATAGCCGTTTGAGCTAACTAAGGAAGATAATTACAATTAATTAATAGAAAGAATATAGAGCGGATCACGGGACAGATTGTGATCTTCTGGAAATGGAAATAATACAATCACATGAGTGAGAATTGCCAGACATCAAGTTCTGCCAGCCAAGGAAGAAACGTCAGGGAAGGAAGGGTTGGAATTTGGGTATAATGTGCAAATTTCCAACATGCTTTGATAGGTGTCCCCAAAAGGTGCATCTCCAATAAATATGTGCTAGTTATTTTCAACAGATGTGTCTTATGTACAAACAACTTACAGGAGGATAGAAACCACTTGCTTTGGTACTGCACCTTTGCCACTGGGTTTTGGAGAGGGCTATTGGCTCAGCACAATTTAAGGCTACCGATGAATGGCAATATGCCACTCAAATGGATATGGTGGAATCATCGTACGGGCCAAACACCTACACAGAGACGAGTGTGGGATACTACTTGGGCGGTAGGTATGTGGGCGTTGTGGCGTGAGCGTAATAGGAGGATCTTCTCGCAGCAGATCAAGATGGCGGCAATTTTGATCAATGAGACGGCTTTGGAAATTCACATGTGGATGCAAAATTGCTAATACACTGGAGCAAGTGACCAAAGATCTGGTGAAGCAATTTTGTGCTTTCCTCTCTGTCCTGTTTTGTATTTAGCAAGTTCAAATTCAATTATTGGGGCAAGCCGGGTACCCCCGGTATCTTGTAAATATTTTCTTATCAATACAAATCGTTAGTAGGCTATCAGCCACTAACCTTCAAAAAAAAAAGAAAATGTAAATTTGTTGAAACCCATGCTACAACCAACGGCAATAAAATTTGTATTCTTGCGACTAACATTTTTTTAGAGAAAAAAATGTGGATCAAGTCCACATTTAATTTAATTAAGAAAGTTACAAAAGTTTTGTAACAAGATTACAAGAGTAAAAATAATATCCAATATTTGAGCAATAAAGTGAAATAAAAACAGAATAGGAATGAAATAAAATAAGAAGTCTAAAGTTTCAAAAATCCAAAACTAACTAGTTACTTCCAGTATTATCCTTCCTCCATGAAGCTCTGCATCTTTTAATTCTCCCCATTATGCCCCCATTGCCCTTGCCGTACTAGTTGGACCGCTCGCACCGGTTTCTGGTAAAATTGCAGTGTCTTCAATATCTCTTCAAGCAAATCTTCTGTTGTCTTGTTTGACTCCGAGAAGCATCTGTTGCACCTTTCTCTCAATATAACGAATTGCATAATGACTATTGCTGATTTTTCTGCTTTTCCCATCGCGCCAGTGGCCGTGTAGTCTAGTTGCAAAAGAGGCCATTTGTGAGATGGTCTCTTTAGCATTAACTCATTATACAATTTTACCGTGTAAGGGCATTCCTGGAATAAGTGCTTTGTTGTTTCTTGGTGTCCCCTGCACAGTGTGCACATACTTGCAAATGTCCATCCTCTTTTTTGAAGATTTGCATGTGTTAGAATCTTGTTTTGTATTGCCAACCATCCAAGTATTATCATACTTTGCCAAACCAGGTCAAATGCAATTTTCTTAAAAAAAAATTGAACCGTAATTTGTACCAAGCACTCTCGAAAAAAAATACATATCACAAATGTTGAAGATTTTAAAATCACCAAAACCACTAAATCAATAAAAAATTCTTAGAAGATTCTAAAACTTAAAAGTATTACTCCTGTTTCATTTCTATTTTAAAAGCAGAGTGAGTCTATGGTACTATGCATATTACGATTTGGTCCGTATTACGGCTTAATATTCAACTTTTCATAATTCTAACGGTCGATCCGAACCGTTCATCTTGTTCTCCATATTAATATGTATTTGGAGACCAAATTTTACATTTTTACAATTTTTTTTACTATTTTTTTTAGATTTATTGGAAATCACTGTTTTTGGATGGTCCAGAATTTTCAGATCAAGTGATTTTCTAAATATCTAAAAAGATAGTAAAAAAATTTCAAAGATTGTAAAATTTGGTCTCCAAAAACATATTAATATGGAGAACAAGATGAACGGTTCGGATCGACCATTAAGATTTTAAAAACTCGAATATTGAGCCGTAGCACGAACCAACCCGTGATATGCATAGTACCATAAACTCACTCTTAAAAGTATCCAAACAGAAACCCCAATCATTCTCTGTGCATTTTAGTCCAAGAAAGATTGAATCCGGATCACCCCAGGTACCTGAGGTGCAAGAGGTAAATTTGGACCGTTAATTTCACTTGGCACGAATCTCAAATCAGACACCCTACAGCCTCCACAGCTACCGGATTGAATTTGGCAATGAAATTAATCTGGACCGTCCATTTTTATTAATTGCATCTCAGGTTACCTGAGGGGACGCACTCAGAAAGATTGTTTGATCCCTACAAGTCCATCCGAATTTATATCCTCTGAGATATCTCAAACTTTGCGTGACTTTATGGAAAATCCCAACCGTTTAAATACGTTATGCATGAATCTCAAAGCACACATAATACTGACCCCCTACATCACCCCCGAATAGGCACCGGACACGTAGGTCACGCAAAAGTTGAGATATCTCAGAGAATATGCACTCAGTCCATCCGTCCCTGAAAAAATCTAACCGGGCCGAGGGAGTGATGGGCCGAAGAGCCCATACCAATCTAGGTTTTCCGTCGGGAAGGAAAAGTGGAATCCAGATCCACTAAAATAACTCAAAGTTTGAGTTTGGATCTAAACCGTCTAATCAGAATCTGCACGAATATTAAAGTACCTCGTGAATTTTACCTCGGACCGGATTGATCCGGATCCAGATTGGACGGTCATAAACCAAACTCAACTTTTGAGATACTTTAGGGACCGGACCCGCAAAAGTAACCTCAGTCACGTGCAATGCACACACTTGCCCGGGAAGCCACCCAGCTTTGGCGCCAAATATTCCCGCCAATACCACTCTCGCATTACGTCGGTACAGGGTCCACCAGACGCAGAACATATCTACAGCAAAATAAGATAACCAACAATTGAAGAAAAAGAGCAGCAGCAAAGCCCCAATTCGTTGCCATGGTAATCTCTCTCTCCCTCCCTCCGTATCTCCGCCAAGTCCTAGACATCATTTCAGAAATCAAATAAGAAGCAAGTACTACAGCTAAAATTCGATCTCAACATTAATTAATGAGCTATTTTTGTTCTTTATGTGAAACCTACAAACTGGTCGCTCTACCATTTCTGTACGCGCAAATCAATAGAAACAGTTCTACAGATCTAATGCGAAATAGCCTTATTCACCTATGTCTATCTCTATTTTTTTTTTAATTCAATTTCTCTTCCTCTCTGTAGGACGATTCAGAGAACAATCCATCAACTCCCGTCTCCCCAGCGTCAGCTGGATTCAGCACAGATCGGCTACCTCCGACCCGCAACACAGAATCCTACTCTGACGAGGAGGCCGCAGAAGATCCGCACATCATCGAGGATGTCGCTGATGATATGGCTGCTGGCACTCCAGCTGATGGAGAGGACGAAGAAGGGGAAGATCTCTACAACGATAACTACCTCGAGTGAGTTTTATTATCAATTCTCTTATGCTGGTGGTGTTAATTTTTCATATGCTTTGATCATTTCTGATATTCCAGTGAAAGGCATTATTATCAGATTGGCCCTTTATTTCTAATATACAAATGTTTGGACAAGGGAATTGTTTGTTGTTATACTTTATTCTCATGATTCATGACCATTATGTTCAATTATTGGAATTTTGATTTTGCACCTCTTTTTGCCATGTCTTAAAAAAAGCATCAATTGAAATCGAAAATTATGTTAAATTGCACAGCATGTAATGTCAGCAAGGAAAAACAAACAAATGGGTTAAAATGATAAGTGAATCTGATCTGAAATTCTTGACCTGAATTGGGAACTGCTTCTGAATTATTTTCTCTGCATGCTTGATCAAGTGATTACCGGCGATTGGATGAGCATGATCAGTACGAATCAGTGGGGTTAGATGAATCTTTAGAAGATGAAAGAGACTTGGATCAAATCATGGCTGACAGGCGTGCGGCTGAGGTCGAACTTGAGGCAAGAGACATACGTACTGGGGTCGCAGGGGGTACCAGAAAGCTTCCCCAGATGCTCGATCAGGGTAAATGCTTATTTATTTGCACTTAGACTGACAAAATTTGTTTCATGCAAGGATTCTTTAAGAAAAACAGTCAAAGATTACACATTAAGTCAAACAACATATGCTTGCAATAACAAAAACCTGCAGTTCCCTCTAGGTGCTTAGAAGTTCAGAATCTTCCTTGTACTAAGTCTACTTGTGCAAGAAAACAAAATACTTCATGTTGTGAGAACCAACATGACATTGATCCTAACTTGAAGGTCTATTTGTTATAACTTCTTTTTCCTTTGTCTATTTTTTCTTGTTATTGTAGACACTGATGATGAAACAAACTTCAGGAGGCCCAAGCGTCACCGGGCCCATTTCCGACCACCGCCAGCTGGCGGTCCAGATGATGACGGAGAGGATGGTACACCAAGCTCACCTGGGCGGTCCCAGCGTGGCTACTCAAGAGAGGATACACCAATGACTGATCCGTTTGATGATGACCCCTATGATGTAGTGACATTATCCTTTCCCAAAGCACCCTTCTAATTTATATTGATATTGCGCAATATTGATTGGTTTGGTTCGGCACCTGTAGTTTTCCTTTGTTTTTTGGCAATTCTAATGCATCTGCCTTATGTGACCCTAACTTATTTTGTTTGTATTTTGGTATCTTCCATAATAGGATGAGACAGATGATGTGGATGAGACAAGCATGTACCGGGTACAAGGTTCACTGAGAGAATGGGTTGCAAGAGATGAGGTGCGCCGTTTAATTGGGAAGAAATTTAAGGAGTTCCTTTTGACCTATGTCAATCCCAAAAACGAGCAAGGGGAGTTTGAATATGTCCGTCTCATCAATGAGATGGTTCTAGGTAAGAAGTTTTTTAATTTCTATGGATGCTGTTTTTGTACCCAATGACCACCCTTTACTTATTCCTCCCATACCAGAATCATATACGAAGTTCATTTATTAACTTGATAACTAAGTAGTAAACAAGCTGACAAATTTACAAGGGCACTTGCACTGCAATTAACTGGTACATGGATGGTACTTTGTTTAGTTTCCAACAGGTGTATATCTGGGATTTCTTCTTTCTTAGCAATTTTAAGGGGACGTTGTAAATTTTAGTTTTTCGTGTCAACAATGTAGGTTTGTGGCAAAACTCGCACTGATGTTTAAGAAATTTAATTCTTTTATTCTTTTTATTCGCAGCAAACAAGTGTAGCCTAGAGATATGCTACAAGCAGTTCATTTATGTTCATCCAAACATTGCCATATGGCTGGCGGATGCACCGCAATCTGTGTTGGAGGTGATGGAGGAGGTTGCACGAAATGTCGTTTTAAACCTGCATCCGAATTATATCAAAATCCACCAGAAGATCTATGTCCGGATCACTAATCTACCTGTCTATGACCAGATTCGCAATATCAGGTAAAGAGATTAATAACCTAGATTATTTTGTCATGTGCTATTCCAGTACCAATTTGGCCAAAATAATATAGCATAATGGTGCAGAATTCAGAATATTACCATTTCGTGAACTCTTTTCAGAATATAATACAGCATTTTGAAGATTTCTCTGAGGAAACATTGTGGTTCCTTATAAAGCCTAACAGATTGCAAATACCCTGAGAGGCAATAGATATTTTCTGTTACTTGTGGGATGTAAAGACATGCACATCCATCCGCTATCAATATTTTTTTAATTCCCAATCTGCCTTCCTCACCTTTTCTCTCAAACAGTTAATGAAATGGAAAATAATTTGGGCACTGTTAAAAATGGCAGAGGCAAAATATTTTCCAACATCTTAGGACGTGTATGTGTTAATTTACAGGGGCTAATATTTTGGATAGCTGCTATTAGTTTTCTATCCTAAAGTAACATGTGCAATTTTTTTTGTGGGACAGACAAATACACTTGAATACAATGATAAGGATAGGAGGTGTAGTTACGCGTAGGTCAGGAGTGTACCCACAGCTACAACAAGTAAAGTATGACTGCAGCAAATGTGGGACCGTGCTGGGGCCCTTCTTCCAGAATTCCTATTCTGAGGTCAAGGTTGGCTCCTGTCCTGAGTGTGAATCCAAGGGCCCGTTCACTATCAATGTTGAACAGGTACATTTCTTTTCAAAGACTTCCATGCCAGTGCAATCATGCATTTTATGGTGTTCTCTTCTGGCTGATATTCCCTGTTTCCAAAGCTGCATCCTTTCTCAGCATTGCATGTGAACTCAAACTTTTTATTTTTTAAGTCAAACTGGCAAGGTTTGAAGTACTGACAATAGAAACCTATATGGTCTGTATACAGTGATTTACTGGTTGGTTTGTGTTGGTATATACTGAGTCCTGTTCTAAATGGATGAATTTCATTGGATAGGTTCTCCAGGAGTCTTGCGAAATTAACTGTATTTAGAAACTTGTCATGCTCCAGGACACTTAATTTCATGGGACATTTATATTTTAATTGAAAAAATGTTGTTAGGGGTATTGAGGTAATTTTATATTAAAAATATCTACACAATATATATTTTTAAAGATTTAATCTATGGAATTGATCAAGAATATATACACGTATTCTCAGCTGATAAGTATCTAAAACCAATCTATTAGATACCAAAAACTCAAGACTGGATATTTAACTTTTCCATATCACCCTTCATTAATCAAACTGTTGAAATCAATCTAATATTTTGCCTCTTAAAATAGTGGTATCTTAGTGCAAAATTATTTTGAAATGAAGTGTAGGTTTGATAATATGCAATAAGTTCTTCTATTTTGGGTAAATATAGTATTGTTCTGACATCTGTAGCTATCTTTTCATGCAGACAATATACCGAAACTATCAGAAATTGTCACTTCAAGAGAGCCCTGGTACAGTGCCAGCTGGCAGGCTCCCCAGATACAAAGAAGTGATTCTTCTAAATGACTTGATTGACTGTGCCCGACCCGGCGAGGAGATTGTAAGCCAAAATATATATTTGCCCCTGACAAGTAAGGTTCTTACATTGTCACTTTCCCTGATCTACCCTTGTTCTTGTCTTTTTAGGAGGTGACTGGGATATACACGAACAATTTTGATCTTTCTCTAAATACGAAAAATGGGTTTCCTGTATTTGCAACTGTGGTTGAGGCAAACTATGTGGCAAAAAAACAAGACCTCTTCTCAGCTTATAGACTCACTGATGAAGACAAGTCTGAGATAGAGAAGCTGGCCAAGGATCCAAGAATTGGTGAAAGGGTTTGTACCTTCATCTTTAATAGTTTCCACATTCAACTTGAAGTTGTTCAAAGGTATTATTTAATCTTCAAATAAACAACACTTTGTTGTTCAACAGATTGTCAAGTCGATAGCACCGTCCATATATGGCCATGAAGACATAAAGACAGCAATTGCACTGGCTATGTTTGGTGGTCAAGAGAAATTCTCAACTGGTAATCATAGGCTAAGAGGAGATATAAATGTCCTTCTTTTAGGTGATCCTGGCACGGCTAAATCCCAATTTCTCAAGTAAGACCTAATTCTAAAGATTTTTCTCTATTTTCTCTGTAGGTATATTTTTACCATATATCATCTTAGGTAAAAAGTATCATGGTTTGGTTGTAGGCAAAGAACTATATATTCCACTAGCAACTATAAACATACAATGTATGCAGTACACCATGCAAAACGAGATGTCCTAATGTCCTAAATAACTTGTTAAATATCCACCCTAACCCCCCCTATCTGAACTGCTTAACCTTGGTAACTTACTGACAGGTATGTGGAGAAGACTGGGCACAGAGCTGTTTACACAACAGGCAAAGGTGCCTCAGCCGTCGGTCTGACAGCAGCGGTCCACAAGGACCCTGTGACACGTGAGTGGACCCTAGAAGGTGGTGCCCTTGTGTTAGCTGACCGTGGCATATGTCTCATTGATGAGTTTGACAAGATGAATGATCAAGACAGGTTAGAAGAATAGTTCTGTACTTGAAATTTTTATTTGAACTTTTAGGTTCTGATGTTATATACTGCAATAGATTCATGTAATTATCTGTGATTGTAACTTTTTGGGGCATATACTATAGTATCTATAGTGTGTACTATGGTATCTGTAACAGGCCATGCTGGTACTAATACCATATTATTTTTCTCAATTTTAACAAATTGCAGAGTGAGTATTCATGAAGCAATGGAGCAGCAAAGCATAAGCATATCAAAGGCTGGGATCGTTACATCTCTACAAGCTCGGTGCAGTGTCATTGCTGCTGCTAATCCAGTTGGGGGAAGGTAATTTTTTCTCAACAGACTAGTTATTTTATTATGTTCATGAGTGGAAGCATATTTTACCAGAAATCTGTTGTAATTTTAACACTTCTATTAATATTAGGTACGACTCGTCAAAGGCATTCACTGAGAATGTTGAGCTAACTGACCCAATCATCTCTCGTTTTGATATCCTGTGTGTTGTCAAGGTGAGACTCGAATTCCATAGTCATCAATAGATTAAAATAATGAGGGTTCAAATGCCTCCATTTTTTGTGCTTCCATCATGCCTCCTTTTTTTAATGTTAACAACTTAAAATTTTATCTACTTATTTTCTCTACATACACAAAATTTATCACTTTTTTATTTTGTTTATATGACTCAATAAGTTAAAAAATCAACATCCAGAATTTATTCGTGCAAGCTCCAGGATTTTGGTTGCGAGCTCTTGATGCCGATCAAAACAAAGTCAAAATGTCGTAATTTTATTCGTCCATATAGAAAATGATATAGATCAAATCTAATGGCTTTATTTTAATATTTGAGTTTTAAATTTGAAGTTATTAATATTTAGAAAATGGAGGCATAATGGAGACAAAAATGGAGGCATTTGAACCCTCTTAGGATAATGATGAGAATAAGAATACAAATAATAGTAGACAAATGAAAATGTCAATTTTACTAGTAAAGTCCTCTTTTGGATTTCTAATTGCTATGAAGATAGACATGAGCATATTATCCTCTAGTTTTTTTGTATAAAATTGTATTGCATTGACCTGTATCTGGAAAAAAAGTTCCTTTGTATTCTATAACTGTGATATTAATATTTTGTTTTCAATTACAGGATATAGTTGATCCAGTAACAGATGAAATGCTTGCTCGATTTGTAGTGGATAGCCATGCTAGGTCGGTCCCAAAGGGTTCCAATTTGGAAGAAAGGGCTCAGAGTGGCAACGAGGAGGCTGGACCAACTGATCCAGATGTACTAATTCATCAATAAGCTTGCCACTTTTTTTTTCTTTCCGTTTTCATTATATCCCTGTTTCTAATAAAACTTTTGTTAAACCAGATTTTGTCGCAAGATATGCTGAGAAAGTATATAACATATGCAAAGCTAAATATATTTCCAAGACTCCATGATGCTGACACAAACAAACTGCAATATGTCTATGCGGAGCTGCGGAGCAAGTCAGCGGTTAGTGCGGCCCCACATTTTATCTTTTTTTTTTATTGCAGAGGTTACATTATTCAGACTAGCATTACATAGATATTTAGGAGGTATTCCTTTCGACTTCAAATAATGACTTTTTTATTTTTAATTATTTATTTATCTTATACGTTTTGTTTTCTGATGTTTAGTATGGGCAAGGGGTGCCAATAGCAGTGAGGCACTTGGAGTCGATGATACGAATGTCAGAGGCACATGCTCGGATGCATCTCCGGAGATATGTATCACAAGAGGATGTTGACATGGCAATTCGAGTGCTTCTTGACTCCTTCATCTCCACCCAGAAATTTGGTGTACAAAAAGCCCTTCAGAAGGTGCAAAATATACAACTTTTGTTTAAATCCCATGTCTTTTGGTGAAATTTGGTGTTCATTTGGATTGAACTTGAATTGAGATGTTCTACTTGTCATGTCTATAACAGAGCTTTAGGAAGTATATGACCTACAAAAAGGATTACAACGAGCTGCTCTTGCACCTCCTGTGTATGCTTGTGAATGATGTGTTACATTTCCAGAGGACCCTCTCTCGGTCACGTGCACCACACCTAACACGTATTGAGATTAAAGTGTCTGACCTTCAAAACAAGGTTAGAGAGTTGTACCCATGTCTTGATTTCATAATAAAGACCACAGAACTAATTAAATCTACTCTTTTGCAATTTGATCCCTCCACTTTAAAAAGTGTTATTAAATAGATCTGATTAGGGAAAATTGGTATTAAAAAGGCTCAGTTGAAACTATCAAGCTTTAATGCGTGGTTGTACAGCAATAATCTGCTCCACTTACAATAAGCAAGCTTAATAAGAGCTTCTGTAAAAGGAATTTGCAGCGATTAGTTTTGCATGACTAACATTTCCGGATAAAATGCGTAAAAGGGATAATCTAAACAGCTTCCAAACATGTCAGAAAATGTAGAGCATTAATCATTATATCTGCAAAAGAGGTTCAATAAGACCATGAAAAGGTTAATTAAGGTTATGCTGGCCTACTTGGGGTGCCTGATTTTGCTACCAAACAATATTTTTCAAATATGTAATTGCACTTTTTGATTGATTCAGGCCCAAGAGTATGAAATTTTCGACTTGAACCCATTCTTTTCAAGCTCACACTTCAAGGATAACAACTTCATTTTAGATGATGTACGTGGTGTTATCACCCATCCAGTTGCTGAAGATTTTTAAACCGAAATTGAGAGATTTTTTTAAGAATTTAGAGGGCTAAGAGCTTTGTGAGAATCATTGGAGTGGAGTCTCTTTGCTGTGAGCATCTGTTTCTATGTTTAATTGTTAATTGTGTCATAGATTACTGTCTTGTCTGGAAATTCTCCATTTTCTGATAATATAACACCTAATTAATCTTTAGCTGGTTCTCTGACGTAGCAAATAACTTTTATTTGGAAACAACCACGCGCTCGATTTTGTGTAAAGTATTTTAAGGGGTTCGAAAGATTTAAGCAAGAAATTATCAGGTTTTCACTATCTTATACGGATTCGTAATTCCAAATTTCTATCTAGTTCAATTCAAGAAATCACAAAATTAGTGGTATGGTACCAAGCTGGTACCATCACGCCATAGGTTCGTACAGCAATACAGCAACTATTAATTATTACAAAACCAGGTAGCCGCACCACATCCAACTAAGAAGCCTACTACATGTCTTTTTAAAAACAAATTAAACATCTGATCTGACAATACAAAAAATAACACTTTTGAATACAGACCCACAAAATATGACAAAAATATAGAACCAACGTATAGGACTGCCAAATATCCATCCTCCATAGTGTTCCTCTCTATTCCACACCAATCATCCTACAAATCTGGATGGTCCTCTTCCTCTTGAGTTCTCCCTTGGTCTAAATTTGGATGAATTTTCTTAATATCATCTGGCAAAATAAGAGTAAGCTTAAGATAATTACATCTTAATTTGGAGTTCTCCTTCGTGCTCTCTCCATCTTCATTCCCTTTCCTCACAAACTCGGGAGCATATATATTCTATTAGTATGAATGAGCCTACGGTATTATGCATACAATGGATCAATTAATATTTGTATTTTCAAATTTCAAACAATTAATATAAACTATTCAATATGATTTTTATATGAAAATATATTATCAACTCATATATTTTTTTATATTCACTATTCTTTTTGATAGGTAGAAAATCACTCGATCTAAAGATTCTAGACAGTTTAGAAGTAGTGATTTTTTTATTAAAAAAAATAGTAAAAAAATATAAATTTTAATATGCAAGTACATTTTTATATGGAAATCATGTTGAACGGTTTATATCAACTATTTAAATTTTATAATAAAATTATTAGTGTGTATTAATGAGTTGAGTTTAAACGAGTTATCCCTAACTCGTGCTCAGTAAATGAGCGAGTCAACTCGAGTTGGGATATCAATAACAAGCTATAGAGCTAACTCAAGTTCAGCTCATTACCAACTCGAGTTGGCTCACAACTCATTTATAACTCGTTTGACCAATCAATTTTCTTAGTTATAGTTATATATTAGTAAGAGTTTATCTAAACAAAAACAATTCAAAAGATTTAGTAAGAGTTTATCTAAACACAAACAATTCAAACATAGTTAATAAAACAACTAACAAAACAAAAAAATCTAAACAACAACTCAAGAGTCATTTAGAAGGGCATAAGATTTATTGTGACGACCACACGAAGTTATAACATGACACGACCACACGAAGTAGTCTTACGCTAACACCTTGCGTAAGGTGGATGTAACTTGCAAATACACGCACGGTTCTTCATTCGGAAACCTTATTAAGGGATTTGAGCCTCACATCTAGACTCCAACAAGCATCCAACCAAATTTGACAATGCTTGCTTTTGACCCCAAACTACGAGCAGCATAACCAAAACCCAACCAACACAACTGGAGAGTAACAAGCTAAATAAAAACCCACCTATGCGACAGGCTATGCTAACGTGACATCAAATATGAATCAGAAATCTTAAATTTATAGAAGCACCATGCGTGTTATTCATGGGATGATAGGCTATGCTAACGTAATACCCAATTCTGAACCAACGAAGTAAAAAAAAAAACTCGAATTGACTTGAAATGGATGAGTCAACAACCCCATTGAACTTGGACTTGAATCAACATCTAGTGCCACAGAAGTCTTGACTCAAAACGGCCATAATCTAAAGAAAACCAAACGCTTATTGACCCCAGCTAAATGAATCCAACAAGCCTTCTTTCCACCCGGAATAGTAAGGTTCTATGAAATACAAGGGCACTAATTTAATTGTCACAAAGGATAGCAAAACAACTAATTTGGAATTTCTAATGAATCATCACTTGACATAAATAAGGACGACCACATTACAAACCCATCTTACGATATAAATACATGCTTTCAGAACATCTTCAAATGCAAAACTGCAAGACTTCATAAGGAGTCTCAGTAATCGTTGCCGCGAGATATAACTTCTTTGCAGGTAGGTCGAAGCAAGATGGTGTGCTCAAACTGTGACACATAGCTTCCTTTTGCATCACACAGAGGAGGATACGCCTGCCACAATACATAAGAGTAATACATATTAGGGATGGAAGGTCAATGCTTCATAAAAATAACAAAATAATACCTACCATTTTTCTGTTTATGCAAAGAACACCTAACATCTTATTTGCAGCAAGCAGCAAGTAATATGGACTTGTGGTTTAATGAATGCAGTCCACTAAATGTGACAAGTTTGCCTTTATAATACAATCTTCTTCACTGGACCATATAGGACACTTATTTTATGTAAGCACAGAAAAATATTGATGCAGATCGAAGCTTTTCAGGATTTTTGATTTCTAAGCAAGGCAATAGTGTTCATGATTATTTGAGGACACAATCAAATGACGGAATCCAATCTTAAAAAAAGGACCGCCTCAGTGCCTGAGCTCTGTGAAAATCACTAAATTATCATCTCAAATTTGCAAAATTCACATTTCCACTAGGCTCGGCTTCTGAAATATCCAAGCTTAGCTGATTTTAAGCTATTATACCTTTCAAAAAATTAAGAAACATCACAGCATCATCTACAAGGGACTTTATTTCGTGCTTAATACATTATTGTTATATTAAGTACATATAATGAAACGACAGATAGCAGCAAGGGGGATTGAAGAGGTCTGCAGTGGTGCTTATAAAATTGATAACAGAGGAAAGCAACAATAATGGGAAGGCTGTATATAAGTGGAATCTTCAAGGCTTTGTGGTACACCTGTATATCTTTTCTGTCCTAAAAGATTTATGGATGTGGCAAATTCCTATTGTCTTGCTTACACGTCGAAAACCCCAGCCAACTGCTCAGATTTCAAATTTGAAACTTTCTTGTGCTTAGATTTAAAAAAAAATAGCCGGATATTAAACTGATATCAAGGTAAAAAAGAACAGAGATTTTGAGTAGCTGGTATATATACTGGTCACTATAAACTTAATAGGTATTGATACGAACAATAGACTTGTTTTTTGCTTGACGAACATTGAACATGGCGACTACATGTCATTTCAAAATAAACATTGATCAATAAAAATAATCTAGTCACATTTACCTGGACAATGCCTGTATCACAGAGATTTTTGAGAGCCATGAGGTACTTGCTCTCACCAATACGATCCAAATACCGTCGGCAAAAAGCCAGAGTAGAGAAGTTTTTATTTATAGTTGTAAGGAGTTGCTTGGCTCTTGGCAAACGAAGTGGTATGTGTCCTGCATCAAAGTTCTTCATGTAATGGCTACATTCCAGATCCTCCCTTACAAATCCTTTGCCTGAAAAAACATTCCAGTTGGTTTAACTAAACACAGATAACAAAAAAATAAATTTTACAGCTGTCTAACAATCATCAGTTCATTTGTATGAAAATCATATGATAATTTTCAGAAAGGTGCTATCCACTAGTAGGTATGACATTTTTTCAGGAAAAAAAAGGAGACCATCAGTGATTACTGTGAACACAAAGTTATTTCAAGCATACAATTGTATATAATAAATAATAGCTAATCTCAATATGATAAAAAGGACCTCAAGAATTGTTCATCTACATAATAAAGACCTGTATTAAATTAATAGACGCCTCCATTTTTTAGGAAGCAGAGGGACCAAGTTTCCACCACCAATCTTCATTTTGTCAAACAGAATTTCATAATCCTTATATTTTTTATTTCACCAAATGGTATGTTTTCCTATAAAATTAATCAATTCACTTTTAGACAATAGAAACACACTCTCATTACAATGCAAAGACTAACCTGTAGAACCAAAAGTTTCAATAGCATAAAACTCGCCTTCCTCCATTTTTGTTTGTTCCCCACCTTTCACAATTGGTACAGATTTACCAGCATGGATCTGGTATGGTCCGATGCTGTGTCCATTCAGGTTCCTAACACTTTTCACTACAATCAAATTACAGAAAAAATGCCATAAAGGTGAAACAACGAACATTCAAATCACTATTCCAAAAAGGTGAGATAATATTCAGGAAGAAAGGAAACAAGAAAGAAAATTAGAAAATTAACCTTGAAAAACCTTTCCATTGATTTCAACTTCATAGGATTCCATGACCTCTTGGATTGCAGCTCCAACATCACATAGCCTCACATCTATCCCAGCTTCCTACAAAAGAAAATAGTATCATTCAAATTTTAAAGGGTACATAACAGAAAACCAAAAGAATGAATCGAGCTCCACATGCAAAGAATTAAGTTTCCTTGCCTTAATTCCTGTGTTGGTAGCCTCCTTTGTAGCCTCAAGTAATGGATTGAACATGGGGTTGAATGCAACAGTAAATGCACAGTCGACGATGTATCCTACAAGGCAGAAAATGAGATTAACTATGTTCACAACAATTAGAGGAGACACTAGCAATTAAATATTACCATCAATATGTGTGCCAAAATCCAACTTCATAACATCATCATACTGCAACACAGTTTTATCACCAGAATTAGGAGTCCAGTGTGCCGCCACCCTACAATATTGGGAAAAAAAGGGCAGAGTTATACAAAATTGAACGATACAATTCTCTTATAAAACTGGAAAAATAAAATAAAGAGAAAACAAATTACCAATTTAGGGAGCAACCAGTGGGGAAGGCAATGCCAGCTTGAAGTCCATTCTCTTTAATAAGCTTTCTCACCATATTCTCTAAAGTTTCACACATATCCGCCATTAACATTCCGGGCTTCAATATGCTCCGCATATACTTCCTCACCTTTATATTTAAATAAATCCCATTTTAGCATCATAAAAAATGCTTTCAAAAATGTTATTCAATAAGAGAATCTTGAAGGGTATGGAGCAGGAACCATTGAGTGCTAGTTTGTGGATGGATTGTGTTTCATACGCTTTTGTGTAATAGATCAGACTTTTTAAGGCATATTCAGCTTTTGTAATAGCTGTATTTGATCAGAATTACTAGGGCTAGTTCTATGTTTACTTCATGATGTATTAGGTGTAAAAATTCTAGAAAAACAGACTGTAGGTTCTTGTAACAAGGGATATGCATCAGATGCTTGGTGCCCTTCTCTTTTGATCCGTTGATTTCAATGAAATCGGTGGGATTCCTTCCACTCTTATAAAAAAAAAACAGAGAGAGAGAGAGAGAATTTCGAGGTAGTCTTATTTCGGTGTTGCAGAAGATGTGTTAGAAAATGTAGTTTGTTTAGGATAGTCTCAAAGGAAGAGACTAAATTTAGGAAAGTAAAGAACCTGTCTATGGACTTCAGCTGCTCGGCGGACAGAATTGTAAATGGATTTTTGAAGGCGCTCTAATTCTCTCTTTTCTTCTGATGTCACTCGCCACAAGTTACTACCAATCCATGTAAAAAACCAAAAGAAAAAAATTATTGAACAGTTGCATTTTTTTATGATCCAGGAAAAAAGTTCTTCAAGATATTTATGAGCATCATTTGATCAAGTTTCCTAATATCATAGCAAATGCCATACGCAACTAAAACCCAACAGTTTCATACACGTACAAATAGGACCTCTCAGTAAAAAAAAAGGTCAATTTAAATGCACATTCCAAATTTGACCAACTCTGCCATTATTTCTTCAGTCAAACTGCTTGAAAATGATTCACCCTAACTTAGATGTCCTTATTATGGGAAGGGGATTTTTTTTTTTTTTTTAACCTTAGTGCATACTGAACTTGGGAGAGAAAGGACTTGTTAAAAGTAAGGGCAGAATCATTAACAATTAATAGAATTTCGTAACACTCACCTACTTCGTGAGTGTTATTAGCAAATGGCCAACTACTATAGGTTTACCTGTTAGCAAGAAAATATTGGGTTCCACGGCTACCTGCAGACAAGATTGCAATTTGCAATAATCCCCAAAAATTATAAAAAAAAATGTATAAAGGGAAGAAAAACATACTCGTCTTTATACTCTTGGATTTCACCTTCAGGAAATTCGCCAGAAGGAAAGAGTTCATCAACAGGGATTGATGGCGGATCAGTCTGCTCAAGAGGATCTTTCTTTTTTCTACAAGAACAATTAATTACACTTTTAACTACACCATTTAGAATAATGCCAAACATTGATCAGACTAATCATCGACTGATAACAAGGGAAGATAATGGAGATGTCAAGAAGGATGCTCACTTTGATTTATTTTTCTTCTTCTTTTTCTTAGCAGCTCCTGTTGTAAGAAAACAATTCGGCAAGTAAGGTTCAGCAACAAATATAAATTATGATGTACAATTACATCCATTGGATGTGTTTTCTTTCAAATAAGTTACCAGGGGCAGCATCTTGAGACTGTGCTTGATCATCATCCTCATCATCACCTACTCCATTAGCATTGGAATTAGCATCAATGTCCTCTTTAACTGAACTCGAACCCACACATTTACTTTCTTCTGACATTGTTATTTTAAGTTCTTCAATCTTCTCAGCAGCATCAGTAGCTTCCTTCCCCACCATTAGGCTTGCTATATCCCCTGTATTAAACAGATTTAACAAAGGTGTTAACTCGTCCCAAAATCAGTGATATCAGTGGCCTAAGTAATGAATTTCTTTTAAAAATTAATAGTTATAAATCAGGGATATCCCAAATTCCGAATCAGATGGAAAAAAAAAACATAAATCTCGAAAAAAATAGAGATAAGCAAAGAGGTCCGATCACACGCAAAAAAAAATATCAGTATGCTCACACAAAGCTCCAGAGAGGTCAGAAGAGAGCGAGAGAGAGATTACCTCGACGATAAAAGTTGTCGTAATCAAAACAGATGATCGGACGGCGGAGAGGCTGCGCTAGGGTTATAAGTCTAGTCGGAGGAGGTGGAGGAGGCCAGAATATGACCTAAACGGGTTTAGAAGAAATCAACAGAATGACTGAATGAGAGCGAAACCGGCTGACTCGGTGAGGTATTCTAAACCGCGTTAATGGGTCGGATCAGATTACACCACATGTGATCCGAATTCCAAAGAGTTAGAAGTTAGAACTGATAATTGAGTGGAAACTCTTAGAAGTTAGAACTGATAATTGAGTGGAAAAAACGTGCCATGTCGTGACTAATACGTCGTAATTTTTATTTCGTGACGTGCTATGATTAAGTTAAATTTTCACGTGTCATACTGTACCGTGACCAAAATGTCAAAGGATGGTCACACGCGAATGATCACGCTACGTGAATCACGTCATGTCCAAACGTGCTGTGACCAAACGTGTCTCGCGTGATCATTTGATTATAATTTTAATTTAAGTTAATTTATTTAAGATTTACCATTTAATCAATATTTCATGGCTCTAATTACACATGACTCGCGTGACCACGTGCCATGTCGTGACTAGATCTTTCACGTAATGTACCGTGCTAAAGTTTCAAAAGATAATAACAACACGGGAATAGTCACGGCACGGAACACGCGAGTCATGACACGAAACTAACACGCGTATCGTGCCATTCCATACCATAACTGTATTGTTCTATGACGAAACCAACTCTGCCGTGCCATTTTTCCCATTCTAACTAAGAAGGATGTAACACAAATTTTGAGTATAGATATGCACCATCTGATCAGAGTCCGATCAATCTGGTACGATGTATAATGTACAATTCCTTTGATATTCGTGTTATGGTTCAAATCTAAACTCAAAATTTGAGTTACTTTAGGTGATCTGAATTCAAGGGGAGGATTAGATGTAAGAGACAATATATAACCACACGATAGATATTTTTGTTGAAGAAAATTAAACATAAATTAAAAAACTGACTTCCTTTAAATCTATAGAAAGATTAAAAATTAAGGAAGCTTAATTCGTAACAAAAATGTCTTAAAAGTTTAATAAAGGCCAAGTAGTGAAGTAAAATGAGGTTAAAGCATGTACTAATTCTCGTTATATAACTGGTGTCAGAAAGAATTAAACAAAATAAAAAACTTAAAATGTTAAAGAGAAGTTGTCAACATATACTAAATCACAAATTTAAAGTAAATAGAAGTAAACTTATAATATAAAATATGAGATATTATATTTGATTTGCAAATACATTTTTATATAAAAATTATGTTGAATGGCTTATATTGACTGTTTGAATATTGAAAACAAAGATATTAATGTAGAGTTAGGCTAATATGACATTGGTGTTATTTGAAACTAAATAACACCAAATCTTAAACCCTTAGATCTGCTTTAAGATTCGTACAAAATAAAGTGCTTGAACAGTAAAAGCGGATATTACGAATCTTAAAGCAGATCTAAGGGTTTAAGATTTGGTGTTATTTAGTTTCAAATAACACCAATGTCATATTAGCCTAACTCATTAATGTATAGTACAAATCAATCTGCTCCATACACAATATCATACTTTGAAAAAATTATTTGAACCTATGACTTTTTATATAGAGTTCATTGTTTTAGCTATTAGATTCAAGATTATTTTTTTTTCCAATATCTTAGACTTAATGGGTTGAACTTTAGTTTTAGCATATTCTTTCTAGAGAAATATTATATTTTAGATTTTATTTTTCTTAATGTTATTACTGTTACATGTCTAAGAGGAGGAATGATGATGCTTTGTGAGCAAGGAAAACTATATCCTATCACCACAGATGCATGGGGTCCGCATCCTCTATAGTAACTCAATTTTTGAGTTTAGACGTGTCAGGTGTCTATTCGGAGATAGCGAGAGGACCAGTATTATTTGAAGGGTTGATGCTCTTTAAGATTCGTGTAAGAGTATCTCAAATGGTCTGGATCAAAACTAAAAAATTGAGTTACTTCATGGGATCCGAATTCAGATGTGTGCCGGTCTAGTGAAAATGTGCTTGGGGCGCCAACACGTCCACTTGAGGTCGAGTTCTGTGAATGCAGATCTCTGAAAGTAACTCAATTTTTGAGTTTAGATTTGAACCGTTTGATTCGAATCCGACCGTCATATTAAAAGGGCAAATGCCCAGGCACATAGCAGTGCTTGGCACAACAAAATAAGCCGAGTCCGAATCTAAATATATTTAGGGTTAGAATTAAATTTGAGGAACTCTGAAATTTCAAATCCAACCGTCTAAATTTTTTTATACAAGAATCTTAAAGCATACAATTTTTTATGCACAGATCTCGAAATATATAGATGATTGAATTGAGAATTCCAGAGTCCTGACTGAGGATTCCAGCCGATTTGTTTCCATTTAGGGTTACACAATTAATCCTGTCATACAAACCACTATGGCACGTCTCGGCATGTCTATTATTCGCTTTTCTTGGGGAAGCCTTTTCCGTTTACATGATTATCAACATCGTGATAAAAATTACAGCGCACTTGCATGCCGCTGGGTTTTTGAAGAATTTTTCATCATACAAATGTCGATGTGGTATAAATCTCATCCGTTTCATGATAAAAAAAAAAAATCCACTTTAGTAGAGAAATCTATTAACCTAAAACCTTAGGTTCATGTCATCGTATAATTATTATTCTTTTTTGTTTTTTTTTTTAATTTTTGTATTGAGTGGCATAATTTGTAAGAAATAAAATAAAATTCAGTGACTACTGCACCAAAATAATTTAATCTAATAAGTAGAAAACATTCAAAATAACCAAGGTTCTAAATAGCGATTATAGCGGCATAGCGGGGAGACCAAAAAAAAAAGCTATTGCGAATAGCGTAGCTATAGCGAAAGCTATCACACGTAGCGATTTTCTCTTTTCAAACTTTATATTCTATATTTCTACTAATTATCAACATAATCAATATTAGAGAATTTATGTAACAACTAAATGACAACTAATCTAAGTCTATACTTTTTATCAATTACGCAAATAAGAATGAAAAAAATCTAAAAAGTAATATTATTTAATAGTTTATACTTCATGGTATTACATATTATAATAGACAAAGAGCAATTAATTTTATAAGGTAAATGAAGTCAATATACATATTTAAACATTTTATAATTATAATAATAATCAAAATCAGCTTTCAATTGAAACGAACGATAATAATTTTACAAACGAATATTATAAAAAGAGTAATCAAAATGAATAATTAGTATTTGAATATTTCTCGATATAGAATGATAGAATAAATCACAAATAAAAATAGAAGCTTATAGTTTGGTTTAGTATACTTATCGTAGAAGACCATGTGGCATTAGAAATAAGAATAGAAGTACAGAAGTCCATATAAATTGCAAAAAAAAAAAACCATGTAGCATAGCGGTAGCTATAGCGGGTCTCATATAGCGGTAATAGCGGTCAGCTATTATAGCTATAGCGGTCGTAGCTGAGTTAGCGCAATTTTATCTCATAGCTTAGCGTTTATTGTCCGAAAAAGCTATAGCGTAGCTATAGCGCCACTATAGCTAGCTATTTAGAAGCCTGAAAATAACACACCAAATAGGCAAATACATACACAAGTAACACAACACGGTTTATCCCGTTATCCGAACAATGCACCAAATACAGACAATCCCAAGTGCTGATCACTATAGTGACAAATAAATAGTTTGGATTCGGTTCGGCGGGATAAAAAAATTTGTGATTTGGATATAATTTGGAAATGATTCGGTACAATCAGAAAGCAAAAAAAAAAAGGTAAAAAAAAAAACCCAACCTCCCCCCCCCCCCCCCCCCCCCCCCCCCCCTCCCCATTTTTTTTTTAAAAAATTCGCGTTATTTTGTACGTTTTTCTCGCGAATAATTCGTGACTTGTGTTTTATTCGCGAATAAAACGTATTATATATTTTTACGTTTTATTCGAAGTTCAATTCAAAAACATTAAAAAAAATAGATAAAACATAAATTATTTGCAAATATATCACGTATATCCTATCGCTAGACTAGAAAAAGTTCGTTCCAAGTGATCGTACAAATAAAAGTTTGAAAATATTTTTATTTGTATAATGAAATTACTAATAGGCAATTGTCTGCCACCTTAAAAAAAAAATATTTGTGGTCATACTGTCCATATACAAGCATGCAATAAGCTAGACCATATTCAATTTTTGCTATTATTGAACGAAACTAACGTGGCCGTTGACTTATTGGCCCAGAACTTGTTTAAAAATAATATATTACAATTTTAAACTGAAGTTTTAGAAATTAAGAAAAATAATTATAAGTAGAATGGATGATTTTTTTTTTTTTTGGTTCCTACCTTGAAACAACAGGCCAAAAAATAAACGAAAGGAATTTTCCACCTCAGCGCCTTTTTTTTCTCAGCATGGACAATTTTCCCTTTTTTATCTGTAGTATTTAGAAAGGAATAAAATAAAATAAAAACATCATTTTTGGGAAAAAAAAAATATGAAACGATAGTAAGGACGTAATTTTTTAGAGCGACTGACTCAATTTTTATTTTATTTTACTGGACGCTACTGTTTATAGTGTCTATTTGAGGACTATTGTTCACAACGTTCTGGGTTTTTTTTTTCAGTAGTTCGGTCAGTAGAAAATTAAAATAATTAAAAAAAATACTTTTAAACTAGACATTTTTCAAAATAGAAGTTGAATTATTTGCAGGAATAATTATTTTCAAATCAAAATGTTATTTGAAAATTATTTGTGAGTGAAATTCATGAATTAAAATTTAATTGCAATTGATATTAGTTGAGACATTTTGTTATACTTTGAATTACCATTATGAAATAGTTATTCAAAAATAAAAAAAATATAACCAGACATTTTTTCAAACCACACGAAGAGCCTTTACCACTAGACTAAAGTATGATTTTCTATTTTAATAGTAATTATTTTTTATTTTCTACCGACTGAAACATGTAAACATTAAAAAAAAACATAAAAACTGATCTGGATACTGTAAACAATATCATCCAGGTTAAAAAATATATATATCCGAGCCGGACGATGTGAAAAATAAAAATGACATTATTACTGTGATCCGAGATTTTCCGAAAATAATATATGTAATATATGTTATTTATTCAATTTGTTTATTTTAAATGCTACTTAAAAAAATGGGACAAGTTTCATTTGCCCCGGAAAAAAAAACCGTATATAAAAAAAAACATTTTTTTATAAAAATAATATACACCACCGATTTCATTAATAAACGAAACCTGCATAATTACTAGACAACGATACTTACCAGTTTGTCAGATCACAAAAGCACAGTTCATTATACAAAACATATCACAAAACCTACTACATCGTAAAACTACAGATACGATACCCAGTTCTTTTAACAAAAACCAGCAGAAATCTGCATACACTACTACATCAACAAAACAAGTAAACTAAATGTCAGACTATTCTGCATGAACTATCAGAAGACTATCTCCTTCATTTCTATGCTCTAATCCACTTGTTCCAGCTACAATTAATCTTTCCTACTGTTCGCTTACAAAAGTATGTTACAAAGTCTCAGGTACAGCTAGCTGTACCAGTTTAAACCTTGAATCAACTTCCGTCTAAGACTGCAAGTGCACAATCCTATCCTATAGTATAATAAGGTATCAATCCTCAGGGACGGTATAATTCGATTCTAAATTCCTACAAATCCGAGTTAGGTACTAGAAGTGACAAACTTTGGTTGAATTGGTTTCAATTTCTAAATTCAATAACAAAAGATTGCAAAAGAAAATAAATGTTCGTTTCAGTCAAGTTTAAAAGGATGTTTCCAGGGTTTCAGATTTCATCCTCAGCTTTGCCTCTCTGGACCCTCACTCGACTCGCATCATCTCTGATGCGACCCTAGTGATGCGACCCGCATGGTCTCTGTTCGCTTACAAAGGTATGCTACAAAGTCTCAGGTACAGCTAGCTGTAACAGTTTAAACCTTGAATCAACTCTCGTCTAAGATTGCAAGTGTACAATCCTATCCGTATAGTATAATAAGGTATCGATCCTCAGGGACGGTTTAATTCGATTCTAAATTCCTACAAATCCGAGTTAGGTACTAGAAGTGAAAGGTTTGGTTTGAATTCGTTTCAATTTCTCAATTCAATAACAAAAGATTGCAAAGGAAAATAAATGTTTGTTTCAGTCAAGTTTAAAAGGATGTTTCCAGGGTTTCAGATTTCATCCTCAGCTTTGCCTCTCTGGACCCTCACTCGACTCGCATCATCTCTGATGCGACCCTAGTGATGCGACTCGCATGGTCTCCCATGCGACTTGCATGGCCCTCGAGTGAATGCAGCATTGCACATGTTTCTGAGTTATTCGATTGTGCAAGGTTCTACTGACCCTACCTACGATTCCTGAGCCTCAACTCTCGTTTATTAGCACCAGAAACCTAGTAAGGAATTGCAATTTCACCTTCTTAGATCTACAACTTTCAACTCTCGTTTATTCGTGTTCAATCTAAGTCAATTGATCGGTTTGCTAAAGGTATCCACTATCTCTCAATAAATGAAAATCTCACCTTTCGGTTCAATTGATCTATCTTTTCAGATTTCTAACCTACCTCATGTGCTTGATTAAATTGCAAGAAGGATCAAGTCAAGATATTAGATGAGATGCAAGAAACACTCAACAATAGACAATCAAGATTCAAACAATCAAAATCAAGCAATGGAAGAATAATACTCAATCAATTGATCACAAGAACAACTCAAATTCAAATGCAATACATACAATCAAAGCTTTAGACTACATCAACCCTAGAAACAAGAAAGATCTACTCAAACAACATCATAAAAGAAGAGAGAAGAGAAGAGATCATGATAGAACCCAATGTAGTAATCTAGCAAGGATCTTCCCTTCTTTCTTGATCAACACTCCAATTCTTGAGGTTTTGAATCTTCAAATTCGGAACTCCCTCTCTGGTAGCAGGGGTGGCCTATTTATAGACTTTTCAAAACGAGTGCTTCAATTCTGGGCCTTTATTGGGCCTTTGCTGTTTGCTCTGGAAGCTCGCGATGCGACCAGCGTCAGGTCTGATGCTACCCGCATCGACTCTGATGCTACCCGCGTCAGGTCTGATGCTACCCGCATCGACTCTGATGCTACCCGCGTCAGGTCTGATGCTACCCGCATCGACTCTGATGCTACCCGCGTCAGGTCTGATGCTACCCGCATCGACTCTGATGAGGGTCACGTCAGATGTGATGAGGGTCGCGTGCAGAGTCTCAGAATTCAGTAACTTCCCTGATTTCGCCTGTTTTCTGCAAAATAAGAATGAAATCGCAGCAGTACCACATTCTATGGATATTCAATGTAAAATACGCGATTTGGTGGTTTAAAACACATATTTTGGTACAGGAATTGGTCGGAACAATAGATCAAATATGGAGATATCACCTACATTAGCAAATTATCAAAGAAAAAAGCAATTGCATCACATATATAGGTAAAACATTAGATAATGTAATTACGCAAAGATCAAGATATGCTGAATGCTATACGTTTGGTGAATTATACAAAATCTAGGTTGCAAGATATGAGTGATAGTGGCTGGGATTCATTATTCCAATTAGTGTGTACATTTTGTGACAACCATGATATTATTGTTCCAAATATGGATGATTTATATGTAGTGAACCCACGGTGCCCAACAAACTTAACTAATTTGCATTATTATCGTGTTGATTTATTTTACACGGTTATTGATATGCAATTACGAGAGCTTGGTGAAAGATTCACGGAAACTGATACCAAACTTCTTATTTGTACGTCATGCTTAGATCCAAAGAACTTTTTTTCATCATTTAACAAAGATAGGTTGCTTCAATTTGCTCAATTTTATCCCTCTGATTTAACCAATATGATCTATTAACCCTAGATAGTCAATTGGGGAATTACCACTTAGATATGAAAGATGATAGAGATTTTGAACTAAAGACCTTAAGTGAACTTTCTAAAAAAATGGTGGAAACGAATAAGCACAATGTTTATCCCTTGGTTTACAAATTATTAAAATTGGCATTGATATTGCCGGTGGCAACCGCTAGTGTTGAAAGGGTATTTTATTTCGTGAAAAATAACTTAAGAAGTGCCATGGGAGATCAATGGTTGAATGATTTGTTGGTTACTTACATTAAGAAGGAGTTTATGCGTGTCGATGATGAAAGAATTATGTAAAGATTCCAATCTATGAAGAACCGTAAAGAAAGACTCTCTCCATTGAATTAATTAATTATTTAGCATATGGTTTTTTTTAATATGTGATGTCACATTATTAGACCTATTATATTGACTTGTTTCCATACAGAAAATGATATTTTGAACCAACAAATAGCACCTTTTACATTGAATATCCCTAGAATGTGGTACTGCTATGTTTTGGTTCCTACTTTGCAGGAATCAGGTGAAATCAGGCAAAAGGTAGACTTCAGGAAGCTCTGATGCGAGTCGCATTCACCTGGTGCGAGTCGCATCCAAGCCCAAAGCGACCTGCGATGCGACCCTCACTGCTCTCTCTTGAAGACCATCTGATGCGAGTCGCATCCAGTTGATGCGAGTCGCATCCAGTTGATGCGAGTCGCATCAACTGTTGCCGCCCAATTCAAATTCGACCTGATAAGCTCCAAGTCAGATCTAATGCCTATATAAAGAGGTCCTAAGCCAGAAATTGGAGAGCTTTTTCCCCCTCTACATTCCAGAACACAAAAAGAGCGAAGATCAAGAGAGAAGAAGGAGATTGGAGCTTGATTGAAGAAGAAGAGAAGGGAAGATTTCAAGATCCTCTCCAATCTACTTTGGATCTTCGAGCTCCATCATGATTTGCTTATTCTCTCTCTCTTTTATGCTTTCTTTTGCTATGCTTGAGTAGATCTCTAGTTCTTAGGGTTAAGATGTAATCTCTAAACCTTTTCTTTGAGTTGAATGATGTTTTGATCTAATGTTGAACTTGTGTGATTGATTGTTTGAGTATTCATCGTTTGCTTGATTGTGATTTCTTGATTGATTCTTGATTGTCTACTGTTAGATGTCTATAGCATCTCTTCTAGTAATTAGGCCTTGATGTATCTTGCAATTGTAATTGAGCACTTGAAGTAGATCTAAGATCAATAGTAACCGAGAGGTGAAATTTCTATTATCGAGAGGTTATAGATACTTCTAGTTAACCAGACAATCAATTTAGGATAGATACCAGTAGGCGAGAGCCACAGGTTGAAGCCTCGCACAAGAAATCAACTTAGATACGAACTCATGTCAGCTCTGCTCGAGGGCCATGCGACCCGCATCAGAGATGATGCGAGTCGCATCACACAGGTCGCATCAGAGATGATGCGAGTTGTATGATAGGTCCAGAGAAGGAAAAGTTTGAGATGAAGTCTGAAACCCTAAGAACACCTTCTATAATTGATTCAAAACCAAATCTTTTAATCGCTTTCATTTACCTTTAATTGAATTGTCTTTTGAAATTAGGAAACATAAACAAATCAAACCCAATTCTTCAAACTTCTAGTACCTAACTTGGATTTGTGAAAGTCTAGAATTGAGTTTAACCGTCCCTGAGGATCGATACCTTATTTTACTACACGGATAGGATTGTACACTTGCAATCCTAGACGTGAGTGGATTCAAGGTTTAAAAACAAGTACAATTAGTTGTATTTGGAACTTTGTAAGCACACTCTGAGAAGCGAACAATATGTAAAATGATAATATTTGTTGTTGTTTTTGTTATGCAAAAGAATACTATTTTGTTGATTTTTTGTCATGTTTTAATTAGTAGTTTGCTTAGTTGATTATCTAAATATTATGGAGTAAATTGTGTTATAATACTATTTTTGTTGTTTTTGTTATCATGCTTTATCTAGTATCTGATTATTTAATGGGTTTGGATCCGATTATCTATTTAAATCCAATTCAATAATTTCTTGTCCTACCCTGATCAAAATCCTGCATTCGCCTCTGAATGTAAAGAGACTGTCCCTCCCTTTTGATTTCATCTAAAATTGTGCTAAAGAAATGATTTGAGCTCCTATAAATCTAATAGAAGTATGAACTCCTTGAAAACAAAACTTATTTCTTGTTAACAAAATAAAAATAAAAAACATCTTTATAATCCCTTTTTTATTTTTTTTCAAGTAAGAAAAGGAGCAGAGATTGATCTCACATTCTCACTATTTTTTTTTTCTTAGAAGTAGCAGGCAATTATCTCGATCTCACAAGTCGAACTTAAATAATAACACAAATTCATAACAAGCAGCGGTCTTTTTCCGAAATACTGTTTCCATGTCCACTGAACTAGTGTTGTAACAACGGTATACGGTGGTCGAACAAATACCATCAAGCAATTAATCGAGAATAATTGATCGATTAGTTAGAGAAAAACGTGACGGTTTGATCACAGCTAATGATTTAGTCCGATTACTAAAATAGAAGAAAATTGTATCTGCATTTAGGTCATGTTTATTTTTCAAACTTTTTAGGATTTATAACCTTGATTTTTACTTGACCTTGAATAGAATTTGTGATTTTGAACTTAATTGCTTGAGATTGCAAATTTGTCAAGATGTTTTACGAGGTTATGAAAAATAGAGTCTTGCATAATTGGACTTCATTGTCTGAAAGTGCATAAAGTATAAAACTCATGTTTATTTTGGCGATAAATTTGTGTGATTGTTAGAATTAAGTACTTGATTGAAAATTTTTGATTGTGATTTGGATGACTTTGAAAGATTAGAAATAACCCCATGTTTGATCAAAGAATTGCATAGGATGGGATGTTTAGAAACTTTGAAAAAATGAAAACTTGAATTGTATTGAAAAAACATTTTGAAACTGAACCGTGCCTTATAAAATAGGGAATTGGGGATTTTAAATAATAGAAAGATTGGGATATCCATGGGTATGAAAGAATACCTTGGATGTGTGTATTCATGATATATGCAAATGAAATAAATGAAAAGATGGAGAAAATAAGAGTACTGGCAATAAGTCCTACTGGGCGCCTTTGAGCTCGTCTCCCAAGGAAAAAAGAGTACTAGCACAATTCGACGGGATGCCTTTGAGCTCGAAAAGTTTCAAAAATATTTGCAGTTATCAACACATGAAATCCGCGACTTTCTAACCTAAGCTTGTTTCAAGCTTGGGGGGGGCGAAAAAGGAAAAATCACCACAAACGAAGGCATAATTTCAATGTAAGAATGAAAGATTGATCAATTCAAGTAATTAGTTTTTGCAAATATTAAAGCATCTCATAATATGAAATTTCATTAGTCAATTTGTGGGGTGAATCAAATTGATCAAGGAAAGTCCAAATTGTATCCAAAATGATTCTCTAGGTTCTTAACAATAGCAAGCTCATGTAAATTTTTCACATTTAGGAATTTATCTGCATTTAGGTAGTCCAACCCGATACCTAAGTTGGGATTTTTGCTTGAGGACAAGCAAAGTTCAAGCTTGGGGGAATTTGATATCTCCATATTATATCTAAATCACAGCCCTAATTTATACTAAAACCTGTGTTTTAAAGCCTATAAAAGTGGACTTTGTACTTGTATTTCGATAAAATGTGGTACTGCTATGCTTTGTTTGGTATTTTGCAGGAAAAATGGCGAAAAACTGGATCTGACTACTTTTCATACGGCCCGTACAAAATCTGCCCAACCACACAGAAGGTTCCACAACAGAGGCACAAAGTCTCCAAGACAAAGCACAGGCATACGGCCCGTAGGACGCTAATTCGGAAAATCCAGCTGGAATCTGAAATGAGCATAATTTAAGGAGGCCGAAAAGGAAGCCTCTGGGGGCATAATCTGAGGTATTAAATGAGATATTCCACACCATAAAAAGGAGATTTCGTGGTTGAACCTGGACAACCTTCCCTAGGGGGAGCGAGGGCTTGGCTTGGAGAACAAGTAGAGAGGAGAAAAACGAGAGTTTTGCGACGGATCTTTTTCGTTCCTCGAGTTTTGCCATGAGCTTCCTTATCATTATCTTTACTTGTTTTATTTGCTTTCTTTTCTTTTAGTTTCTAGGGCTAAGATGTAGTTTCTAGTTTGGTTTTGTTTGCATGCTACTTGGATTTTGTGTTGAATGCTTTGTTTTTACCTTGTTGTGTAGTATTTTGATTGCTTTATTTGTGCTTGCTTGAATCGATTAGTCATCCCGTTAAATGAATGCGCACATCTAAGTGTTAGGAGCCAAGTCTATGACATTTAATCCAACCGAATAAAGTATATGAAGTAGGGTGAAATCAAGGAGTACCCGAAAGGTGAAACTTTCCTTGAGGCGAAAGTCCTTGGATACTTTTAGTAAACCGATAAGTAACTTGGATAAATTAGGCCAAAATGCGAAAGTTGAGGTTTAATGCATCTAAGAGGGAAGTATTTGAGTCCGGTAATCGGGTACTAGGCCAAAATGCGAAAGTTGAGGTTAGGTATCTAGATCTGGTCGATAGAAACCCTAAACATTAGCACCAACGCAGAAAACAGTAGCTGCAGCATTAACTCGGGGTCCCCTACGGGCCGTACGGGAATCCGTACGGGCCGTATGCCTCGGGGCTGGACAGAAATGAAATCTGAACCCTGGAAACACCTTTTTATTCTTATTAAACAAAACCCCAAAAATATTTATTGTTTTGAATATTATTATTAATCTTTTTAAAACACCAAAATCACATTTTCAACTTCTAGAATTTATTTAATTTAAGTAAAGTCCAGTTAAGTTTCAACCGTCCCTGTGGATCGATACCTGATAATACTACGCGATTAGGATTGTACACTTGCAATCTGAGTCGAAAGTGTAATCAAGGTTAAAAGGTACAGCTTGCTGTACTGAAACTTTGTGCATACTTTTGTGTGAACAAGTTTTCTACCAAAAACTTGGACTACACAGATTGTTCACACAAAAGTATGCACAAAGTTTCAGTACAGCAAGCTGTACCTTTTAACCTTGATTACACTTTCGACTCAGATTGCAAGTGTACAATCCTAATCGCGTAGTATTATCAGGTATCGATCCACAGGGACGGTTGAAACTTAACTGGACTTTACTTAAATTAAATAAACTCTAGAAGTTGAAAATGTGATTTTGGTGTTTTAAAAAGATTAATAATAATATTCAAAACAATAAATATTTTTGGGGTTTTGTTTAATAAGAATAAAAAGGCGTTTCCAGGGTTCAGATTTCATTTCTGTCCAGCCCCGAGGCATACGGCCCGTACGGATTCCCGTACGGCCCGTAGAGGACCCCGAGTTAATGCTGCAGCTACTGTTTTCTGCGTTGGTGCTAATGTTTAGGGTTTCTATCGACCAGATCTAGATACCTAACCTCAACTTTCGCATTTTGGCCTAGTACCCGATTACCGGACTCAAATACTTCCCTCTTAGATGCATTAAACCTCAACTTTCGCATTTTGGCCTAATTTATCCAAGTTACTTATCGGTTTACTAAAAGTATCCAAGGACTTTCGCCTCAAGGAAAGTTTCACCTTTCGGGTACTCCTTGGTTTCACCCTACTTCATATACTTTATTCGGTTGGATTAAATGTCATAGACTTGGCTCCTAACACTTAGATGTGCGCATTCATTTAACGGGATGACTAATCGATTCAAGCAAGCACAAATAAAGCAATCAAAATACTACACAACAAGGTAAAAACAAAGCATTTAACACAAAATCCAAGTAGCATGCAAACAAAACCAAACTAGAAACTACATCTTATCCCTAGAAACTAAAAGAAAAGAAAGCAAATAAAACAAGTAAAGATAATGATAAGGGAGCTCATGGCAAAACTCGAGGAACGAAGAAGATCCGTCGCAAAACTCTCGTTTTTCTCCTCTCTACTTGTTCTCCAAGCCAAGCCCTCGCTCCCCCTAGGGAAGGTTGTCCAGGTTCAACCACGAAATCCCCTTTTTATGGTGTGGAATATCTCATTTAATACCTCAGATTATGCCCCCAGAGGCTTCCTTTTCGGCCTCCTTAAATTATGCTCATTTCAGATTCCAGCTGGATTTTCCGAATTAGCGTCCTACGGGCCGTATGCCTGTGCTTTGTCTTGGAGACTTTGTGCCTCTGTTGTGGAACCTTCTGTGTGGTTGGGCAGATCTTGTACGGGCCGTACAAAATATCATACGGGCCGTATGAAAAGTAGTCAGATCCAGTTTTTCGCTATTTTTCCTGCAAAATACCAAACAAAGCATAGCAGTACCACATTTTATCGAAATACAAGTACAAAGTCCACTTTTATAGGCTTTAAAACACAGGTTTTAGTGTAAATTAGGACTGTGATTTAGATATAATATGGAGATATCAATTACATCCCACAGTATTGGCGTTGTTTCGCTGTAATTTGCTCTTTCCAAAAACAAAAAAGAAGAAAAAATAATGGGTGACAGTAAGCCTGATCATCTAATCTAATTGAGTTACTTTATTCATCATTAGAGCCTCCTTATAGAAAGATCAAAGCACTAGAACTATAAAACATGAATGAAAAGGTATATCAGCTCTTAGCCTCTAACTCTGCCTTAAATTAAGCTCAATCAACCACCTATATCATTTTAGGTGTTTCTTCATAAGGAAAAAAAAGTACATCACGTTAGTATCTAGAAAATTCAATTTTTTTTTCAGTAGTTTAAGTACAGATATGCACATAGAGCTTGACTAATGGTGGCCAGCTCTAAGAGAAAAATTAGGAGCACATGCTACATGCATCTCCTTCACAGGTAACACCGATCGTATTATTTACATATCATTTTTTGCCTCCTCAAAATTTTGTAAACCCTTGTGTTTGTGTAGTCCAAGTGGTGTGAAAAAAAAATTACAACTAAGACACATTACTCACACTAGCATCAAAAATGAAAATCCACCTCGGGCGAGACCAACAAAGTAGTTGCACGTTTTTCTTCCAACGGTGGTGGGAAGTTGAGATCAAGAGCCAATGGACTATTTTGATTTTCTTTGTTGAATACCTCGTTTTCTTCCTTTATGTCAGTATCCAGTGCAACCATGTCTGGATTTCGATGCCGCCTAGTCAATTGCTAACGGGTTACCCGTGACCCGTTCCGGGTTACCCGTTACGGGTAACGGGTAGGACGGGTAAAGGGGTAGGTCGGGTACGGGTAAAACCCGTAACGGGTAGACGGGTAATTGGGCCAAAACCTATATCCGGTCCGTTTATTACCCGTACCCGTTGCGGGTTGACGGGTACGGGTACCGCGGGTACAGGTCCGGGTATCCGGGTACGGGTCCGGTCCGCCCGTTTTTTTTTTTTTTCTGTTTTTTTCAAAAAAATTCAAATTTTTTTGAAGTGAAACGGGTCGGGTACGGGTATGCGGGTAGATGGGTACGGGTATGCGGGTAGATGGGTACGGGTAACGGGTACGAGTATGCGGGTAGATGGGTACGGGTAGGCGGGTACGGGTTGGCGGGTAGACGGGTACGGGTACAACGGGTTATTTTTTAAATTATGTTATCCGGTCCGTTTATTACCCGTACCCGTCTACCCGTTTGTGCCCGGGCAACAGGTACGGGTACCACGGGTAACGGGTACGGGCCGGGCAAAACGGGTTCTACCCGTTCCGGGTTTAGCAAATGTCTAATGCCGCCTCATGTGGCCACCAAGTGCCTGTCCAGAGGCTAATTTGGATCCGCATATCGTGCATTGATGGACTCTGGTCTTGGTAATAGCCATAGTGAATGAATTCATGCTCCACTTAAATGTATATTCTTCTTCTCTCTCCTCCTCGGCAACTTTGCTAATTTCATGGATGCTAGTTCTGCTATTGTACTCAATTTTAGGCTGAGGCGTCGACCTTGACTTTTTGTGACTTGCACAGTGGCCACCAAGTGCTTGAAAGCTAAGAAAGTCCCTTGCGCAGGTGGTACATCGATAGAAAACTTGACCATCTGAATTGATCCATTTGCTTGTGTAGATGTTTTTGGACTTGGCCTCGGCCTCGGCAAATTGAACTGGCAGTGCCTCATTAATCAGTATAGGTGCCACATGACAGGGAGCCTCAGGACTGTTGGAAAGTAGGAGGAGGTAAGATGCTACTGCTTGCTCTTCCTCGGTATGTTTTTCACATAATGATTCTTGAGACGAGGGAGATGACAATGACGGGGGTGAGGGAAAGTCAACAGCCGGAGCCAATGAACCAACAATTGGCCCATGATCTTGATCGCAAGAGCAAAATCTATTTTCATTTTCTTGTAGAGCTGGTGGGAAGGGAGGTCTATAGCGCTTCGTGCGTCTCCCTTTCGGGATCGATCCTATTCTGATTTCGTCTTCTTCTCTCCCTTGCCCTCCATGTTCCATTTCACTATAAAATATGTGGTTTGATTTTCACAATACAAAAAAAATGGGTGAAAGAGGGCAGGTACTGTCTAAGACTTGCAAACAGTGGCTGAAGCATTAGAGATAGGGAATGATAACAACACCATTTATAACGAGAAAGCACGGTCAATAATTAATGAGAGGCATAAGTGAACGAAAAGGGTAGTGGTAGAAAAATACCTATTTTTAGATTATTTTTTTCCGCTTGTTACTTAAGTTTGTTGAAGGGTAAAGAAAGTTGGCTGGCTTTGCACAAAGTTAGGATTGTCCTAGATAGCCAGAATGTGTAGTACATGGGTGGCATGAGGATGCATAGTAACTAGTACAAGCTGGTTCGCTCGTCTCGCATTGCTCCCGAACTAAAAATGGAGAAACAAAGTGGCCACACGATAGAGGGGCGTGCCGGAGGGAGCAAAAGCATACCAGAACATTGCGCAACAGCAATAATATTTTCTTAGAAGTAATAAGTTCCTTTTTTTGAGTTTAGTAGTCTAGCAGTCTACCTAGAGTAACAAAAACAAGTTCTTTTATGTGAAATTTGAGATGTTATGTCCTATAATGAGTGCTCAGAAGTCAGAACCAAGCAGACACATACACTAGTCAAAATCTAAAACAAGATTAAAACAAGTTATATCAAATCATGATAAAATCTAAGAGTGGTCTGAAAAGTGATCTAAGTAATAGCAATACCAGCTTCTGGTTCCATCTACTGACATCATTCCACTACTATAGTTTAGTCCTTCTCTTTTATATTCTTATTACAACTTTTTTTTTTAATTCTAAGTTGTATAGTTTTGGTACTAACTAATACATACTTGAGGCTTGATTGAAAAAATTAAGTTAATTTGAGGCATTTGCACAATGGTTAATCAGATTTAATTGGTGGTAAAAATTGCACAACTAGGGAAATCAGCACACTGCTGTGCTACAGGACACTTTAATTGTTTATAGTTATACTCACTTTGCCGAAGTGAGAGAAGAGCATGTTGCAGTTCATGTTGCTCGATGCATCAGGCATGTTCACTATTTAAAGATATATGCACAAGAAAGTGATCAATGGGATAAAAATGCCTTTATTAGAAAGGCATGATAATTAATTTTTAATATGAATCTAATATATTTTATAAATTATGGAACTCATGATAATTATTTTTTATTAAAACTATGGGGTCAATTTTCAATTTTCTTTAATAATTTGCGTTGACATAAGGAACAAACTAATACTATGCAAATAGATGCTATTTTGAAAAAATAAGAAGAGAGAATCAATTAAACCTCGTTTGTAAAATATAAATCTTCTTCTTCTTCTTTAAGATCGTGTCTTCCCCATCAACACGACAGCACCTCACACAATATTCCTGAAAGAGTGTGGAAAATAAGTTCCGGCAGAGCGAGCTGTAAGAGAGGAGAGTTGTCTGGCTACTTGATGGTTAGAAATTGGAATAGTGATAGGCAAGGAGTGAGGTTATATGGTATTGTGCACAATTAGAACTGTTGAAAATTGCTCAAACTCTTAACTTGCTCATAACTCGTTCGCTAATTGCTCACTTTAACTCGCTCATTTACAACTCGAGTCAGTTATAACTCGAGTTGGTTGATTCGTTTAATAAATGAGCTAAGTTTGAGAATACCCCAACTCGCTCATTTAGGAGGTATGGATATAGGTTTCACCATGGAGCTGTGAAGGAACACGACACTAGTAAGTATCGATATGTTCCGCATAACGACCATTGTGAGGCCAGTTTCTTTTCCTCAGGTTTTCGTTTGTGAAGAGCTTGTTTTGCAGCTTAAGCAGGAGAAAGATTTTGACTTCCAGCAGATGTTAAGGAGCATGCAGATGCCGAGGTAGATTTCACACTCCCAGACTACATATATTACAATGTTGTTGTTTTTATTATGGAGCAATTTTAGTTGAATATTAAAATTTAATTTAATTTTTTTATATAATTTAGCCTCCTCATAAAATATTAAATTTGTGCATATAGTTCAGTGGTTAGAATTTTACTTTGTAGTCATGGAGATTTGGATTTTAATCTTAACTGTCACACATTATTATGTATTATACTATTTCAGGCTTCTCAATTTTTTGGTTCAGTCTGTAAATCTGTGATCGCTTCGTCAAAAGAATTGCGTCAGAGAATATTGGTAGTACCGTTATGTATATATCAGAGAATTCAGAGAAACATGTACATGTTAACCAAAAAAAAACAAAACAGAGAAACACGTACATAACAATTTACTAATTTGAGTACTTCATTTCATTATTCATTTGGTTCAACACTTTACCGATGCAAAAAGCTCTCGGCAAACATATCTTTTTTTTGGGCGTAATTTAGTATTTAATAAATTATTAATTTTATATATTCATATATTATTTTGAGATGGACTATGGTGCATTGCAATGCATAGGCTATGGTGTGCATTGGACCATAAATCACCGATTCAAAATCCAAATGACCGATCCAAGCCGTTCATCTTGTTCTCCATATTAATATGTGCTTGGAGACCAAATTTTACATTTTTTGGAATTTTGTTTACTATTTTTTTAGATTTATTGAAAATCTGAGTGAACAGTAAAAATTTCTAGACCACCAGATCAGCGATTTTCAAAATGACTTAATAAATAGTAAAAAAATTCCAAAAGAATATAAAATTTGGTCTCCAAGCACATATTAATATGGAGAACAAGATGAACGGTTTGGATCGGTCATTTAAACTTTGAATCGGTGATTTATAGTCCAATGCACACCATAGCCTATGCATTATAATGCATCATAGCCCATCTCTATTATAATGGATCGGTCCAATACACACAATACATTTTAAATGCCTTTAAGAATAATTATATACGTAATTTCTGATTTACCTGTTTGGTTTTTGAAAAAAAAATTATGACCGTGTAGAATTGGTTGATAATATAAACAGATGCCCCTATAAATATAATGGTCAATTTCCATACTAATACCGATTATACTCATTTTTATAGTAAAATTTGCGAAATAATGTCCCTAAAAAAAAAGAATTAATCTATTAATCCATATGACCATATCAAGACAATGACTTCCATACATTTGTCAAACAAAAACACTATCGCTATAGCATTTCCTAAACCATAAATAATTCAGAAGGGCTGATCAGAACTAAAATATGGCTAAAGCCCTGAACAATTCAACAAGGCCACCAATGGAAAGGACTTCCATTTGATCCCAATCAGAAAGAACAAAATATATTAATAAAAAAGTGAGGAACATAAATAAACCAACAAATTTTCTTTTAGTTAATACAAAATAAATGTAACGATTATATAAAATTAAGAAATTTATTTATTTTGTAATCAATATATAATATTATATTATGCAAGGGGAAGGCAGCCTAGAAATTCCATTCTCCAGACCCCACAATGTGTGGGAGCTTTCGGCACTGGTACAGCCCCTTTTTTTTATATAATATTATTAAATAGGTATAAAAATGCTCTAAATGGCTAAACCCTTGGCTATATTCAAAACCTAGTGGCTTCCACAAAGAACAATACCTTAATAACTATTACCAAGACCTAACTACTAATCTGTCTTGATTTCCTTGAGGCACTTAAGCACGGCTCGAGCCGCAAGCTTTTTAGCTGTCTTTTTGTTGGGCCCGGTTTCCTTTTCGCTGTAAGTGACCCCTCCAGCTTGCACCTCTGCTACGACATAAGACATGCCGTTCTCCGCAGTGGTTTTGTAATTGCTAGTGTAGCCTTTGCAATCGCATAATTCCCCCAGCTCTCTAATTGGATTGTACTCCAATGTTTCAGGGCTGACAATCGGCTCCAGCAAGGGTCGGATGCATCTCCATACAGTATCCTTGTCACACCCACTATCCAGGTAGATAGCACCTGCTAACGACTCAATCACATCCCCTAGCACCTGTATTAACATTAGATTTCCCAAATTCAATAACATACAAATCTTCATTTTTATTTTTTGAAAAGGCAGTTGATACTTGATAGCATATCAACTAAAAGAAAATAACTTTGTTGTAAACATACAAATAAATAAATACATAACAAATTTGATGGATACCTTCGGGAGAGCGATACCAGCATCCCAGCCATAGGAAGAGCCAGAGAAATGGTTGCCGAATTTTTGGAGGTAGGAGGTGATTTGACGGTGTAGCTCTGACGAGGCATGGAGAATGTCCCTGTTTAACCCTGCTTTGACAGCTGCATGAGCATAGCAGTCATTGTTGGTCGATGCAGACCTCAGGTCTGTCAGTAACCCAGGTGTCATTGCTGGGTAGTACTTGTTGTAGAGGTGTAATGTTACGCAGTGGTCCAGCACAGCATCCCCCAGAAACTCTAACCTCTGTCAGAAACAAAACCTTAGTTTAAATTAGACATGAAGTGCATTTGATTATGGAAAAGGCTATTGCCAAGAGAAGTAAGCTTAGTCAAACTGGCTTAGTAAAGCATGCTGTTACAACTATTATGCCTGGTTAGTATAGTCTAAGGTGCTCACTTCATGTGCTTAAGAGCAAACCGAAGCGTGATTGAGAACATCACTTCTTTCATTTGCAAGGCGTGCGCTTCTCTGCACCTTACTGTGCTTAAGCAATAAAAAATCATATATGAAGCATGCGCCTATGTGTTTTTTATTTTAGCTTCACTTTTGACCTTCAAGGAAACCACTGATTTTCATATAAGATAGTTCTGTTTGTCCTATGCACTACTGTTTTCTTAATAATATCATTTGATAATTTACACAAGCGGTGGATTTTTTTTGCAAGCACTTTTGGATATACAAGTATTGGCTGTCCATATGGGCGTTAGTTCATGCAAAAAATAATTATACTAGGAACACATCTTGATTAAATAGTTTGTGAAATTATAGATGGAAGTTCATAACATGAGCAATGTAAATAACAATCAACATCAGATTTATTATTTATTAGTTATGACATCTGAGAAAAATGCATACTCCTGGTACTTCTGCACTATAACTGTATCTATAGTGAGCAGATATGAATGCACAAAATTTAATTAGCATTTAAATGAAATGTTCACAAGATATCAATAAATCTGATACTAATATTAGCAATACCCAAATTAAGCATTATGCTACTCAGGCACGCATTTTTTTTGTGCCTCAGGCAAATTTACGGCTTTTGCACCTTTTATGTGCCTTTCGCTTTTTATTGGATTGCCTTGTTATGCAATATACTGCTATGATTTGATAATATACCACTAATCCTATTTCCAGTTCAGTACATCATTTTTAGCCTGACATCAGTGTTGTTAATCCTGAAAAAAAAAATTAACCGAGAAAAGAAAATACCTGATAGGATCTAGGCACGTCAGATATCTGGTAGGACCCATGTGTCAGAGCTTCAACCAACAATGACGAATCACAAAATTTGTAGTCAAGAAGCTTCTCCAACCTGTTGATGTTTACAAACATCTCAGGCCTACACAGAATCGGCCTCTCAGCAGCCATTCTTTCATGAAATCTGATGCCAGTGCCCAACCACTCCAGAAAGAGGAAGGTAGCAGCTTCACCAGCTGTGCTGAGAGATGCCCCAATCAAGGCCTCTATCATATCGGCTATCCTCTTGCTTTTTATTGGCCTCATTCCCCTCGAGTACACCTCATTTATTGATGTGGGAGCATACATGTGAGGGTTCAAACCGGGACAAGCCCTCAGCTTAGGATTGAACTCCTCTGTACGAACATATCCCTGCCAAAAAAAAAAGAGAACAGAAAAAAGATGTTACAATAATAATAAGAAACAAGAAAATTCAGAACAACAGAAAAAATACATCACGGTGATAAAAAATTTGATCCCGAACAAGACAATAGAATATGTCACAACCAGACGTATATTAAAATTTAACGAGGGGGGGAATGGTCCTAGATCAAAATTTTGCAAAATCCGAGTATTAGAAGAAAAAAAAACAGGGGGGGGTGTTGTCAGGGGCATACCCCTAGGTTATGGAGGCAACCAATGTAGCAAAGACGAGTATTGGAAACCGACATGTCCTTCTTGTTACTTAGAATGCCTTCATGATGATGCTCATATTTTGCGAAAAGATGTTGGCTGGCAGCATATTTGAGAAAGGAATCTCCAAGTGTTTCTAGAGATTCATACGAAAACTCCTCATGACATTTCTTAGCCGTGATTGCCTCCAATATCTGCTATACCATGTTACTAGTACATTATTCTTCATCAATTTTTTTAGATAGAAAGAAATATATCTATAGTACCTTAGTTGAAGGAATATTCACATTCTGCATGCAGTGAATCCGCTCTTTCAATGCAGAGGCAAGAGCCATGCACTGAACCCGATGCATTATAGTCGGCATTAACTTAAAGGAATCTAACATATTGACCGATAGTGGGCACAGTATGACACTGCATAGTTCTGGCGGTAACTCGACAGTTCCACTGCTCTCTCCTGCCCACAGAAAAAAAACAGAGATAAATGTTTAATAACTTAAATGCAACAGAGCAAAAGTGACGTGCCTAAAAAAATTACCTTTCTCCTTTCTAGTATGCTGAAGCAAGTAATTATGAGGTCTGGCAATATGTCGACCAGCCAGAAAGGGTGTGCTCTCACAAGTCAAAGTAATACCATACCTAGATTGACAATAAACATAATCAAATTTTGCATTGCAAGTCAAGCATTGCACATATCAATGATCGATAAGAAAACCTTTCAATAATTACTAATTACTTTGACTTGTAGTAGCTCTTGTAGGTTACACTCTCGCCTTTTCTCAATTCAAAGGAAGAATTGGCATGTACGGACTCAAGAACTCCGTCAACAATGTAGAAATGACCACTGTGGGCCGTATACACTACTGAATTCTTTAACATGCATGTGAAAAAGGGGGCAGTTTTTGTTAGTACCAAGCCACACTCTAATTTGCATGAACTCAAATGGTGAACCTCCGCAGTTTTATTTGACATTTTATTGGAAAAGATGGTTGGAGAACTGATGGCTGCCCAGTCGATTCTGCCCTCTTTGCATGGTAGAAGCAAATAACAAACTTCCTTTGTAGGACAGGATGAAGAAGAAGAGAGTTCCTTTTCGAAGGAAAGTAGCTGGCCCGTCACTTCCTCAAGCTTAGCAAAATCTTGATCAATAAGCAGACTAAGAACACTCGTTTGAAATCGTCTGGCCATCATAACCTGTCATGTCACATATAGTTGAAATAATCATCAAATTCATTAATATACTCGTGCAACCTGTGCATTTTTTTTATTTTACAAAGTAATATGATGCATATTACAATTGTAAGCAATTCTATAATAAGGTAAGTTCTGATAAAGCACTATGTTCTCTACATAATAGCGATAATCCTACAACCTCCTGTAAAAAATACAATACAAAAAAAATATGCTCCTACACCACAATGCAACTGCAATATTAATGATTAATATTTAGGCTTAAACCATTATTTATAATTTCAGGAATGTGTTGTTCATAGTGATTTACCAAAACTATTAGGCTTAATGTGTAGCTAAAAATTTCAATAAGATTAAGGATACTAATTAAATAATATGCAGCTAAATATTTTGCTAATATTTAAAAACTCCATATATAAACAGAAATTTTTTTTAACAAAATGAACCAGGCTATATGCCAATGGTATCAAATTTCAGCTTTTCTGATCTGAAGGATTTAAAAGTATTTAAGTAATAATGATTTGAACTTTGTCTAATGTATCAATGTGACTCTGTTATCTGTAATTCGATATACCCCTCTTCAAAAATTTCACCACCCCAAATAGTAATAATAAGTGAGGGGCAGTTCAGTGGTATTTTAGTTTAAATTGACTAGGGGCACAGATACTGTTATCCTTGTAAGGGCATGATCATGTATTTGGTTAGGGAATTGTTAAAAGATCCATCATCAGAAATAGAAGATGGAAAATAACCTGGTATGCACTAAGAGTGATGTTGTATATACGTTGCAGAGTAACTCTCAAAGACCCCCACCCGACCTCCAAATTAAACGAATAGGGAGATAAATCAGATCCTAAATCAGAGCCCAAAGCTAAGATGACATTCCCAACAGGACCATATCTGCCAAAATTGTGTTGATCAAAGGATATCATGTAGCAGCAGTAAATTCCTCTAAATGTGAAGGTGCTCCAGGAGTCTAACAGTACTGCTGGAAAATAGTCAGGATGCTCCTCTGTACACAGTTCTGTGGCTAAAAAACAAAAAAAAAATCTTGATGAAAGAAATAAGTTCCTATCGTTGAATGAAATTAATAGCTGACTGCATGTACAAATAGCATCTGGTCTGCATCATAATTCCATACCTTGGTCCTTATCTTTTGGGCATATTTAAAAATTACTCAGTGGCTCCAAATATTAAGTGTAAACAACACAGGTTCTCTTCAAAACTAAGTCCACAAAACTAGGAATCCAAGATCTAAATCTGCTTGGCATCATTGTCAGACTAATTTAGCAATGTGAGTCCTTTGAGTTACCATAAAAAATAATCAAATGTTTTGCATATATGCATTTTCATTACAAGGTTATTTTCTTACAAGTTAATGTTTTTTATTTGCAAATAGAGCAAAAACTAGGATTATTTGAACAGGATTTATCCCGCATTAATAAAAGAAACATCTAAAAAGAAGTACCATTTTTTAGGCCAATATCATCATCATCATCAATTGAAAAATCAGAATGAGGTAGCAAATAGTCGTTCAATGCACCAACTTCATGCAACTTCTTGCATGCCTCAAGACAAACATTTCGCTTAAGGGACACGTTGTCCTTCCCCCTAACACTAACCATCTGTACCGCACTATTCTTTGGAAGGTGCAGTGTGGCAGAATTGGCTTCCTTGTCTATTACAAATCTGGGGCTAGATTTGAAGTACCTATGTCATAAAACCAAAAGAATCATAATTTATTCACCTTATTAGTCGCAACTAAATAGTAAGAATTTTCCTTTAGTTTACTGTTAAGTGACGGGAAACATTCCGTTTAATACCGAGAACTTGTCCCAGAAACTGATTAGCTACTTCTTTTTCTGAGCCCAAACAAAGTAACAACTAAACCAAGATGATCTTGGCATTTATTTCAATTTTATTTTGGAGGAAGTGGTTATTAATTGCTTTTGGTTTGCAAAAGTATTCGGTCATTTTTTATTGCTGAACTGAAGCCAAACCATGGCTTCCCTGTACTTGGCGAGTACAGCAGAATGCTGGTATAACTTTCCGGCCACACAAAAAGAAAAAAAAAATTATGTATCTACCGATCAGAAGGAAGCTTGGAGCAGTATTTATGAATTAAAGAGACACAAGAACTCGAGGTAACAATTGCCCCAGTTTTTTCCACAAGGTAAAAACCTTCTTCCAGAAGTTCACTGCCCAGGGGTTCACAAGGCTCGGATGCCAATTTGAGAGATTCCTTCCTCATCTTTTCTCCACTGTTTAAAAATTCTTGCACCTTGTTCTGCATCAAAATATCGCCCCTGAACAAAATTCATAAACAAAATTACAGGTGCTTTCAATAGCACTAATTCATTCATAACACTACTAATGTGTAAAACAAATTTAAAGACAATAGATAAAAAACATTGGGGATTGGAAGTTACAACGAACAAAGATAGCAGAACTGCCCTGGTTACTATCTATCTGTAATTCAATATGCTACAATTCTATACATTTTATTGCATTTACTTTATCATTCTTGAACTCTATTTCTACTGCATCCTTTCTCTTTTTGGTGTATGGACCAACCAAAACAGAAATTGAAGATGCATGTCTGTACCAGACTACAACCAAAGGAACACACTGGTCTCAGGACTGGCCAGGATGATTCTGATATGTGAGATCAAGGATAGACTTGACACAATGGAATACAATTTGTAGACATGACAAAAAAGCATACTCTCTAACAAGCAACAAAAAGTCAGAACCAGGACATCGGGCACGGCCCCTTGATTGAATGAATCTGCAGGCATTCCCTGCGGGATCAAACCGCACAACCAAGTTACAACTAGGCACATCCAACCCTTCCTCTAGAATTTGCGTAGCAACAATAATATTCACCTATATGTACATGAGACGACAAAGTCAACCATCAGAACTGACTATTTGTCTCTTTATAAATCACAACCTTATTTTACTGTTATTGTACTTCCAACTAACAGAAATTCTTTAAATTTGAGTTATTGAGCAAGTAGGACATTACTTGGAAACCAAATTTAGGCCAACCAAAAATAACCAAATCGCCCCACTTCCCTCTCAGGAAGGAAAACAAAAACAGAGAAAATGTGCTACACTGCTCTCAAAAACTGAAGTTGGAAACCAAATACTACCACTGCTCTATTCTAGTTGTATGATCTTGAACCAGCGGAAAATATTTGAGCTCAACAGGGAGGGTATGATTGTCAATGTTACATGGAATGTATATTCTGCATTATAGTGTGGTATTAAAAGCGTGCACGCAGTTGTCTCAAAATAAACTGAGAAAAATTGGCACCGTTGTTAAACGAAAAAATATCATAGGTATATTTGCAAAATATCCAAAAATATATATATATATAGCAATTTATACAGAAGAAAGTGCTAGTAACCTCTCCTCCTCTGAAGGCATCCACAATTTTGTTCTTTTCATTGATGCTCCGACTTCCCAGAAAATTGAAATTGCATCCAACCAAAAACTCAATTCCCCATCCCGACATTTGATGGAGGCTACTTAAAAAAGATTTCAACACAATAGCTGTAATAACTCTTTCAACAAAAACAATACATCTCAACTCCTTGACCTCTCTGAAAAAGCAAGAACAAATAATTAATTAATTGGTAATCCAATAGTTAACACACCTAGTATTAAAATCAAGTTCTAGCAAACCTGTACTCTGCAAGGCATTGGACAAGGCACTGCAATTTGGCAGCCAATAAATCTGATTGAACATCTGTTATAAGATCAGCACCTATGCTCACGTCTGAGCAACATAATAAAAGTTAAAGAAAGAAACAACACGGTATGATGCAAATATACTAGGTACAACTATCGAGTTTTCTAAAATGCAGTTTTTTATATACCTTTTGTAAGATACTGCGAGAAGGCTTCATACACCAATTGACTGAACTTTCTCACATAATTCTCACTAAATTCTTTCACTTCACCCCAAAAAGACGAGCAAGTTTCAATACTTGATGTTGATAATAATTCTGCTGCCTGTTCAACCTAAAATGTCATACTTCTTATATTGAAGAATAAAAAGATAAACAATTTATAATTGATACCTTAACCGCCAACCAAGCTCCAAGATCAGTAAGGCAATACACAAATGTATCATGCAACCTCGAAATTTTTCTCTTTACACTATCTAAAGAGGGTGAATCCGTCATTTCTTTCTCCAATTTTGAGATATACTACAACAAGGACAAGGAGACAAACTACTCATATGTACATATAAATGAATCGGATAAGTCAAAACAATGCACAAAGGGAGAGGCACCTCGAGTTTAAGTCTCCTCAACTTTTCCTCAAGGCGAATATACACATGAGATGGAATCACAGAATCTTTGTATGATATTATTCTTGTCTTCGAAAAGGGGATATACTGGGATAGAACCGATTCGCTATCCACAGTGTACACCTTCAAATCACCAAAAGAGTAATGTTTTTCATGTAATAGAAACGAGAGAAAGAGTTATGTAACACTTGGCAGCCACTACTAAGCTTTCGAAAAAAAAAAAAATGAGAGACTTTTATTACCTTTGAATTCATAAGAGTCTCAAGTCCTATAATTTCTTTGTTGTAATCAGAACCTGTAAGAAAATGGAGGAAAGCAAAGAAAATTTTATAGTATAGGTAACCAAATTAACATTTCAAAGGACAAAACCATTTGAAATCTTTACCGCTGGAATTAATGAGAGAAGCTGTCATTCCAAATATTCTTGGAAGGCTTGTTGATTGGTTTGATTGCACCTTTGGGTGGTAGAACTCCTGGAAAAAAAATGTTAATCTGCACATTAGTGCCATGATAATAATACAACAATTAACTCCAATTTGTGGGGAGAAGGGCAGCTGATAGCTTAAGATTTATCATCCATTGCCAATTAACTTATAATGTTCGATATAGTTGGAATGGTTGAATGCAACAGCTATTTGGGGAAGAAAATGGGAGAAGGCATTAACATACAGTCATTATCAATGCATAAGGGCTTCTTCCTTTTGCATTATGGCATTCATCAAAAATTAGCAACTTAATGCAATCCATCCGGAGAAAGGTCTTTCTTAAACAATCATACAAAATTTGAGGAGTCATTACAAAAACCTGCTTATTTAGATGAAAAAAAATGTCAATGTCAGTCAAAATTGGAATTGTATTAGCCTCTCATCTGCATTCGTAAAATTAACATTGACCTTAATTGATTTAGAGTTTAGTAAGTGAATATATTCAGGCAAATTGAATTGAAGAAAAGAATTGAGATAAAGTTAACGAAGAAGCTCCGCCCACGCGCATACACATATATACTCATAGAGAGATTGCCTGATGGTTTTTATGTTCAATACAAACAACATGGCAGCCTCTGCCAAGGTTTCAAAAAGAAAAAGAAAAATACTTGATCTAGTACATTGAGAAAGAAAAAATTGAATAAACACAAAGATAGGTAGACTAATTCACTTAAGCGAGTGCAAGACAGAAGGTGAAAATTAAGCTAACTCGTGCATGCATACCTCAAATTGATTCACATGGGAATCCCAGGTGGCAGCATCCCAGTCATCAACACCCATCTCACCCCAAAATTTGGTGACTTTTAGGTCACTGTGCATCTGCACGACGTCTGCTTGCTGAGACACCAAAACAACGGTAGGAACCAAAAACACACCAATGAAAGGAGATGGCTTGCGAAGGAGGTGTGCATATGACTTCAGCAGCATCACTGCTATCAGAGTCTTCCCTGACCCCGTTTCCAGGTAAACGATTGTGTTCTCCCTTTTGGCTTTCTCCAATGCCTCTAGCTGATAGCTGTCATTCACAGAATCTTTTTCTTAATATCAGAGGTGAAGACGGAGAAGAATGCTAGTGTATCAATTTAATCGGGTTCAGACTAAATATACCTTCTTGCATATGTCTCGAGATCTGGTGACATCTCTTTTCCTTTGGCATCTCTGACCTCCACCATTGTTGTCTAATTATATGTGTGTGACCTGTCAAGTTGAAATTAAGATAAGGACCTGTTTGGATTTCATTTCAGGAAAAAGGAAACAGGAGTGGCTCTTTGGATTTAGGTAGATAGAAATACTATATGTAGAAGTGCAAATCATAAAACTAAGCTCCACACCAGTTGGATGCCCGTATTAGAAACTGTATTGGGTAGCTCAAAATCAATAAATGGAGATGCTGCAATTGGAACTCCCATTTCCCATGTTTGAATGTGTATTTGCTTCTGGCAGCTTCTGCCATAAACTTTTCGAAAAAAAAAAAAATGAATGTGTGTTTGCTGACACTACTGTAGTTTCAACTCTAGTGTTTGGATTTATGATGCTCAAACTACAGTAGTTGAAATTTTAGTCTTTGAATTCCTCTAGTTGCACTGATTGCACTTTCTTGCATGCTTGACCAACCCGTTAAATACTAAACCTGTTACGCTGAACACAACTCGCAATTTCACATTATTGTACAGGTACAATTATGTACCACTTTTAGGTTCACACTCAACAAAACATACCCAAACATAGATACAAACTTTTATGCCATTGACAATGCATGTCCCATATGTGCCATTGATTACATAAAAAAAAAAAAAAACTTTAATATATGATCACCAAAAAAATCATTAGTAATTTGACAATACTGTAATTGCATAATACAAAAAGAGAAAGTCTATAAAAAAAAACAGAAAATACAGAAAAAATAATCCAATAAAGTACCTAATGCTTGACGCTAAACTACGCTCAATTCAGAAGTTGATGGTATACTTTAAAAATCCTAGATAGGGATTAATTAAAAAAGAAAACAAAAGTAGGGTATATTGCTAAAAAAAATTCCTACATGCATAACAGGAAAACTACACCTTTTGTTGAAATTGATAAGTTTCCCCATATGCAGGAACTCGAATCCAAAACAATATATTCGGTTGGAGTCCTGGGAAGTAAAGTATAAATATCGTTTCAATTGAGGGTTGGGGCACACGCAAATGCTGATAGTCTTAATTAAATCAATTGTAAGTAGAAATCTCAAACCAAGGTCTAAGAATTATCTAAGAATAATAGCATATATAATTTCAGAGTTTACCTGTTAGAGTGAGAGCGGAGTTTTGGAGGCGAAAATAGATGGTCGTATTTAGAGGCAATGAAATTTTATATCAACGCTAGCGATTTTCCCTTCCTTACCAGAGAGATACCGAATGGTCCTTCTCCTTCGTCTCCAGTAGCCTTGTAGGTCTAAACGAAGCTCACTGACTAAACTTAGGCAGTGCAAGAGAAATTGAGAATAAAATCACATCAAAAAAAATTGAGAACAATTGCGCGAGTAGGGCTTTAGGCTTTAGCCATTATATTTGGGGCAGTTTGATAATTTGAAAATTGAAATTTCGGGAACTGGAAGTGAGCTCGAGCGACGAGAGATATTTATAGGGCGGGAAAGGAAAGACGAGAGCTGGTTGTGCTGGCCTGCTGGGTCCAGATTCCCTAAAGTAACACAAATTTTGAGTTTTGATCTGGACCGTCCGATCTGAATTCGGACCAATCCGGCTCAAGTAGAATAAACAGCCCCTACAGAGTAAGACCGGACGGTCCGGATCCAAACACAAAACTTGTGTTACTTTAGGAAATCAACGACAGGTGTACTCTGAGATTCGTGTCAGATATATTGGATCTGAATTCAGTCTTGCTCCTTGACAGTCGTCAAGTCTAGTCTCTTCACGACTTACACCATGTTTGGATGGAGAGTAGAGGGAGGAATGGGAGGTTAAGAATAGAAGGGAATGGAATGGAATGAAATAGAAAGAAAGATTAACATATTTAACTTTTTTGTGTTTGGATGATTAATGAGAGAAAATAAATTTAATTTTTATTTCCGTCTTATTTCTTGTTTGATTGATTAAAATTTAGGATGTTAATGAGAAATTCGGTGACTGTTGTAGGTTTGAGGAAAAAATATTGTATGAGAATTATATATATATAATATAGGATTGGGTATTTGTGTTATTTTTTTTCTAAAAATATTTGTAACAAAATTTATTTCCATCCGTTACACTCCAATTTGGGAGGGAACTTGATTTTATTAATTATAATGATACAAGGTTAAATCTTTCACCTCCTACATAATTTTAACAACCAAACACAATTCAACGGAAAGTTTTTGTTCCTTTCCATTCCCTCCCTTCCTCTACTCTCCATCCAAACAAGGTGTTAAAAGAAAGGCGTCGTATCTGTGTTTTTGCGTGGGAATCACGGCTAGGTCCCTTATTCAGTTTAAGAGATTCTCTCTGGATGCTGATCTGGTGTTGTTGGGGACTTGGGGCCCTTGTTATCCTTGCTAAAGGAAACATCTGAGACTTAACCATGCAATCAGCAGATTTTGTACATTTGTATTTATGAAATCACAAATAAAGAATGTAAATATTTTAACTTTTATATTCAGCAGATCAGATCTTGTATATTTGTATTTGTGAAATCACAAATAAAGAATGTAAATATTTTGACTTTTATTTTTATGACCGTGATTATAACATAGAAGGAAAAGAAAATTGAAAGAAAGAAAAAAAAAGGGAGATCTCTCTTAAAACTAACCGGACCTTATTTTGTTACACGTTCTCTTTGTTTCATATGTGGTGATTAACGAGAGAGTTGGATTATACTCGTGCTCGGTTTATTGGCTTAATAAGTGAGTCGACTCGGGTTGAAAAGATAATACGACTTACAAAATTGGATTTGACTTTGGGTTTGATTCGATTGAGATTTGATATGACATGATTCCATGTAACTCAGTTCTTAGTGAGCGAATTATGAGCGAGATGGAGTATGTTTATGCTTGGTTCATTAAATTAAAGAGTAAATTGTCAGCGAACTTTTAGCAAACGAGTTACGAACGAGTCATAAGTTATGAGCAATTTACTCACTCCTACATATGACTAACACCAGCAATAAAATAATTTCGAACTAGCTAGGGACTAGGGTATGTAACAGTAAAATCAATGCCACACCAAGTGGCAAGTTGGTGCCATACTGATGATTTTTTAAATTATAGTCAATCCAATTTCTTTTATCTTGAACAACAGAAGGACCCAGAAGTTTTTAAAAAAAGGAGGAATAAACCCAATCAAACGATCTCCACATAATAAAATGATATATTTAATTCACAAGTTAAATTCATGGAAAATTACGAAACTTTTATTAACTTAAAGACGTTCCAAAATTTAACATGTTATATATTATTTTAATAATTTTAATTATATATATCGGAACTAACAAAATTTGACCATATTTTTTTATTCAAATTTTTTTTGTTGGATCAAATAGAGAAGAATTTGTTCACTATTATTTTTTTTTACTATTCCCAATGAATTATCTCATCAATTGAGTATTTATAAAATTTCTTTCGGACTGTTCAAAATTTGAATAAGTATGAAGTTGTTCATGATTGATAAGCATAATTAATGGCAGAAATTATTTAAACAAAAAAGTCATGAATTCTCCACCCCTAATTTGATAGCAATTAATCAGAAGTAAAATACAAAGGTATTTAATAAGGAGTAAAATTGAATTAAAAATAAAAGAATTCTTCCTTACTCAAAAGTAGAATTCAGGTAGCACTATTGGCTTAAATTTTCTGGAACGTTCTCTTTGTCTTTTTCTTAAAAACAAAGGATCCTCTTTTTAGGTATTTTTTTTTTTATGAAAAATCCGTAGGCCTCTCTTTTTAGGTGTTGGTGCTCGCCTGTCGCCTCTGTGTTGTCCATTCTTAATTCTCAATCAATCCATCGGCTCTCTGCTATCACTTTTATCTTATTGGTCTGATTTTTTTTATGAAAAATGAAGATCTAATCTATCAGTTTTTCTATAACCTCTGTTTATACATATAAATTTTTCAATTTTTAGATTTCGAATCTATAACCTAAAAAGAGAACTATGTGGTTTTCTCATTACTTATTTTACTGAAATTTTTTTTTTTATTGAAAATCTACGAGTAACTTAAAATTTGAGTTTGAATACGGACCAATATTTGCATTGATTTAGTTCGTATCTGAACTCAAATTTTGGATTATTTTAGAAGTTTTTATTCTTATTTTTGAAAGACTTGGTAGTAGCTATCATTATTTTAGGAGTTTCAATTTTTATTTGATCTCTCATCATCGGTTTCGAATCTTCTTAAAATAACTCAAATTTTGAATGCATTCGGACTGTATGATTAGAATTCGAACAAATTCAGTTCAAAAATAAATGCATAAAATATCTCTAATATTCGTATCAAAATAGATTGAACGGTCCGAATTCAAACTCAAAATTTAAATTACTTGGATCCGAATTCCATCCTACGCGTCTTCGAATCTGCATTGTCTGAATTAACTCAAAAGAGCATCTTTTGAGATAACGCATCTCAGCTGTCTATATTCAAACGAAATCAATTTAACCACAACTTATAATTCATGAGCTATTTAATATAATTATAAATCTAATCTGCATATATTTAAAATGAATCAAACAATTCAGATGGAGTAAATCTAATATACACTTAAGTGTACCGTACTCTTAAGTTTAGGCCGCTCGATTTCTTTAAAAATCGTAATAGCACGACTTTTAAAGAAATCAAACGACCTAAACTTAAGAGTAAGATACCCTTAAGTGTATATTAGCTTTACTCATGCTGATGCATTAATTGAAAATATTATTTTTTAGTTAATGCAGAGGTACGAATTCCGCGTCTCCTTCGTTCCGAAGGAATCCATAAGTGCCTTTTTCTGTTAATTGTCCTTTTCTGGTACTACCACTGTTCCACACGGTTCCTTGCAAATGAAGAAATCCAGATCTGCTTTATTTCTGATATTCTGGGCCGCTACTTTCTTTCGGTTCCGCGTTAACAAGTATATTCCAGGATATAATTATTTAAAGTAAAGTTGCAAAAAAATATTAAAAAGTGTTTAAAATTTAGGAGACCGAATTTATTCAAACACATTTTTAGTGCGGAAAACAAAACTAAAAAATGGAGGGCTCTTGTTTATAAGTCCGATCGTCCGAAGATTAATACATATAATTTTGATCCTTCATCCTTCTAGGTTCACTGTTTGAGAATTCAGCTCAGCCCTTCAAATGCTATTATTTTCTAAATACAGGTTTTTCTTTTTCTTTTTTAAATAAAAAATAAGGTTAGGCCGAATATTGATTTTCGACCCTCTTTAGGCTCGACAATCAAACGATGGCTTAATTGAATGTTTTGGGTGCATTTGGATGGGTCCAGATCTCCTAAAGTAACTCAATATTTGAGTTTTGGATTGGGATCGTCCGATTCGAATCCGTCGTTCAAGATTGCTTTGCGATTCGAATTCATCTCTTGAGATGCATGCGCTTCACTTTGGATAGATTATCACGTATTCGAATCAAACGGTCTCGATTTAAAACTCAAAGATTGGATTACTTCACTTAATGTGAATTTGAATAACATGGGGTTGTTAGTATTTTTGGGTTGGTAACTATTTTTCTCTACTGTTCTACATTTGAATCACTCTAAGAATATTCCTCGGACTAGCACTGTTCTTGCTAACCCATTTGAGGGTATGTTTCGTTGCAAGACAAGAATAGTTATAATAGTTAAATCAAGAATAACTATTGTTTGTCTTATTAAAAGAGCCAAACCACAAAACCCTTAGATATAGTTTATTTTAATAAGACCAAAAATTTGAATTCACTATTCTAGCTATTTTAATCCAACCAAATACTGAATAAGTTATCAATCCAACAAAACGTATCTTCAAACGATGGAATAGTGCTAACTCTAGATTAATGCTATTCTTGTTATTCTTGATGTTGCATCCAAACACACCCTAATTGTTAGGACTAGAATTTCAAATCCCGACCTTCCTATATTATGGATTTTGTCTAATATGTCTCTAAAAGTTTATGAAATTTTATATTTTCGGAAATTATTTGACAATACACGATTCGAATATAATTGGAAATTATTAGTTTTCTAGGTTTCTATAGGTTTATGAAATTTTCGTAATAAATATAATTCGAGAATGATTTAACAATACACGATTCAAATATAATTGGAAATTATTAGTTTTATAATATAAATAATATATTAAACGTATTCTAAAATGTCAGCAAATATATTTATAGATTCTTCAAATGGTCGGGGTTCATTAATTACCAACATAACTTGATAAATATTGACAAAAGCTGGTAACTTTAGCAATAAAATGACAAAATTTAGGTTATTAAAATGTACATGTTTTAAAATTTTCGTCAAACTAAGATGGTAAATTTGCGGTAACATAACTGGACAGCATTAGGCATGCATGTTGTCTGTCTTATAGTTGAATTATGCGTGAACTTTTGTGTAATTTGAAAGTCATTTAATAATCTATTATACATCATTAAAATTGGATCGTTATAATTTTTTTAATTATTTGATAAATGGTCAAACAGACATCAATTTTTATGCATAATGTGTAGATTATATTTAATTGTAAGATATTTAAAATTAGAAATTGAGAAGGGCTCAAATGCCCCATTATTTCATGCCCCAATCGTGTCCTAATATCTTTATCCTTGATTTCATAGTCCAAACAAAAAATATGAATAGCTCAACATGATATCCACGTTAAAATGTGCTTCTAGATCAAATTTTATATTTTTTTGGTATTTCTTTACTATTTTTTAAGATAGGTACAAAATTATTGTTTTTGGATGGTCTACAATTTTCTGAAAAAACATTGATTTTGTATCTATCTTAAAAAAAATAGTAAAAAAAGTTCAAAAAAATATAAAACTTCATCTCTAACCACATTTAACGTGGATATCATGTTGAGCGGTTCGAATCTTTTATTTGATTTTTTAAAATCGAAGATAAAAATATTGAAGTACAATTGAGACATGAAGCAGTGAGAGATTTGAACCCTTCTCCTGACACTGTGATCTCTAGCTCCTTTTTTTTTAAATCTTCGTAGAGGCTGCAAAGTCGTGAAGAAAAATCGTACTCTCGACTTTTAAGTATAACAACTCTAAAATATTTTTCGCCAATTATGCTACCTCTCCTTTCTCGTGATCTCTAATTCCTAATTCTCAAGCATCTAATTTTATAATGACTTGGCAAACTATTCGCCATTTTTTATTCAGTGATTTGCACATTATTAGTTTAATGCGATAATTATTTACAGACACACAAAGTTTACAGATACATCCGATTTGATATGCATATTTCTTTAGTCTTAGATACCTTCGACTTCAGCTTTTTCACTATAAGTCGACTTGACTATCCTTTTTTTTTAGCTAAAGTCAAGAAAAAGAATCTAACCCGTAGAAAACGACAACTACATTCTCAATTTATTCTCCCTCTCCTCGACTTTTGAACTTTACTTTTTGGTCGGAAAGAGAAACTATTAGCATGATTTATTATTGGGAGAATTTCTAGCGTGTCTATGCAAACTTTTCAAATAGCTAATATTTTTTATCAAAGCATTATAATATTCAATGTTCTCATTTTTCTTCTCTCTCTTTTAATCTATATAACAATTTAATTTAGCTCTTTAAATAAATAAATTGACAAATATAACTTTTATTTTGAATGAAGCGTCCCTTGTTGCCCCATAAGATCTCATTATCGATCCATGGAATCTATATCAAACTCGATCTCATCTCGTATAGTGTCAAAGATTTCTCTTTTCGAGTTCTGACAATGCTGGCCAGTTGGGTTATTTTATTATCTGGCAAGCTCTGTGGACCCTCAGTCCCTCACTCAATCTCTGCTTCTCTTCGTAGTTCGGGTCACGTGCTTTCGATTTTGGTTGTTTGATACTAGGAGAATTTCTAGCGTTTCTTATTGTTATTTTATAAGTTTTAGTCACTGAATCAGATGTTATCAGTTATTTTGTCATGTCACTTGTGTTGGGTTGCAAATAATTAGATGTTAATCTCATCCTTTTTTTCTACTCATTTTTTTAGAGCATTTGAACCCAGAAATTTATTCATATCCTAAAAAAAAACGAAATTCCAAAATGACTTCAGATTTCCGTTTCGAGATGTGCCCCTACCACTGACATCTGCCAAGAGTAGAAGTTTATTAGGGAAGCACTTGTGTACTTCGAACTCGTTAATTCAAGATCAAGCTAGTGGCAAGCAAATTAGATCCCAATTCAGTCTAGCAACAAGCAAGCCATTAACGAACAAATCAATTGCGAGTCACAATTGAATCACGAGCCACAAGTTTTTTTGCCAACTCTACTCAAAGCTCACTCATTGTGGCTAGTGGGCTACAAATCTACAAGCAGTCACTGCACACCACAGTGATTTCTTGAGGATTGCAATCACAATTTATGATGATTTCGCTACTTATATATATATATATATATATATATATAATCGAGTAGAACTAGGGTGCTCTTAAACTCACCAAAGTTTTGGTGAGCTTAACTCTAAAACTTATCAAATCAATTTCAAATGACGAATCCGAACCGTTGAAACCCGTCTACCTTACGTGTGATGCATCTACATGTTAAATTTTTAAACATTCGAATTAATTTAGTACAAAGTCAAACGGTCAAAAAAAGTTCAAAAATGAATGCACTAAAATTAATTTATTAACCTTCTAATTTTGACCGCTTGACTTTATATTAAATTAATTTGAATGTTTAAAAATTTCATATGTAGATGCATCTCACATAAGATAGGCGGATTTCAACGGTTCGGATTCGTCATTTGAAATTGATTTGATAAGTTTTAGAGTTAAGCTCACCAAAGTTTAAGAGCACCCTAGTTCTATATATATATATATTTTGTTTGTGAGAAAACTATTTATAAACAACGATACTATCAATTTAATTTATTGTTTTGTTAAATGTTACGAATAAAAATACGACACATCTCACTGCTGGACTCTTGATGCTCAGTAACGAGAACACCAGTGCTGTCGACCTTTTTATATTTGTACCACTTAAAAAAATAAAATTCTAAAAGTAGCACGAAAATGGAAAAAATAAAAATCAGAACCTACTAGAAACACTACCCCAAGTCTGCCTTTGCCCATTGGTGAAACTCAGACTAGGATAGCGTTTTCCGTTTTCCACCGAAGGAAACTTGTTTTGCTTTGATTTTTGTCTTTTGACTGAATAATGACGTACTATTATTTGTCGCTGTGAGCCGTTCATGATATGTAGAATATAAATCACAGATGCGACACAAAAAGATTAAGTACAAATGTAAAATTAAATACGATTATATAACTCTAATAGTCTTAAAAAGAAACTAATACAAAGTAAAAAATATACCGAGTTGTATCTATGTGGGGGCTAGAGGTGGCAAAACGGCTCGTAGCTGGTGGCTCGATCGTGACTCGTACCTGATTCGCTCGCTAACAGCTTGTTCGTTACTGAACCGAGTTGTTAACGAGCCAATTTGCCACTAGTTTGGTCTAGAATTAACAAGTTCAAGCTGGAGTCTAACTTGCTCGCCAGCTCAGCTAGATATCAATTTGTGAATCTGTATGAATTTGTGTGCATTTTATACTGTCCAACTTAATTCAGCTCGGTTCAAAAAGTTTGTAAAATTTATTTTGTTGCTTAAAACAAGATCTAGCCAAGCCCAACAAGCCAGTTCGTTAGATCGCGAGCTAGTTCGGTCCGGCTCGTAACGATTTCAAACTAAGATTTCAGCTCGAACCTCTAAAGTCAGCTCGCTCGTGATTCGAACGAATCAGTTTGTAACAAGTTCAAACTGGACCCAACTCGTAACGAAGCAGCTCGTTACCACTCCTATACGGGGCCCGCCAACGTCTTCTATGTGGTTCAACACCCTCCTAACAGGTTCAATCTTCTCGTGTGTGCCGGGTACAGATCGAATAGAGCGGGGATTATATGCGATGGATCAAAAGGTGTAACGGCCCCTTACTGAAACGTCTTCGCACCCCCTCATTGACCTGCTGGAATGTCTACATTTGATTTATATTAGGTATTAATTTTATTTGCATTATTTGGTGAAATACTAACTTTGCTAGTCTAAAACAACTTGCATTGAAAGTAATATAAAATGGTTTACGTAGATACTATAAATTTAAAAAATTGTCTAGGCAAAAATGCCGACTTCGAGTCTTCGAGAATCAAGATGAAAAAAGAAGAAGAAGAATGTTATGGCCTTGAGGCCTCCAAAATAAATTATGGGCTGGTTAAATGCACATAAATCAGTATCAGTTTTTAAAGGCTGGAGGCCTCCAAAATAAATCAAGTGTTGCAAAGAAACGATTAGCAATATCATAATCAACAGATACGACGATAGATGCGGTATAAAGAAAATAGGAACGAAGTGCAAGCACCATAGTTAAAGCCTTTTTTGAACCGAAATTTTTATTAATAGGAAATAAAATAAATAAATATCCAAATTGAAGAACGCTTTTGGATTTTTTTGAGATATAGGGAAAACGCGATGATTAATCACGGCCTCTGGCCGTTATGGTTTATCACGGACAGGATTAGCGATGTTAATCACCGTACTTATTAATTAACTAAAAATAAAAAATAAAAAAAATAATCCTGGCCGTGATTGATAATCACGGACAGAAATTGCCTATGAAGTAACATCATTTGCCTATAGTTTGCTTGGCCGTGATTGATAGTCACGGACATAATTTTTTTTTTTTTTTTTTTTTTTAAGTTAATATGTGTGATTAGCATCGCTAATCCTGTCCGTGATAAACCATAACGGCCAGAGGCCGTGATTAATCATCGCGTTTTCCCTATATCTCGAAAAAATCCAAAAGCGTTCTTCAATTTGGATATTTATTTATTATATTTTCTATTAATAAAAATTTCGGCTTTTTTGAACTACACTTGAAAAAATTCTTTATGAAAGAAAATTTGCTCGTGGCAAATTTAAACAAGTAAATATTTTTTGTAAAATATAAAAACCATGTATTACAAAGAACAACACAATCAGTCTCAGATGCATAGTAATAAAAAACTTACTTTTTTGTAAAATATAAAAAATATATTACAAAGAACAACACAATCAGATGCATAGTAATAAAAAACTTACATTATTTTAAAATTTAATTATATCATAAACAAAACAAACAAACTTTTAAAAGAAAGAAATAACTATACACAATTTTTTATCAAAATAAATAAAATGAAAAAATTACATTAAACTTCTTCATAGAAAAACAAAAAAATAACGAAGGAGATCAGTATTGAGGTGACGTAACGGACTAACAAGAAGTTAAAGAACCAAATCACAGTATAGATTAATCAAAGCTCGCCAGATTGTGGAACAAATAATCGAATTTATATAACCTAAAGTAACTCAAATTTTGTGCTTATATTTGGACCGTCAGATCTGTTATGGCACGCATATTAAAGGCCCAGATTGGCCCAAATTATGATCGAGCGGTCTGAACTTAAACTCTAAATTTGAGTTACTTCAGAGATTCGGACAGCCTAAGCAAGCCGTTTGATCCGCAGACATTCGATAACTTCACCCCCATCGCACCGTCCATTCTTTAGATTATCATTCGTCCTTTTTCCCTTCTTCTCCGTCGCTCTTTCTCTCTCCTCTCCTTCTCTCCCCTCCACAGCCGTCCGATCTACCCCCTTCCCCTCCGAGCCCTTCCAATCGATTGCACCACTTGTCACTCGCTCCTTTTACCATCCCTACTCCCCCTTCTTCCACTTCTACTGGCGCAACCTCGCCAGTGACAGAGAAAGGAGTATGAGTAGCGCGCTGGAGAATGTAGTGGAGGCGGTGCGAGTGCTGAACCATGATACGCTCTCGTCCAACCGCGTGGCAGCGAACCAATGGTTAGTTCAATTCCAGCATTCCCACTCCGCTTGGGAGGTCGCTACCTCGCTTCTCACCACTTCTTCTCTGACTCTCCCTCCCGGTTACAACTTCGAGGCGCATTTCTTCGCTGCTCAGATCCTTCGTCGCAAGGTTTTCTCATCAATCTCTTTTCTATCGACTTCAATTTCGTAGTTGTTTTCTTGACCAATTTTGCTTTTTGTTTGTTTTGCAGATCAAAAGTGAAGGATACAACCTAAATCCTAGAGTCAAGACCGACTTGCTTAATGCTCTTCTCCTAGCAGCTCAAAGGTTTAGCACGGGACCGTCTCAGGTGAGGTGCTTGTCTCCTCTTGACATATCATCAAATTAACAATGACAAGCATTAGTAAGGATGTAACTGTAAATTTAACTTCAACAGTTACTGACCCAAATATGCCTGGCATTGTCGGTACTGATGCTAAGGATGGAGGATCAAAAGACAACCATTGAACAATTGTTCAGCAGCCTTGAAAAATTACAGGCTCAAAACAATGGCTATATTGCAGTTTTAGAGCTGCTCACTGTCTTGCCAGAAGAGGTAACTGAGGATTTGATTGGAGGCACCAGTGCTGACTCCCAAACCCGAAGCTGCTTCAAAAGAGAGGTTAATTTTAAAAATGTACAAAAAAGGTGTAGTTATACCTATATGTCTCTAATTAAAGCATGCGTCTAACCTGTTTCAACAATGTAATTTCAGGAAGTAGAGTTAAGTTAGTCGGGGTACCTGAGTGTTTATTTATTTTTCTCAAAGCACCCTTAAAATGAGGTAAAAGAATGCAATATATTCAGAGATATGGAGGAAACTTATAACAGTACATTCCAAAAAATAGTATAACATCTTATGAAAACATATTACAACATAACATAATATCTTGCTGAACAAAAGCAACTGAAAAGTTGAGGTGTTCATGTACAATCGAGCACTGAAAATCCTAAAATACATTTGGTTTGTAGTGTTTTATGTAAATTTTGTAATTGTCTCAATGTAGCTTCTTTCTTATACGCCAACTGTTTTGGAGTTTTTAATTATGCAATCTGAGCGGAGGCTGGATGATGGCCTTCTGTTCCATGAGAGGAACAGAAAAATTGTAAAATGCTTGTTGAGTTGGGTAAGTGCACTCTTTTCTTTTATTCTCTGTATCAACATTTTAACTTCATCTCTTGGGCTTTCTTTTAATGTAATAATGTAAATTGCAGGTTCGGGCAGAGTGCTTTTCTGAGATGCAGCCTGCATCTGTGGCCCAACATCCCCTTCTGAACTTTGTATTCAACTCTTTACAGGTACCAAATTTAGTGTCTCAATCTTCTTACCTGACTGTAGTAAGAATTATGATAATGCCATGTTAATGCAAAAGCTCAAAAGATGTTTATTTGTGATGAAGATTTCACACGCCTTTGATGTGGCAATAGAGGTCATGACTGAGCTTATCAGCCGGTATGAGGTAATCAATGATATATCCTTCCATATGAATGTTACACTACTTAAATATTTTGAATTGAATTATATGCTTGTACTTTGGACAGGGATTGCCAGAGATATTTCTGTGTAGAGTTCAATACATTAAAGAACTGCTGCTGTGTCCTGCTTTGATTAGCAGAGATGAGAAAATGATAATTGGTATCGCTACATTGTTGTCTGAAATTGGTCAGGCTGTGAGTCTTCTACTTTTGGAATTAAATTATTTTTTCATTTATCATGTTTAATTCTTTCTTAGTTGATCAGTATTTTCTGTCTTCTTGATTTCTCTAAGGCAGGCCCCTTCATTAATCGCTGAAGGAAGCAATGAAGCACTTCTCCTTGTTGATGCACTTTTGAGGTTCTAATCAAGTCTCTGCACTTAAATAGATTTAGACCTGACAATTGAATAAAATTAATTGAGACACATTTTGTGAACTTGACAGTTGTGTTGCTTTTCCAAGTGAAGATTGTGAGATTGCAGAATCAACTTTGCCATTTTGGTATCATCACTATACCTTTGCAATAATTAAAAACATATTTACTTTTTTGTAGATTAATATTTAGTTGTTTTTTTTCTAATTCCTTTGCAGGTGTAGTTTAGCGCAGTATATTCTAGGAATAGAAATTCAAAATGGCAAAAGAAGGGTGACATTTGAAGTATTTTGCCCTGTATTTTCTGCCTTGTTAGATGCCCTTCTATTGCGGGCCCAGGTTTGAAACTATGACGATGAGTGAATGAATTACTAATATTTGAACTCTCAGCGTTGTTATTTACTGAAAGCCATGTTATGAAGGTTGATGGTAGTGAGAATGAGAGACTGTACATGCCAGATGGTTTGATCTACTTCAGGCTGAATCTCGAGGAGCTCTTAGTCGATATTTGTCAGCTTATGGGTCACACATCTTTTGTAACTAAGGTTTTAATTGTGTACATGTTGCTTTTGACATTGTGCTTTGTTGTGTCCGTGTTCTTAATTACAAAAAAAAAAATATTAATGTAGCTCATTTCTGGTGGTTGGTCTTCTTCAACTCAATCAATCCCATGGAAAGAGGTTGAAGCTAAAATGTTTGCACTATATGCGGTGAGCACTTTATTTATTTATTTAAATGTTAGTTGTGGATATCATATCCAAATTTGTGAAATGTTTTTGTACTTTCAGGTTTCTGAGGCAGTTGTACAAGCAGGGAACCCATTTGATGTCTCAGTTATCATGAACTTGGTCACCATTCTCTCTAACAGAAAACCTAATGAGCTAAATGGTCTTTTGGCCTTGGTAATAACAACAATTTTACTTATGCAAGCAACATCGAAAAAGAAAAATATGGTATGTTATGCATATTTGATTTGATTTGTTGTTGTTTCTTGTAATGAAGGTTTATAAAACTGTTGGAGAAGTGTTGAGCTCTTATTCCAAGTGGTTTCTATCAATTGCGGGCCCCAACTTAAGGCAATTACTGTAAGAATCTGTTCATGTCTTTTCCTAAAAAGCCATCTCCTTCAACCTATGAAATTCTTTCTACAAATTTCTCTGATTTGCCAGAGGGGTGTGGTCTTATACGTGTGTAGTGTGTTTTGTGCATCAGGGATAGGTCAACTCATATGCTCAAAAGCATGTTCTTCGGCCTTGCGTAAGTTTTGTGAGGAGGCTTCTTCAGTTATCCATGAGCCCCAAAATCTTGAAATCCTTTTCTGGATAATTGAGGTAAAATTGCAGGCATACTCCCTTTTTGGTAGTTTTTTGTTAATCTCACTAATTTGGTCTATCATATAGGATTTGGAGAGAAAAAATATGGCAATTGAAGAAGAAGAAGAGGTGGTAGGTGCGATTACTCTTGCTCTGAGTTGCATCCCCAACAAGAACCTTAAGGAAACTTCTCTTGCAAGATTGATCTCTTCTAGCTACACATCGATTCAAAAACTTGTATGTGAACACTTGTATGTTTGATCTTTGATGCATATTGAATCCTCAATTTCCAATTATTGTTGCCTTAAATTATATTGCAGATAGATGCAGATATAGATCAATCTTTGAGACAAGACCCTGCTGCTCACACAATTGCCATTAACCTTGCTGTTAGAGGTCTTTCCAGGTTCATTTTTCTTTTTGTTTGCCTTAACATTCTTTTATTACTGTCACTAGACATCTTCATCATCGAGACTTTTAAGTAGCATTTTTCATGTGTGCCTTTAGAAAACAACAATATATGATGTGCATTTGCAGACATATGCAGGGTGTAGCCATGTGTTGGCAGCGTAGAGCACGTACCCACCCTGGCTCATGAAAAATATTTAATTTCTTTGATTTCTTTATGATATTTTTAAAAAAAATGCCAATACTTGTAATAAAAATAATTGTAAAATTATGCCCCACCCTAAAAGTTATGACAAGTTTTTGCCCCACTTAAAATTTTTCTCTTGGCTCTGCCCCTGGTTGTATGATGTCATTTGTTAGAAGTTTTTTCATGTTATAGTTTTTTAATAGCCTTTTACAATCTATTCCCTCTCAATATCATCAGCATCTTCCTCCAATGAGGATGCTGAAGCTGCTTGCTTCTCCCTCTGTTTGATTAGGATTTCTTACTTATTTGTCTTTCATGCTTTTTGTCAGGAAAAATTAACTTGTATGGACTATTTTCTATAATATTCGCACATATGTGTCAAGACCACTGAATATTGGATTAAATTTACCTCAGTTTTTATAGCATTGTTGCCATAATGTCGCTATCTGGAACTATGATAGCATCAAGTCAGATTTATCTCATGCCTGCCTGAAAAATGCTAAACATCAGATATAGCCCTTCTCTTCTCTTATTTTCATATAGGAAAATACTTAAATTCTTTTTTATCCTCACTTTCATGGGATCAGTGAGGAAGGAGGGGCAGTTCAGGAACATATTGAATGATTGGGAATAGGGGGGGGGAGGCTTGATTATAATTATGTGATTCATGTTGTTTGACATTTTGCAGGGGCACACTTAAATATGATTCTATAATTATGTGATATTTTGGTCATCATTACCTTTGATTTGATTTCTAGGCTGGGAGCACTATTTGGAAACCTGATAAACCCCACGTCACAAGACGTTGAGTGCGAAGATGATACAATTGGATCACTTGTTGGTATTTTGTGGCCCCTCTTTGAGAAACTTTTCACCTCATCTCATATGGAGAATGCTAATTTATCTGCAGCCGCTTGCCGATCCCTTTCCCTTGCTATTCAGACCTCAGGTACTTGTCATACTTAATGAGTTTGTATGTGTGTATGCATGTGTGTTTCTTGTCATGTTGAACTTTTTAAACTTTTATGTAGCGCGATACTTCCTGGCTTTGCTGCCTCGGATTCTGGACAGCTTATCCACTAACTTCCTCAAGTACCAAAACCATGACTGTTATTTGCGAACAGGCAAGTCATATAAACAGATTTTTTAATGTTTCCACAAAGTATTCGATTTTAAAGAGGAAAGAAAGATAACAAGTGGAATAAAAAGGATTTGGAAAAGTGAGGCATTTAATTTAGATGAGAACCATTTTTGGTCCCTATAGGAGGCTAAATGGGTTAACATATCAAGGGCAAAGTGGTCAGGTTATCATGTTTTCCTAATACCCACTTGGTGCTCATGTTAGTGATGTGTGTGTTTTTTTTGCAAATTCCATACGTAAGATGTTTTGCCCCCTCCCCCCCCCCCCCCCACACCCCACCCCCCAAAAAAAAATACATAAATAAACAAGAGAGAGAGAGAGAGAAGGAAAATAGCAGTCCAAGGGTTTTTTTTGTATGAAATGCACCTTTTTTATTTTTCAAGTTCTCGATTCATGTTATTCTTAGATAATTTTCAGCTGCGGTAGCGTTCAAGGAGTTTGGTCATATTGAAGAGTACAGCTCACTTTGCATGAGCACTTTTGAGAGGTTCAACTCTTCTGCCTCAATATCCGCACTCACCTCTTCCTACATTTGTGATCAAGAACCCGAACTGATTGAAGCCTATGCTGGCTTTACTTCTACATTTGTTACATGCTGTCGCAAGGTATGTGTTATCCCAACCTGGAGAATAGGCTCCTCCACCCTCTCTTGCCTCTCTTTCTCTCATATGAAAGAAAACATGCAGTGCATCATAATTACCCAATTTTTCACTTGCTTAAACTACATTATTTCTTCTTTGGAACTTGAGCCTACACTCACCTTAAGATAATTTACCAATTATTTTTTACTAGAATTGTATATAACCTTCAAATTTGTGGGTGAAGATTTTCACAGAGCAGTTTTAATAAAACAGTGCTGCATATGACTTGTGCGTTGCATGAATAAAAAACCGCTCTGTCAAATTGTTTACCCAAATTTGTTGTATATTTTCTTATGTTGAGTTGGTCAACAAAAATGATCATTACATAACTTTTTGTGGCCTTGTCCTCTGTAATTGGAATATTTTTGATACATACATTTGTGGCCATTGTCCTTTGAAATTGGAACATTATTGATACACGCATATGTGGCCATTGTCCTCTGAATGGTATTATGTTTATTTTGTACACTGAGCATGGAATTGAAAACATCTTTTTTGCTTTGCTTATTAGGAAGTACTTGCTGCATCAGGTCAGCTCCTTGAATTTTCATTCCAAAAGGCAGCAATTAGTTGTACAGCGATGCATTCCGGTGCCGCACTTGCAGCCATGTCTTACATGTCATGTCAGTACTCTCTCTATATCTCTATCTGAAAAAATAGTACATTTGTACTTCTAATTTATTCAATTTATACTCTATTTGTGCAGGTTTACTTGATTTGGGGCTCAGTTGCTTGTTAGAGAATGAAGCAAGCAGGACTGGCCAGGGATCATTAAGCGGGGTAGTGGTGAATCTTGTCTCTCGCTGTGGCGAAAGCCTAATTTCTAATCTAATATATGCTCTCCTAGGTGTTTCAGCTATGCCCAGGGTAAATCCCTGAACCCCCACCTCATATAAAACCCCCCAAAAGGAAAGGAAATATAAAGACAAAGGCACATTATTTACACTGGTTACTGTCAAGATTTATACTGGGCTATATGATTAGGCTTGAGGTTTAAAATAATGACAAAGCTATAAATTTAAATAAATTTTTGTTTGGAGACAGCAAACTTTAATTGCATCTAATTTCTGGTAAGATATTTAGAGAAGGCAGATGACATATTATTTTTTTTACTTATGATTACCTTGTTTACATTGCACTTTATCACTTGATTAATACATACTTCTATTGGTGTTAGGGTGTTCACTGTAGTAACTCTTTGATTTCTCCAACAATATACAGGGTTTTGACAATTTATTGGCAGAAAGTTCTCAAAATCCATAGTATAGCAGACTTTCTTTTTTGCAAATTTTTATATATTGTAGGCATATTAATTTTTGTTTCCGCAAGTTTAGTAGTTAACTACTACCAACAATAGATTAAATAAAAATTCTTTTTTTTTTCAATATTACACTATCTTTTAGACAATAAAATTAAAATCAGTCGTCAATCACACTCAAAAGTTCCAAACTGACCCGAGTCCACAAGACACATTCCGGGTTGAGTTAGGGGCCCTGATGCCAAACTAATTTGTTAATTTCTCTCGGCTTTAAGATCCAGATTCATCCATGATAAGCTTTTGATTTGTGGTCGCAGGTGCACAAATCGGCAACCATTTTGCAACAGCTGGCAGCATTGTGCAGCATCTGCGAAAGAACCTTATGGAGGCCTCTGCTTTCTAGGGATTGCCTTTCTCTCTGGCTCCACTCCTCGGTAAATCTCAGTCTGTAACTTTGTGCAATTTTGTTCCACTTTATTTGAGAGTGATGCTTAGTCAATTTACCTCTTCAGGTGCAAGCACTCCCATCAGAATATCTAAAGCCAGGGGAGGCAGAGGCCATCGTACCTTTGTGGCTTGAGGCACTAGAAAATGCAGCCTCAGATTTTCTGAAGACCGCGGCAACACCTGGGGACAGCTATGTGCACATGAGAGGGAAAGGGGGGAGGACTCTCAAACGAATCATTAGAGATTTTGCAGAATCCCATCGACATACTCCTGCCACCATTCTCAATCCATTTTAGGTATTTTTGTTGAAAATTTGTAAAAAAGCCAAGTTTATTTGAGTTATAACTGTAATTCAGGGTGGTTCGAACCGCCCAGCTGTATTTGAATTTTGAAATATCCATCTTTGTTATACTTCTTGGAGCAGGGAGACTATGTTGTATTGTCGGGGATGATTCTATTAAAGTGTATAGTTTGATCATTTCTACTCGTACCTATTTACTCCTTTTTGAGTTTTGGGTTTTAGTCCTAGTATGAATGCAGTAAAATACTTTATTCAAATTTTTGTTCATTGCATCAAATAATGACATGTATAGTTGCAATATTTGACTTTGAATCTAATTCAAAATGATTTGTTGAATCAAAACGTTTTGTTCAAAATGATTTGTTGAATCAAAACGTTTTGTTCAAAATGATTATATATTTTTGTTTAGCTTTTGCGAGATAATTTAGCTTGTAGAAAGTAGAAACAAATGGGTTTTTACGAATTGTCCCCGATAGGGTTAGTCTCGGTCTCGGGCATATTTGTACCATCTATTTGATATCGGATGGTTTAAATTAACTCTGATTGTTCTTCATCTGTATGTTCTGAAAATTTCATTCATATAAAATTAGACTTGATTTTGACCGTTCGATCCGAAAGTAACCTAAATCTGCATGATGCTCTCCGATCAATTTGGAGGGGAGCCGGGTATGCTCAATCTTGCAATAGCACACCGGGGATCAACTTTCAGTTGACTGTTGTGCTATTATCAACTTTTTGGTGAGCATAATTCTAAAATCTATCTAATTAATTTCAAACGAGATAAATTAAAACTTTTAATATCGATCTACTTCACAGTGATGCATATACATGCAAAATATTTTTGAATTCACTTAGTACATAAGTCAAGCAGTCAAATATGGATGAAAAATGAGTGCATCAAAATACTTGTAAAACTTCATTTTTTTTTTTGCATGTACAAAGTTATTTTTTGACCGCTCGACTTTATACTAAATAAATTCAAAATTTTACATGTAAACATATCACTTGAAGAGTAGATTGGTTTCAATAACTTAGATTCGTCTTGTTTGAAGTCAATATGATAGATTTTAGAGTTATGCTCGTCAAATTTTTAGTGAACACAACATACTCTAGCTTTGCTCCACTAACATATGAATAACTTCAATGTATATGAAAGAAAATTGAAAGAGTTGCAATTCCATCATTTATAGACTTTATTTAGATAAAATAAACCAATTCTCAAATTATACTTCCGTGTTCCACAATACTGTAAAATTTTATTATCATCATCATCATCTCTACCTCACCGTCGTCGTAGTCATAATTTTTTTATGTCTTTCACAATGTTTGTAAATTTAAACCGTAGACCAAGAAATGAGATAATTAAACAATAAAGATTTCCTAGTCAAGAAATGAGATAACCGCCATCTTTGACCAGCCATGTTTGGTCTTGAATTGAGGTCAAGAACTAGAAATATTCAGATGCATTTGAATTACTTGCTAAAAAAATCGAAGACATAATTTGCTTAATTTGGAGAAAATTTAGCTTTATTAAACTTGGGTTCATGTCATCTTTTTTTTTATCGAAAATAGTCATTTGCCATTCTATTATAATAATTGTAATTTAGTAGCAATTTTTGTTTCATTGATGCTGATGCATGGTTAAACCTAAATTAAACCTCAACCTATTTCTACAACCTCAAACTTAGATAACAACGAAAGATTTTAGAAAAGAAACTAAAAAAATGCTTGTGTGATCCTATATTCCTTTTTCTGGTACACACTGGTTGAAAACTTGAAATGCGTGACTGAGCTAGCACTTGCAATGTATGTATGTTGCTATTTTGATAATTTTGATCAATGATAAAACAATCAATATGACCATATATCACAAAATAAAAAAAATAAGAGCAAGCAATTCCTTTTTATTTGTCTGAGCAACCAAAACGATATCATCTGTGCATCATTTTACTAAATAATTGAAGTAAAGGTCTTGAAAATTGAGTCATTTGAACCCCTGTTGCTGCTGCTCTAATCGTCGTCGTGGTCGTGATTACGATTTTTAATAATTATCATTGTTTTATTATTATAATTAATTAAGGATTAATCTTTGATATTTATTTTTTAACTATTATTTTTGTACAAAATTCTTTCTTTTATCTTTACTTCGCAAAATTCATGTAGGAATTTATCAATTACTTTAATAAAATATCTTCATCTTACTAGTAAAGAATCGCATATGTTGATGCGATAATTGTAATTTTAATTTAAAAATTGTGGAGTAATTGTTAATGTAGTAATTGGTTAAATTAATAATTTCTCTAAAAATGTCATAATAAACTTTATAAGTACTAAATGTAATGTTAAGAATTGTAAAAAGTAAATTCATTCTTTAGGATTACAGCAATGTAGAAACGGATTTTTTTATATTTTTTAGAAATTAAAAATTCAAATCTTCAAAAAAAAAATGATTGTTTTTCTTTAAAAAAATTGATAGAACTGCATCAATAGTGCGGTTTCATCAAAGACAAACTTATGAACAGTACCACTAATGCATTTTCATACAACTTTTGAGAAAATATGTGGTCCATATGAATTTTAACGTCTGGAAAATACTAAAACTGTACACCTACACTTGCTAGCATCGTATTATTGGTGCGGTTATATCTATTTTTTTTAAGAAAAACAATATTTTTTTTTAAGATTTGAATTTTTAATTTCTAAAAAAAAATAAAAAAATCGCAGATACGTAGATGCTAAATTTTGTAAAATTCCAAGTAGTCTCTCCTGTATTCAACCTAACTTGGCAAAATAAAAGTAAAACCAAGTGGGTTTTTGGTCAGGTTGGTCTTGGAAGAAAGGGATAAACCTCGACCTTGGCAGTTGGCACCTCGTTTCTTCTCTTGCTACACCTTTCCATCCCAAACAAGCCCAAAATCAAAATCAAAACATAAAGAAAGACGAAAGAAGAAAGAAGAAAGAAGAAGATGGGAATAGACGGAGTTGGGCAGCAAAGCATGGTCTTGGCTCCCGCGGGTTCGGCGCCAGTGCATCAGAACCCGAACCCGATTGAGCAGATAACGGAGCGTATCCGAGGTGTCGAGACCAACTTCCGTTCCTGGCTTGCGCGTCAGCCAATCGCCCTCGAGGCAGCCATTACCACCGCAACTGGAGCTCTCCAGGGCGCCGCTATTGGAGGCCTCATGGGCACTCTGACACCACCCGATGCTATTCCCTCGGCGCCCCCTCAGGCCGCTGGGTCCCTCAATCCACAGGCCATGGCTTCCTTGAAACAGGCGCAGGTCCTCTTTCTAAATTTTCTTTCTTCTTTTCCATTTAATTATCATTTTTGATAGAATTAACTGCATGAACTAGATTTTTGTTGATTGTGCTGTGTTGTTGCAGGCGTGAGAAATTTTGGGCGTGTTTGCAAAATTAATGAAAATTTGAACGAGTTATTAATCAGTTAAACTACAATGAATTTTTGTTTGGCAGAGGTTTTGCATTGAATTTCTTAGGCCATGATTTGGTTTCTCAAATGCCAGATAAATGAGATGCTTCTGTCTTTTGTATTCAATTTTAATTCATTTAGACTCTTTTGCAAAATGTACCTGCTACCTAGCTATTCAATTAACACTAAGGAATGCTTCCTTTTCAACATAGACCTTCTTTTCTGAGACATTTTGCAGATGAAATCCAAACTTTTAGATTTGTGCTAGAAGGTACAGTTGTCGAATTGTTGACAATACTGCTTCTTAAGAAGCACTTTTTTGTGCAAATCTAAGTAAACTGAGAATGAAACAAAAATGACTTATGTTTCATCTTGAAATTTAATGTACTGGTTGGAAGGAGAGTTAGTCATTTGTTAAACTAGAACTTCTGTTTTTATTGTTAATGTGTCGGTGTTATCTGCAAAGAATTAAGAAATATTATAAAGAAATCCTAGAGACGTGGATGTCTTTTGAAGTACGGTTAGAATTAGGTTAAATTTGGAAATAACAAAGCTTGACTTTATTTTTGGTATAGTTTTTGTGAATGCTTAAGATTTCATAAGATATATGTAACCCTTTTTTTTATTTTATGGGAATAAAGGCATTTGCTGGAGGACCCTTGGTGCAAGCCCGTAATTTTGCAGTGATGACTGGTGTAAATGCAGGGATCTCTTGTGTCATGAAAAGGATTAGAGGTGTCGAGGATGTTCAGACTAGGTAGTCATTTTTATTGAACTTTAGTTTTCTAAATCATGTGTAAATCATTTTAATATCTTCTGTGTTTGGGGAACTTACTGATCTAGCAGAGTGAACTAGCTATCTATTTTGTTGAGATATAGATATCTGGTACTTATTCCAGATGATATTTGATGGTATTTGTTAATAAGCCAACATTTATCCAGTCTGCAACTACTCGATAATATACACTGACATAGGTTAGGCTGGTTGCAAATAACACCCAACTGTTAAGTTGGGCAAATATGGAACTAAATCGCACTTCAATTTGGTATTATTTTTTTACCAAATGTAAAGTCACTCTTATATACATGTTGATTTTAAACACACAATCAATGTTCAAGTAATAATTTTAACTTTTAATGAAATCCATCTTTCTTAACAATAACCCAACATCTGGCTGCAAAAAAATTTGTGTTCTAGTTGAAATGGGCTTAAATATGTTATGATTGCAACTGAAGTAAAATACTGCATCTACTTTGAAAAAGAGAAAAGATTGAACTGTAACAAATACAAAATACTGGTGGCAGTATGGTGGCAGCATTTGGCTCAGGTGCATTGTTTTCTTTGGTGAGTGGAATGGGCACACCGAATCCTGCAGTCAATGCAGTTACTACCGGTTTATTCTTCTCTCTTTTCCAAGGCGGTATCTTCATGGTATGCTTTTCTATTTTATGCTCATCTTGAGGGGAGAACTTCAGTAACTTTGCTTATATCATTGTGTATTGCTTTTATGATAAAAACTGTAGGTGGGACAAAAATTCTCTCAGCCTCAAAGTGAAGATGTGTACTACTCGCGTGCTAGAAGCATGCTTCTGAATCTGGGGCTCCAAAAATATGAAAAAAATTTCAAGAAAGGACTTCTCACTGATGTTACATTGCCCCTCCTCAATGACAGGTCTAGAGCACCTCTCCCCACCCCTTTCCCAAACACGAATCAGATCCGGTGCAATATCGCACCGAGTAGTATGAGATCTGAGTTGTTCGTTTTAATCTGGCACAAATCTCAAAATGCCCCCCCATATTCTAAATAGGCACCAATGTGACTTTGACCCGGCTGGGAGTATTGTACACGGCCTGGTACCGTAGAGGATATGGATTCCCCAAACACCCCGCACAGCAAATAAAGAAAATAAAGAAAAAAATATTCATCTAAAAAAAAGAAAAAAAGAAAGTGCCACATACAGCTAGGCTAGTTTATTTAAATCTGGACTGGGCTTGTCACTATTAAATTTTTGCTGTTTTACTCGTGGACCTGAATGTCTTGGCCCAAATAGGCCCAAATAAGTAGAGCTGCTAACAAAATCATAAAAAGCCTTTAATTTTATTACCAAGTAAAACAGCTATTATTTGGGTAAAAAAGGGTATAACAATTTTTATTGGACGAAGCATGTATGCCATATAAAATAAGGTGGACCACAAAAGGGAGTTGTCAAATTAGGTACCTGGGCAGTTTGTTGAATTACCTTTCTGTAGTCATATCATCTTTTAAATAGGCAAATTATTTTTCAGAAATAAATAAATTGATAGAATACAATGTTCTCATAAATTTTCTCAACTTGTTGTTTATTGTTTTATTTTTTACTACAGTGCTCTCAGAGATGTGAACATTCCACCTGGGCCAAGACTTCTCATTCTTGATCACATCCAGAGGTTTGTCTTGACCTTTCTAAGCTAATTTGATATCATGAAATGTCCATACAAGTTTCTAACAAGTATAAATGTAACTAAGCATTACCCCCCACCCTCCCCTCTCATGTGCACTATCACATGTTTTGCAAGTTTTGTATACATATTTTTTTCTTCTGTTTTTTTAGTAGTTTTCTCGTCTTTTGTTCTTAGTATTTCGGATGTATGAGACATCACCAAAATTTTCAAGTGCATATGATGTATCCCTTTATTGAGCATTTGGCTTATTGCCTTTTTATATATATAATTATTATAATGTGGTTTGCAGGGATCCTGAGTTGTCGAAGGATCGGCGATATTGAGAAGCTTTTTCTTTATCAGCTAGAAGTTTGAGTTAAATCAGGTTTTGTTAGAATTTTCAGCCTATGGCATTTAGGGATGCATAAATGGTTATGTTTTAAACCAAGTTCTTATGTTTTGTTTTAATCATGTGGCTTTGAAATTAAATTATTGATTCTGCATTATTTCTATGGAAATATGGAACGGAAGTGCAATTAAAATATCCATGGGTTGTGTTGCTTTGCCCGTTGATCTCTTATCTCTTTCTTTTTTTCGGAGTATGTATATTTGAAAATTTCGTCTATGCCTCTACAAAGCTATAAAGTAGCAATTGCAAACCTGCAAGATAAGAAATTTTTAGATAATTTTTGGTAGCAAAATCATATCTCCAACTATCTTCAAAAGAATGTTTAAACTATTCATTTTCTCAGAATTTGTCTAGAGGAACAAGAATGTTTAAACTATTTTCACAATTCTCCCTTAAACTATTGTTTAGATGCATTTGTGGGAGCTTCGGTATCTTATAAATGCAAGGGGCAAATGATAATTTATTATCATTTTTTTTTTGAGTCAAGATAATTTATTATCATTGTTGTGTATTGTTGCATTTCATATGTTTTAGGATATTTTCTCAATTTGCACCAGTGTATCCGATATTTTTTCAGGATTAGCTGGGGAACATATGGATTATTTCCTTTGATCAGGAGCAAAAATTAGTTACGATAAATACCATTTTGCTATCATATGATCCAGAAAATTCAATGTGTTTTGGTTTTATCTGTAAACTGGCCAATTTAGTTTTGTAGGAGGCAAGTTCTTGATTACGCATGAATCGTCCGAATTTATTCAGACAAGAGATAATACTGGTATAATAGTGTGGTCATAGCTATTGCAGTATATGCTAATGGTTGGGACATCCGTTAGAGTTACTGTGGTATGGAATAATAAGGAACAAAAGATGATAACAAGGCACAAGGAACTTAAGCGCCACTATATTATACAAATTAATGTGATAACACAACTGTAGGACGAAAGACAAAAATTGAAATGAAATTGGTAAAGTTCCAGATGACTAATTTGATAGTTGACAAAAGATCAAGGCCCAAGAATTAGTTTTTCTAATAATATCTCCTTGAGCTTTTAGGTCATGTTTTGTTGAGGAGTAAAATGAATGATAATTAAATTGCATAGTTCATCTTACTTTTTATATTTCCGAATTAATTTATCTTTTACTCCATCTTACTTCTCTTATATTCTTTGTTTGCTGGCTTAAGTATGAAATAAGAGCTTTACTCCATCTCTTACTTCACAACTAATTACGACCTTACTTTCTTTGATCCAAGTTAATAAAACGGTACAAAAATTTAAAATATGTCTGTGCGTTTGTAATACATGTTTGTTGAGGAACACTTAAAGGAGTTGATCAAATAGTTAGACAGTGCTTCACAACATCTTCGTTAAAGGATAAAAAAGGGAGGAAAGGAAAGAAAGGGGAGCACAAGGAAGCAGAGACGATGTGCAACTTGTATAAACTTAACAATTTTGTTTATTCTGATTCAATACATAAAAGAGGTGAACTCTCTCGTATCTCCTTTTCCTTTTCTTTATGTTCCTTATTGTCACGCAACTGTTTTTGAAGCCCAATTTTAGAAAAAAAAAATTGATCTGATGCAAACTGTGAATTTTTCTGTTGTAAGAACTGCTTAATTGATAAAAAAACTCATATGATCATCTTTTTTTTTTTTTCAGAAACAAAATATAAAGGAGCTTTAATTAAAAAGCATGGAAAAATTATCCGTTATCAAGAAATTGAATCAAAATCAATGACAAAAAATAAGTAATCTTCATGCGTTGAAAGCAGTACGTGACTCATTTATAATTTGAAAATTCATTGTTGGTAACACGTACCTAATTAGCCCAACGGGGAACGCACATAGGAGGTGACAACTAAAGAAAAATAAATAAATTAATAAACAAACATGAAAATTGAAAAGAAATGCATCCGACAACGCTAGACTTGAAAGATGCAGTTAACTGTCATATCATGCAACATGATACATGCATTTTACTAGACTTAGCACCTAGTGGTACCAAAAGAAAAATTCTAATTTTCTCCTAACTTATTTGTGGCATTACTTGCATGCTTAGTGCTAGTGGTTGCATGATCTTAAATTGTCCTTTCGTCTCCATATTGTGGAGGCTTCAGCTTGTGTAGTTTGTATGTGCGCGGTGCGCCCCATTGTCTGATGTTATGGTGATAGGTTTTACTAAATTTATCTATTATTCAAAGCATGACTGGTTATGGAGTCAGATATAAAAAGAGATTAATCATATAAAATTTTTATTCTGCAAATGAGATTAATTTTACATTACTCATAACATTTTACTGTAAACTATATATAAATTAAGATACAAGTACAAAAAATTTGAAAACAAAAATGAGGGTCAATTAATCTGTTTCTATCAAGTGGCTTTGCCACTAGTTAGCTGCATCAGTTACATTTTTTTTCTTAAATAATATAGCAGTCAGGTCATTTAACTATTCAATATTCATAAAAATTCTTTGTTCAGATTTTAAACTTACAATTTCTTATGAGAACATTATCTTTACCATTAGGCTAACCAAAGATTGATTATTGATGTGTTAGTACTAGGGGTGTAAATGGATCTAGATTATTCGATCTAAATTTGTTTTGTATCCGGTAGATATTCGAATACGGATTAAACAGATCGGATATTACTCAGATATGGATTCATATATTTTATCCATAACTGGAACAATGTTTGGGTAACCGTGTCCGGATACGGATACAAATACGAATAAATCTTTCAATTTGAAAACGAAACAGATATTATCCGAACCAATAGATTCACAAATCCACAACCCAAATAATCCAGCGTCCTCTAAACGTTTTTGCTGTTGCGGGGAAGATAGTTGAATTAGTATTTAAGGTCTCAAGATTATTTATATTTCAAGTGTGGGACTAAAGTTTGGTCTGATCCAGAAAGTTGCTGCATCATTGCAGCACATTAGTAGTGTCTTTAGATAGAAAAAGAAGAGGGTGGCTTCAACCCCAAATATAATACTCCAATTGAAAGTCTTTGTAGCACTATAGTAGTATCTCCATATGACAAGAAAAAAGTGTATTTGCAACCATAATACAAAACTCCAATTGAAGGTTTTTGCAGCACTATAGTAGTGTTTTCATATGACAACAGAAGATGATTGTCACAACTGTAATACACACACCAATTGAAGGTCTTTGTAACACTCTAGTAGTGTCTCCAGATGACAATATAAGAGCATAGTTGTAACTCTAATGCAACACTCCATTTGAAGGTCTTTGTAGCACTCTAGTAGTGTCTCCATATGACAAGAGAAGATGATAGTTGCAAGCTTAATACAACACTCCAATTGAAGGACCCTAATGCAACACTCCAATTGAAGATCTTTTTGTAGGAATCTAGTAGTGTCTCTATATGGCAAGAGAAGAAGGTAGTACCAAGCTAATATAACACTCAAATTAAAGGTCTTGGTAGTACTATAATAGTGTTTTCATATGACAAGAGAAGAGAGTTATTGCAACCCTAACACAACATTCCAATTGAAGACGTTTGTAGCACTCTAGTAGTGTCTCCATATACAAGAGAAAAGGATATTTGCAATCCTAATACAACACTAAAATAGAAGGTGTTTGCAGCACTCTAATAGTGTTTCCAATTGGCAAGAAAAGAGGGTAGTTGTGACCTTAATACAACACTTCAATTGAAATTATTTGTAGCACACTAGTAGTTTCTCCAGATAGCAAAACAAAAAGGGTGGTTGCAACCCTAATATAACACTCCAATTGAAGGGCTTTGCAGCACACTAGTAGTGTCTCCATATGACAAGAGAAGATAGCAGTTGCAACTCTAATACAACACCCCAATTGAAGGTCTTTGTATCAATCTAGTAGTGTCTCCATACAACAAGAGAAGAGGGTATTTGCAACCATAATATAACACTCAAAGATAAGTTGTTTGCAACACTCTAATAATGTGTCTCCTAATGGCAAGAGAAGAGGGTAGTTGCGATCCTAATACAATACTCCAATTGACATTGATTGTAGCACACTAGTAGTGTCTCCAGATAGCAAAAGAAAAGGGTTGTTGCAAACATAATATAACACTCCAATTGAAGGCCTTTGCAGCACACTAGTAGTGTCTCTAGATGGCAAGATAAGAGAGTAGTTGTAAACCGAATACAATGCTCCAATTGAAGTTTTTTGCAGCACACTAGTAGTGTCTCTAAATAGCAAGAGAAGAGGGTGGATGCAACCCCAATAAAACACTCCGATTGAAAGTCTTTGCAGCACTATAGTCGTGTCTCCATATGACAAGAGAAGAGGGTAGTTGCAACCCTAATAGGACACTCCAATTGAAGTTTTTGCAACACTCTAGTAGTGTTTCCATATGACAAGAGAAGAGGGTAGTCAAAATGCTAACACAACACTCCAATTGAAAGTCTTTGCAGCACTCTAGTAGTGTCTCTAGATGACACCGGAAGAGTATAGTTGTAACTCAAATACAACACTCCAATTGAAGGTCTTTGTAGCAATCTAGTAGTGTCTCCATATGACAAGAGAAGAGGGTAGTTATAAGCCTAATACAACACTCCAATTGGAGGTCTTTGCAGCACTCTACTAGTGTCTCCAGATGTCAAGAGAAGATGTTAGTTGCAATCCTAATACAACACTCTAATTGAAGATCTATTTGTAACACTCTAGTAGTGTATATGACAAAAGAAGAGGGTAATGGCAAGCCTAATACAACACTCCAATTAAAGGTCTTTGTAGTACTATAATAGTGTTTCCATATAGCAAGTGAAGAGAGTTATTGCCACAACACTCCAATCGAAGGCGTTTGCAGCACTCTAGTAGTGTCTCCATTTGGCAAGAGAAAATGGTATTTGCAACCCTAATACAATACTCAAATAGAATGTGTTTACAGCACTATTGAGTCTCCAATTGGAATGAGAAGAGGGTAGTTGCAAACTTAATACAACACTCCAATTGAAGTTGTTTGCAACACACTAGTAGTTTCTCCAGATAGCAAAAGAAAAAGGGTTGTTGCAACCCTAATACAACACTCCAATTGAAGTGCTTTGCAACACGCTAGTAGTATCTCTATATAGCAAGAGAAGATGGTAGTTGCAACTCTAATACAACACTCTAATTGAAGGTCTTTGTACTCTAGTAGTGTCTCCATATGGCAAGAGAAGAGGGTATTTTCAACCCTAATACAACACTCAAATAGAATTTGTTTGCAGCACTCTAATAGTGTCTCCTAATGGCAAGAGAAGTGGGTAGTTGCGACCCTAATACAAAACTCCAATTGAAGTTGTTTGCAGCACACTAGTAGTGTCTCCAAATAGCAAAAGAAAATGGTCGTTGCGACCATAATATAATACTCCAATTGAATGCCTTTGCAACACACTAGTAGTGTCTCCAGATGACAAGAGAAGAGGGATAATGCAACCCTAACACAACACACCAATTGAAGGCATTTGCAACACTCTAGTAGTGTCTCCAAATGACAAGAGAAAATAATATTTGTAACCATAATACCACAATCAAATAGAAGGTGTTTGTAGCACTTTAATAGTGTCTCCAATTGACAAGAGAAGAGGGTAGTTGCGATCTTAATACAATACTCTAGTTGAAGTTGTTTGCAGCGCACTAGTAGTTTCTCCAGATAGCAAAAGAAAAAGGGTGGTTGCAAGCCTAATACAACACTCCAATTGAAGGCCTTTGCAGCACACTAGTAGTGTCTCCATATGGCAAGAGAAGATGACAGTTGCAACTCTAATACAACACCCCAATTTAAGGTCTTTGTGGCACTCTAGTAGTGTCTCCATATGGCAAGATAATAGGACATTTACAACCCTAATACAACACTTCAATTGAATGTGTATGGAGCACTCTAGTAGTGTCTCTAGATTGCAAGATAATATGACATCTACAACCCTAATACAACACTCCAATTGATGGTGTTTGGAGCACTCTAGTAGTGTCTCTAGATGGCAAGATAATAGGGCATTTACAACCCTTATACAACACTTTAATTTTTGGTCCTTGGAGAACTCTAGTAGTGTCTCAAAATAGAGATACAATAGGGCATTTACAACCCTAATACAACACTCCAATTGAAGGTTTTTAGAGCACTCTAGTGTGTCTCCAGATGGGAAGATAATAGGGCATTTACAACCCTAATACAACACTTGAATTGAAGTTGTTTGGTGCACTCTTGTAGTGTCACTACACGGTGAGATAATAGCGCATTTACAATCCTAATACAACATTCCAATTGATGGCGGTCGGAGCATTCTAGTAGTGTCTTCAGATTGGATGATAATCGGGAATTAAAAACCCTAATACAACCCTCCAATTGATGGCGTTTGGAGCACTCTAGTATGGCCTCTATATGGCTAGATAATAGGGAATTTGCAACCCTAGTACAACACTCCAATTGATGGTGTTTGGAGCACTATTGTAGTGTCCCTACATGGAGAAATAATAGGGCATTTACATCCCTAATACAAAACTAGAATTGAAGGTGTTTGAAGCACTCTTGTAGTGTCTCCAGTTGGCCAGATAATAGGGGCATTTACAACTCTAATACAACACTCTAATTGATGGTGTTGGGAGCACTTTAGTAGTGTCTCTATATGGCAAGATAATATGGCATTTACAACCCTGATACAACACTACAATTAAATGAGTTTGGAGCACGCTAATAGTGTCTCTAGATGACAGGATAATTGGACATTTACAACCGTAACACAACCCTCGAGTTGACGGTGTTTGGAGTACTCTAGTAGTGTCCCTACATGGCAAGATAATAGCCATTTACAACCCTAATACAACACTCCAATTGATGGCATTTGGAGCACTCCGGTATTGTCTCGAGATGGCAATATAATAGGACAGTTACAACCCTAATACAACACTCCAATTGATGGCGTTTGGAGCACTCTAGTAGTGTCTCTATTTGGCAAGATAATAGGACATTTACATCCCTAATACAACACTCCAATTGAATGTGTTTGCAGCACTCAAGTAGTGTCTCTAGATGGCAAGAGAACAGGGCATTAACATCCCTATTAGAACACTACAATACAAGGTGTTTGGGGCACTCTAGTACTGTCTATGGATGGCAAGATAATTAGGCAATTAAAACCCTAATACAACACTCCAATTGAAGGTCTTTGGAGCACTCTAGTAGTGTCTCTAGATGACAAGATAATAGGGCATTTACAACCTTAATACAACACTCCAATTGATGGTGTTTGGAGCAAACTGGTAGTGTCTCTATATTGCAAGATAATAGGGCTTTCATAACCCTAAAACAACACTCAAATTGAAGGTATTTGGAGCACTCTAATTGTGTCTCCAGATGACAAGCTAATAGGACATTTACAACCTTAATACAACACAATTCAATTGATGGAGTTTGGAGCCAACTAGTAGTGTCTCTATATGGCAAGATAATAGGGCATTTACAACCTTAATACAACACTCCAATTGATAGTGTTTGGAGCACACTAGTAGTGTCTCTATATGACAAGATAATAGTGTAGTTGCAACACTAATAGAGCACTCCAATAAAAGGAGTTTGGGCACTCTAGTAGTGTCTATAGATGGCAAGATAATTGAGCATTTACTATCGTAATACAACTCTCCAATTGAACATATTTGGAGCACTCTAGTTGTGTCTCCAGATGACAAGATAATAAGGCATTTATAAACTTAATACAACACTTCAATTGATGGTGTTTGGAACCAACTAGTAGTGTCTCTATATGGTAAGATAATAGGGCATTTACCACCTTAATACAATACTCCAATTAAAGGTGTTTGGAGCACACTAGTAGTGTCTATATGGCAAGATAACACGGCATTTAGAACCATAATAAAAAATTCGAATTAAAGGTGTCTGGAGCACTCTAGCCGTGTCCCTACATGGTAAGATAATAGGACATTTACAACCCTAATACAACACTCGAATTGAAGGTGTTTGGAGCGCTCTAGTAGTGTTTCCATATGGAAAGATAATAGAGGCATTTACAACCGTAATAGAACACTCCAATTGAATGTGTTTGGAGCGCTCTTGTAGTGTCTATACGGCAAGATAATAGGGCATTTAGGACCCTAATACAACGCTCCAATTGAAGGTGTTTGGAGCACTCCAGAAGTGTTTCTATAAAGTGTGTTAACAGGACATTTACAACCCTAACCCTCCAATTGAAGGTGTTTGGAGTACTCTAGTAGTGCCTCTATATAGCGTGATAATAAGACATTTACAACCCTCCAATTGAATGTGCTTGGAGCACTCTAGTAGTGTCTCTATATAGCGTAATAACAAGACATTTACAACCTTAACACAACGCTCCAATTGAAAGTATTTGGAGCACTCTAGTAGTGTCTCTATATAGCATGATAATAAGATATTTACAACCCCAATACAACCCTCCAATTAAACGTGCTTGGATCACTCCAGTAGTGCCTCTATATGGCATGATAATAGGGCATTTACAACCCTAATACAACACTCCAATTGAATTTGTTTGGAGCCCTCTTGTAGTGTCTCTATATGACAAGATAATAGGGCATTTACAGCCCTAATACAACCCTCCAATAGAAGGTGTTTGGAGCCTTCTAGAAGTGTCTCTATAAAGTGTGATAACAGGACATTTACAAACCTAATACAACCCTCCAATTGAACGTGCTCGGAGCACTCTAGTAGTGTCTCTATATGGCAAGATAATAGGGGCATTTACAACTGTAATACAACACTCTAATTAAATGTGTTTGGAGAGCTCTTGTAGTGTCTCTATATGGCAAGATAATAGGGCATTTAGGACCCAAATACAATGCTCAAATTGAAGGTGTTTGGATAATAGGACATTTACAAACCTAATACAACCCTCCAATTGAACGTGCTTGGAGCACTCCAGTAGTGTTTCTATATGGCATGATAATAGAGGCATTTACAATCGTAATACCACACTCCAATTGAATGTGTTTGGAGCGCTATTGTAGTGTCTTTATACGGCAAGATAATAGGGCATTTAGGACCCTAATACAACGCTACAATTGAAGGTGTTTGGAGCACTCTAGTAGTGTTTCTATATAGCGTGATAATAGGACATTTACAGCCCTAATACAACCCTCCAATTGAACGTGCTTGGAACACTCTAGTAGTGTCTCTATATGGCATGATATAGGGCATTTACAACCCAAATAGAACACTCCAATTGAACGTGTTTGGAGCACTCTAGAAGTGTCTCTACATGGCAAGATAATAGGGCATTTACAACCCTAATTCAACGCTCCAATTGAAGTAATTTGGAGGACTCCTATAGTGTCTCTAAATGGCAAGATAATTGGGCATTTATAACCCTAATACAACACTCCAATTTAAGGTGTTTGGAGCTCTCTTTTAGTGTCTCTATATGGCTAGATAATAGGGCATTTACGACCCTAATACAACGCTCTAATTGAAGGTGTTTGGGACACTCTAAAAGTGTCTCTATATAGTGTGATAACAGGACATTTACAACCCTCCAATTGAAGGTGTTCGGAACACTCTAGTAGTGCCTCTATAGGGCATGATATAAGGCATTTACAACCCTAATAGAACACTCCAATTGAAGGTGTTTGGAGCACTCTACAAGTGTCTCTATATGGCAAGATAATAGGGCATTTACAACCCTAATTCAAAGCTCCAATTGAAGTAATTTGGAGCACTCCTATAGTGTCTCTAAATGGCAAGATAATTGGGCATTCAGAACCCTAATACAACACTCCAATTGAAGGTGTTTGGAGCACTCTAGTAGTGTTTCTATATAGCGTGATAATAGGACATTTACAACCCAAATACAACCCTTCAATTGAACGTGCTTGGAACACTCTAGTAGTGTTTCTATAGGGCATGATATAGGGCATTTACAACCCTAATAGAACACTCCAATTGAAGGTGTTTGGAGCACTCTAGAAGTGTCTCTATATGGCAAGATAATAGGGCAATTACAACCCTAATTCAACGCTTCAATTCAAGTAGTTTGGTGCACTCCTATAGTGTCTCTAAATGGCAAGATAATTGGGCATTTAGAACCCTAATACAAAATTCAATTGAAGGTGTTTGGAGCTCCCTTGTAGGGTCTCTATATAGCTAGGTAATAGGGCATTTACGACCCGAATACAACTCTCCAATTGAACGTGTTTGGAGCACTCTAGTAGTGTCTCTAGATAGTGTGATAACAGGACATTTACAACCCTAATACAACCCTCCAATTGAAGGTGTTTGGAGTACTCTAGTAGTGCCTCTATATAGCATGATAATAAGACATTTACAAGCCCAATACAACCCTCCAATTGAATGTGCTTGGAGCACTCCAGTAGTGTCTCTATATGGCATGATAATAGTGTCATTTACAACCGTAATACCACACTCCAATTGAAGGTGTTTGGAGCGCTCTTGTAGTGTCTCTATATGGCATGATAATAGGGCATTTAGGACCCTAATTCAACGCGCCAATTGAAGTAATTTGGAGCACTCCTATAGTGTCTCTAAATGGCAAGATAATTGGGTATTTAGAACCCTAATACAACACTCCAATTGAAGGTCTTTGGAGCTCTCTTGTAGTGTCTCTCTATGGCTAGTTTAGGGCATTTACAACCCTAATACAACCCTCCAATTGAAGGTGTCCGGAGTACTCTACTAGTGCCTCTATATAGCGTGATAATAATACATTTACAACCCTAATACAACTCTCCAATTGAAGGTGTTCGGAGTACTCTACCAGTGCCTCTATATAGCGTGATAGTAATACATTTACAACCCTAATACAACTCTCCAAATGACCGTGCTTGGAGCACTCCAGTAGTGTCTCTATCTAGCGTGATAACACGACATTTACAACCTTAATACAACGCTCCAATTAAAGGTGTTTGCAGGACTCTAGTACTGTCTCTATATAGCATGATAATATGACATTTACAACCCCAATACAACCCTCCAATTGAACGTGCTTGGAGCACTCCAATAGTGTTTTTATATGGCATGATAATAGAGGCATTTACAATCGTAATACCACACTCCAAATGAATGTGTTTGGAGCGCTCTTGTAGTGTCTTTATACGGCTAGATAATAGGGCATTTAGGACCCTAATACAACGCTCCAATTGATGGTGTTTGGAGCACTCTAGTAGTGTTTCTATATAGCGTAATAATAGGACATTTACAACCCTAATATAACCCTCCAATTGAACGTGCTTAAAACACTCTAGTAGTGTCTCTATAGGGCATGATATAGGGTATTTACAACCCTAATAGAACACTCCAATTGAAAGTGTTTGGAGCACTCTAGAAGTGTCTCTATATGGCAAGATAAAAGAGCATTTACATCCCTAATTCAACGCTCCAATTGAAGTAATTTGGAGCACTCCTATAGTGTCTCTAAATGGCAAGATAATTGGGCATTTAGAACCCTAATACAACACTCCAATTGAAGGTCCTTGGAGCTCTCTTGTATTGTCTCTCTATGGCTAGTTTAGGACATTTACAACCTTAATACAACCCTCCAATTGAAGGTGTTCGTAGTACTCTAATAGTGCCTCTATATAGCGTGATAATAATACATTTACAACCCTAATACAACTCTCCAATTGAAGGTGGTCGGAGTACTCTACCAGTGCCTCTATAAAGCGTGATAGTAATACATTTACAACCCTAATACAACTCTCCAAATGACCGTGCTTGGAGCACTCCAGTAGTGTCTCTATCTAGCGTGATAACACGAAATTTACAACCTTAATACAATGCTCCAATTGAAAGTGTTTGGAGCACTCTAGTACTGTCTCTATATAGCATAATAATATGACATTTACAACCCCAATACAACCCTCCAATTGAACATGCTTGGAGCACTCCAATAGTGTTTCTATATGGCATGATAATAGAGGCATTTACAATCGTAATACCACACTCCAAATGAATGTGTTTGGAGCGCTCTTGTAGTGTCTTTATACGGCTAGATAATAGGGCATTTAGGACCCTAATACAACGCTCCAATTGATGGTGTTTAGAGCACTCTAGTAGTGTTTCTATATAGCGTAATAATAGGACATTTACAACCCTAATATAACCCTCCAATTGAACGTGCTTAAAACACTCTAGTAGTGTCTCTATAGGGCATGATATAGGGTATTTACAACCCTAATAGAACACTCCAATTGAAAGTGTTTGGAGCACTCTAGAAGTGTCTCTATATGGCAAGATAAAAGAGCATTTACATCCCTAATTCAACGCTCCAATTGAAGTAATTTGGAGCACTCCTATAGTGTCTCTAAATGGCAAGATAATTGGGCATTTAGAACCCTAATACAACACTCCAATTGAAGGTCCTTGGAGCTCTCTTGTATTGTCTCTCTATGGCTAGTTTAGGACATTTACAACCCTAATACAACCCTCCAATTGAAGGTGTTCGGAGTACTCTAATAGTGCCTCTATATAGCGTGATAATAATACATTTACAACCCTAATACAACTCTCCAATTGAAGGTGGTCGGAGTACTCAACGAGTGCATCTATATAGCGTGATAGTAATACATTTACAACCCTAATACAACTCTCCAAATGACCGTGCTTGGAGCACTCCAGTAGTGTCTCTATCTAGCGTGATAACACGACATTTACAACCTTAATACAACGCTCCAATTGAAAGTGTTTGGAGCACTCTAGTACTGTCTCTATATAGCATGATAATATGACATTTACAACCCCAATACAACCCTCCAATTGAACGTGCTTGGAGCACTCCAGTAGTGTTTCTATATGGCATGATAATAGAGGCATTTACAATCGTAATACCACACTCCAAATGAATGTGTTTGAAGCGCTCTTGTAGTGTCTTTATACGGCTAGATAATAGGGCATTTAGGACCCTATTACAACGCTCCAATTGATGGTGTTTGGAGCACTCTAGTAGTGTTTCTATATAGCGTAATAATAGGACATTTACAACCCTAATATAACCCTCCAATTGAACGTGCTTAAAACACTCTAGTAGTGTCTCTATAGGGCATGATATAGGGTATTTACAACCCTAATAGAACACTCCAATTGAAAGTGTTTGGAGCACTCTAGAAATGTCTCTATATGGCAAGATAAAAGGGCATTTACATCCCTAATTCAACGCTCCAATTGAAGTAATTTGGAGCACTCCTATAGTGTCTCTAAATGGCAAGATAATTGGGCATTTAGAACCCTAATACAACACTCCAATTGAAGGTGTTTGGAGCTCTCTTCTAGTGTCTCTATATGGCATGATAATAGGGCATTTAGGACCCTAATTCAACGCGCCAATTGAAGTAATTTGCAGCACTCCTATAGTGTCTCTAAATGGCAACATAATTGGGCATTTAGAACCCTAATACAACACTCCAATTGAAGGTGTTTGGAGCTCTCTTGTAGTGTCTTTATATGGCATGATAATAGGGCATTTAGGACCCTAATTCAACGCGCCAATTGAAGTAATTTGGAGCACTCCTATAGTGTCTCTAAATGGCAAGATAATTGGGCATTTAGAACCCTAATACAACACTCCAATTGAAGGTCTTTGGGGCTCTCTTGTAGTGTCTCTCTATGGCTAGTTTAGGACATTTAGAACCCTAATACAACCCTCCAATTGAAGGTGTTCGAAGTACTCTACTAGTGCCTCTATATAGCGTGATAATAATACATTTACAACCCTAATACAACTCTCCAATTGAAGGTGTTCGGAGTACTCTACTAGTGCCTCTATATAGCGTGATAGTAATACATTTACAACCCTAATACAACTCTCCAAATGAACGTGCTTGGAGCACTCCAGTAGTGTCTCTATCTAGCGTGATAACACGACATTTACAACCTTAATACAACGCTCCAATTGAAGGTGTTTGGAGCACTCTAGTACTGTCTCTATATAGCATGATAATATGACATTTACAACCCCAATACAACCCTCCAATTGAACATGCTTGGAGCACTCTAGTAGTGTTTCTATATGGCATGATAATAGAGGCATTTACAATCGTAATACCACACTCCAATTGAATGTGTTTGGAGCGCTCTTGTAGTGTGTTTATACGGCAAGATAATAGGGCATTTAGGACCCTAATACAACGCTCAAATTGAAGGTGTTTGGAGCATTCTAGTAGTGTTTCTATATAGCGTGATAATAGGACATTTACAACCCTAATACATCCCTCCAATTGAACGTGCTTGGAGCACTCTAGTAGTGTCTCTATAGGGCATGATATAAGGTATTTACAACCCTAATAGAACACTCCAATTGAAAGTGTTTGGAGCACTCTAGAAGTGTCTCTATATGGCAAGATAAAAGAGCATTTACATCCCTAATTCAACGCTCCAATTGAAGTAATTTGGAGCACTCCTATAGTGTCTCTAAATGGCAAGATAATTGGGCATTTAGAACCCTAATACAACACTCCAATTGAAGGTCTTTGGGGCTCTCTTGTAGTGTCTCTCTATGGCTAGGATGGGACATTTAGAACCCTAATACAACCCTCCAATTGAAGGTGTTCGGAGTACTCTACTAGTGCCTCTATATAGCGTGATAATAATACATTTACAACCCTAATACAACTCTCCAATTGAAGGTGTTCGAAGTACTCTACTAGTGCCTCTATATAGCGTGATAGTAATACATTTACAACCCTAATACAACTCTCCAAATGAACGTGCTTGGAGCACTCCAGTAGTGTCTCTATCTAGCGTGATAACACGACATTTACAACCTTAATACAACGCTTCAATTGAAGGTGTTTGGAGCACTCTAGTACTGTCTCTATATAGCATGATAATATGTCATTTACAACGCCAATACAACCCTCCAATTGAACGTGCTTGGAGCACTCCAGTAGTGTTTCTATATGGCATGATAATAGAGGCATTTACAATCGTAATACCACACTCCAATTGAATGTGTTTGGAGCGCTCTTGTAGTGTCTTTATACGGCTAGATAATAGGGCATTTAGGACCCTAATATAACGCTCCAATTGATGGTGTTTGGAGCACTCTAGTAGTGTTTCTATATAGCGTAATAATAGGACATTTACGACCCTAATATAACCCTCCAATTGAACGTGCTTAAAACACTCTAGTAGTGTCTCTATAGGGCATGATATAGGGTATTTACAACCCTAATAGAACACTCCAATTGAAAGTGTTTGGAGCACTCTAGAAATGTCTCTATATGGCAAGATAAAAGGGCATTTACATCCCTAATTCTACGCTCCAATTGAAGTAATTTGGAGCACTCCTATAGTGTCTCTAAATGGCAAGATAATTGGGCATTTAGAACCCTAATACAACACTCCAATTGAAGGTCTTTGGGGCTCTCTTGTAGTGTCTCTCTATGGCTAGTTTAGGACATTTAGAACCCTAATACAACCCTCCAATTGAAGGTGTTCGGGGTACTCTACTAGTGCCTCTATATAGCGTGATAATAATACATTTACAACCCTAATACAACTCTCCAATTGAAGGTGTTCGAAGTACTCTACTAGTGCCTCTATATAGCGTGATAGTAATACATTTACAACCCTAATACAACTCTCCAAATGAACGTGCTTGGAGCACTCCAATAGTGTCTCTATCTAGCGTGATAACACGACATTTACAACCTTAATACAACACTCCAATTGAAGGTGTTTGGAGCACTCTAGTACTGTCTCTATATAGCATGACAATATGACATTTACAACCCCAATACAACCCTCCAATTGAACGTGCTTGGAGCACTCCAGTAGTGTTTCTATATGGCATGATAATAGAGGCATTTACAATCGTAATACCACACTACAATTGAATGTGTTTGGAGCGCTCTTGTAGTGTCTTTATACGGCTAGATAATAGGGCATTTAGGACCCTAATACAACGCTCCAATTGAAGGTGTATGGAGCACTCCAGTAGTGTTTCTATATAGCGTGATAATAGGACATTTACAACCCTAATACATCCCTCCAATTGAACGTGCATGGAGCACTCTAGTAGTGTCTCTATAGGGCATGATATACGGTATTTACAACCCTAATAGAACACTCCAATTGAAAGTGTTTGGAGCACTATAGAATTGTCTCTATATGGCAAGATAAAAGGGCATTTACATCCCTAATTCAACGCTCCAATTGAAGTAATTTGGAGCACTCCTATAGTGTCTCTAAATGGCAAGATAATTGGGCATTTAGAACCCTAATACAACACTCCAATTGAAGGTCTTTGGGGCTCTCTTGTAGTGTCTCTCTATGGCTAGTTTAGGACATTTAGAACCCTAATACAACCCTCCAATTGAAGGTGTTCGGGGTACTCTACTAGTGCCTCTATATAGGGTGATAATAATACATTTACAACCCTAATACAACTCTCCAATTGAAGGTGTTCGAAGTACTCTACTAGTGCCTCTATATAGCGTGATAGTAATACATTTACAACCCTAATACAACTCTCCAAATGAACGTGCTTGGAGCACTCCAATAGTGTCTCTATCTAGCGTGATAACACGACATTTACAACCTTAATACAACGCTCGAATTGAAGGTGTTTGGAGCACTCTAGTACAGTCTCTATATAGCATGATAATATGACATTTACAACCCCAATACAACCCTCCAATTGAACTTGCTTGGAGCACTCCAGTAGTGTTTCTATATGGCATGATAATAGAGGCATTTACAATCGTAATACCACACTCCAATTGAATGTGTTTGGAGCGCTCTTGTAGTGTGTTTATACGGCAATATAATAGGGCATTTAGGACCCTAATACAACGCACCAATTGAAGGTGTTTGGAGCACTCTAGTAGTGTTTCTATATAGCGTGATAATAGGACATTTACAACCCTAATACATCTCTCCAATTGAACGTGCTTAAAACACTCTAGTAGTGTCTTTATAGGGCATGATATAGGGTATTTACAACCCTAATAGAACACTCCAATTGAAAGTGTTTGGAGCACTCTAGAAGTGTCTCTATATGGCAAGATAAAAGAGCATTTACATCCCTAATTCAACGCTCCAATTGAAGTAATTTGGAGCACTCCTATAGTGTCTCTAAATGGCAAGATAATTGGACATTTAGAACCCTAATACAACACTCCAATTGAAGGTGTTTGGAGCTCTCTTCTAGTGTCTCTATATGGCATGATAATAGGGCATTTAGGACCCTAATTCAACGCGCCAATTGAAGTAATTTGGAGCACTCCTATAGTGTCTCTAAATGGCAAGATAATTGGGCATTTAGAACCATAATACAACACTCCAATTGAAGGTCTTTGGAGCTCTCTTGTAGTGTCTTTATATGGGTAGTTTAGGACATTTACAACCTTAATACAACCCTCCAATTGAAATTGTTCGGAGTATTCTACTAGTGCCTCTAAATAGCGTGATAATAAGACGTTTAGAACCCTAATACAACTCTCCAATTGAAGGTGCTTGGAGCACTCCGGTAGTGTCTCTATCCAGCGTGATAACACGACATTTACACCCTTAATATAACGCTCCAAATGAAGGTGTTTGGAGCACTCTAGTAGTATCTCTATATAGCATGATAATAAGACATTTACAACCCCAATACAACCCTCCAATTGAACGTGCTTGGAGCACTCCAGTAGTGTCAGTAGTTTCTCTATATGGCATGATAATAGGGGCATTTACAACCGTAATACAACACTCCAATTGAATGTGTTTGGAACGCTCTTGTAGTGTCTCTATATAGCAAGATAATAGGGCATTTAGGACCCTAATACAACGCTCCAATTGAAGGTGTTTGGAGCACTTTAGTAGTGTTTCTATATAGCGTGATAGTACGATATTTACAACCCTAATACAACCCTAAAATTGAACGTGCTTGGAATACTCTAGTAGTGTCTCTATATGGCATGATATAGGGCATTTACAACCCTAATACAACACTCCAATTGAAGTTGTTTGGAGCCCTCTTGTACTGTCTCTATATGGCGAGATAATAGGGTATTTATGACCGTAATACAATGCTCCAACTGTAGGTGTTTGTAGCACTAGTAGTGTTTCTATATTGCGTGATAATAGGACATTTACAATCCTAATACAAATCTCCAATTGAACGTGCTTGGAACACGTAGTGTTTCTATATGGCATGATATAGGGCATTTACAACCCTAATAGAACACTCCAATTGAATGTGTTTGGAGCACTCTAGAAGTGTCTCTATATGGAAAGATATTAGGGCATTTATAACCCTAATTCAACGCTCCAATTGAAGTGATTTGGACCACTCCTATAGTGTCTCTAAATGGCAAGATAATTGGGCATTTACAACCCTAAAACAACACTCCAATTGAAGGCGTTTGGTGCACTTTAGTAGTCTCTCCAGATGGGAATTTAATATGGCATTTACAACCCTAATACAACACTCCACTTAATGGTGTTTGGGGGCACTCTAATAGCGTCTCTATATAGCAAGATAATAGGGTATTTACAATCGTAATACAACAGTCAAATTGAAAGTGTTTGGGGCACTCTAGTAGTGTCTCTAAATGACAAGATAATAGGGCATTTACAACCCTAATACAACACTCGAATTAAAGGTGTTTGGAGTACTATAGTGGTGTCCCTACAAGGCAAGATAATAGCGCATTGACAACTCTAATAGAACACTCCAATTGAAGGTATTTGGAGCAGTCGAGTAGTGTCTCCAGATAGTAAGATAATAGGGCATTTACAACCGTAATATAATACTCCAATTGATGGCGTTTGGACCACTCTAGTATTGTCTCTATATGGTAAGATAATAGGGCATATACAACCCTAGTACCACACTCCAATTTAATGTGTTTCGAGCACTCTAGTAGTGTCTCTAGAGGGCAAGATAGGCATTTACAACCCTAATAGAACACTCCAATGAAAGGTGTTTGGGGCACTCTAGTAGTGTCTCTAAATGGCAAGATAATAGGGCATTTACAACTCAAATACAACACTCCAATTGAAAGTGTTTGGAGCACTCTAGTAGTGCCCCTATATGGCGAGATAATAGGGTATTTACAACCCTAATACAACATTCGAATTGAAGGTGTTTGGATCACCCTAGTAGTCTCCAGATAGCAAGATAATAAGGCATTTACAACCCTAATACAACACTTCAATTGATGGTGTTTGGAGCACTCTTGTAGTGTCTCCAGATAACAAGATAATTGGGCATTTACAACCCTAATACAACACTCCAATTGAAGTTGTCTGGAGCACTCTAGTAGTATCCCTATATGACAAGATAATAGGGCATTTACAACCCTAATATAACACTCACATTGAAGGTGTTGCATTCTAGTAGTGTCTGCAGATAGCAAGATAATAGAGTATTTATAACTCTAATACAATGATATCTCGTTATTTTGTCTATATTTCGACCAAACTTTGCATTAAAATCTGTGCCTAATACTCTGAAATCATGTTTATTTTATTGATTATCTGTAAGATGTGGTACTGTTGCGCTTTTATTCTTATTTTGTAGGAATCGATTGAAACCAATGAAGAAGTTGGAGTCTAAAGACCTATACACGGACCATGCACCATCTGCATGCGGACCGTGCACCATCTGCCCGACGACAGACTGAAGACACACGACTGTGCACAATCCACCTCACCAAGACACAGGCACACGGTCCATCCACCCATGCATACGGGCTGTGCATGTCATTTCCAAAAACATAAATCAAAGATGGAAATAGAGGTCAGCTGGGGAAGGTCGTGAGTGAAAGGTTTAAAAGTGAGATTCTAGGTAACAAAGACATCATTCTGGAGCCAAGGAGAAAACCTAGGGTTTGAAAAAGACGACTAAGCTTGGAGAAGAAGAAGAGAGGAGGAAAACGCGAGTTTTGCGATGAAAAGAGGGTAGTTGCGACTCTAATATAACACCCCAATTGAAGTTCAGTATAGCGCACTAGTAGTGTCTCTATATAGCAAAAGCAAAGGGTGGTTGCAACCTTAATACAACACTCCAATTGAATGCCTTTGCAGCACACTAGTAGCTTCTCTAGATGACAAGAGAAGATGGTAGTTGCAACTCTAATATAACACTACAATTGAAGGTCTTTGCAGCACACTAGTAGTGTCTCCATATGGCAAGAGAAGAGGGTTGTTGTAAACCGAATACAATGCTCCAATTGAAGTTCTTTGCAACATACTAGTAGTATCTCCATATGACAATAGGAGAGGGTACTAGCAACCTTAATACAACACTCCAAGTGAATGTTTTTGTAGCACACTAGTAGTGTTTCCATATGGCAAGAGAAGAGGGTAGTCGCATCCCTCATACAATACTCTAAATGAAGATCTTTGCAGCACTCAAGTAGTGATTCCATATGACAAGAGAAGAGGGTAGTCGTAACCCTAATACAACACTCTAATTGAGGGTCTTTGTAGCACTCTAGTAATGTCTCCAGATGGCAATATAAGAGAGTAGTTGTAACTCTAATACAACATTCTAATAGAAGGTCATTGTAGCACACTAGTAGTGTCTCCAAATGATAAGAGAAGAGGGTAGTTGTTAACCGAATACAACCCTCCAATTGAACTCTTTGCAGAACACAAGTAGTGTCTCTAGATAGCAAGAGAAGATGGTGATTTCAACACTAATACAACACTCCAATTGAAGGTCTTTGTATAATTATATTAGTGTCTCCATATGACAAGAGAATAAGGTACTTGCAACCCTTGTACAATACTCCAATTGAAGGATTTTGCAGCATTCTAGTTGTGTTTCTATATGGCAAGAGGAGAGGATAGTCGAAATGCTAATACAACACTCCAATTGAAGGTCTTTGTTGCTCTCTAGTATTGTCTCCAAATGGCAATAGAAGAATGTAGTTGTTACCCAAATACAACACTTCAATTGAAAGTCTTTGTAGCGCTCTAGTAGTGAATCCATATGACAAGAGAACATGGTAGTTGCAAGACTAATACACTCTATTAGTGTCTCCAGATGTCAAGAGAAGCGAGTAGTTGCAACCTTAATACAACACTCCAATTGAAGGTTTATGTAGCACTCTAGTAGTGTCTCTATATGGCATAAGGAGATGGTAGTTGCGACCCTAATACAACACTCCAATTGAAGGTCTTTGTAGCACTCTAGTAGTGTTTCTATATGGCAAAAGAAGAGGGTTGTTGCAACCCTAATACAACACTCGAATTAAAGGTGTTTGCAACACTCTAGTAGTGTCTTCATTGGCAAGAGAAGAGGATAATACAACACTCAAATAGAAGATGTTTGCAGCACTCCAATAATGTCTCCAGATGACAAGAAAAGTGGGTTGTTGCGATTCTAATATAACACTCCAATTATAGCTGTGTGCAACACACTAGCAGTGCCTCCAGATAGCAAAAGAAAATGGTGGTTGCAACCATAATACAACACTCCAATTGAAGGCCTTTATAGCACACTAGTTGTGCTTCTAGATGGCAAGTGAAAATGGTAGTTGTAAATAGAATACAATCTTCCAATTCAAGTTATTTGCAGCACACTAGTAGTGTCTCTAGATGGCAAGAGAAGATAGTAGTTGCATTCCCAATAACACTCCAATTGAAAATCTTTGCAGATTTATAATAGTGTCATCATTTGACAACACTTTGATTTAATTTTGAAACACACTCAATCCATAAACAAGTTTTTTTTTTTTTTATCCTATTTTTTTTTAATAATTAATTTTTACGTAGTGGGACATATTAACAAAGAGAGAATTTTCTTTTTTACATGATTAAAAGCTGCATGAGGAGACAAAAACAAGGTGATATTTATCTAGCTTGTCGGAGAATAGTCATTTTGTTTTTTTTAGAGATACGAAGGTTTGAGGTGGAAAGCATTATCGACCCGTGTTATAAAAAATGTTTGTTTAGACCGATTAATCAACTAATTAGTAATTAGTAATGATTAAACTATTATAATCTAAATATAATTAATTATTACCGATTAATCACTTAACGATATCACATCCATCCGACAACTGCATACTATTATTTTCAACACTGTCATAGACAAGCAAACGGGATATCAATTGAGTGTGGTGACGATACCAACAAGAGCTGGGACGTACTCCGATAGGATTTTCAAAGACTTTTATATTCTAGAAAAATATCGGCGAACTGGCAAATATCATTTTAGCCTCAAATGCTTTTGGTACGGAAAAGTACAATCAGAGAAGACAACTAGCTGCAACTGCAAAGCGATAACTTATTTTTTGAGAGACAACTAGCTCAAGACCATATTTTATTTTGAGAGAATGGTCGGTATACCTATTAAAATATTGTTTATATATTTTCTATCCAAATTTATTTTTTTATCTTTTTCCAATATAAATTAGAAGAAATATATCATACTTAATCGGTTATATTTTTTTTCCTACATAGTCTAATATGAAGTAACAATTTATATTTCGATTTTTGGAATATGGAGAGTTTCTTATTAAGAAACAACGTAGAAAAGTTTCTTATTAAGAAATTATTTATGAACTCCAAACTGATTAAATAATTGGCTCAATTTTTTTTTTTAATTTATTGTTAACGTCGCTTAATAGAAACTCTAAAATTAATTTCACGTATGTAAAAGTTTAAAAACTTTAGAGTCTTTAGTTTTTAAAAGGTGATTAACAGTTACTTAAAAGCTCATTTGAATTGCTAGAATAAAAATGCCTACTCGGTTAAATATACCACTTAATTATACTTTCTTTTTAGTAAAAGTAAAAGTTTGAGTTACCCAACTATTTAATATTTACAAAAAATTCTCTTTACAACCTCTAAAAAAAAAAAAGGCAACCGCCAATAATTTTATATGCATCTTAATATTTTATAAGAATATAACTATTTAAACAATCAGCAGCTTCATTGGTCGGCACTAATCTAATGAAGAATCGATTTTTAAGCATGAGATAAGTTCAAAATAATATCTCATCTCTAATATGCATGGACAGTAAATCTTGAGCTTGCCAAGTTGACTTGAAACATGATTGGATGTGGTACTTGATGATATAGTCTGATTAGCTTCTTCAACTGACATGACATCTGAACCATTTATTTCAATCTAGCACGAATTTCAAAGACCTCCGTATCTAACGCAGGTCTGAAATAAAATTGCTTGGTTGGGATTTTGTTAGATACACGTGTTACATTAGCAGTTGTTTTTCTCCTTTGTTGTTTTTTCCTTTCTTTTTGTGTGATGTAATAAGGACCTTACCAATTTGATAGCCGCTGTCAAACAATTTCAAAAAAATACATTAGCAGTTGATCTTTTGATCAATCAAGGAGAAATGGAGAAAATTGTATTAATCGTTTTCCCGCGTTTAAGACAGCGATTGACCGTGTCCGATTTATTAATCTGTTGATTTTAGGAGAACCGATTCCAAGAATTATAAATGTTCTCAATTTGATAAATTTGATCGCGAGATGCATGATGGCTCTTATTTAATAAACCGAGCTAAATTATATGGATTGATATTGGGACACGACACACATGGGGTTATTGGTACCTCATTAAAGAATCATTCTACTTAATGATGACAATAATCGAGCCAATATTCGCATTTTTTTTTTCTTTGCAAGAACCAGATCTGGAATCTTGATTATGTTGGTACGGAGTGTGCCATCAACATTTGTAACCATGTATGTAACGATCAGCTGCCCTGTTATCGATTAATAATCATATTTGTATTCATAATCACACAACTCACGTTTAATTAGCGAATTATTCGCATTTTATTCGTTTTTGAACTGAACTTCCAATAAAACGCAAAAAAGTACGCTTTTTTTTTTTAATTTATTTTGGGGGGGGGGGGGGGGGGATTTGGGTTCCCTTTGTTTTTTAACTTCTTTATTGTACTGAATCATTTCCGAATTATATCCGAATCACGAATTTTTAACCTCGCCGAACCAAACCCGAACTATTTGTTTGTATTCAATCTTTCCAAGATTTTTTATTGTCATTGACTCGCCACAGTATGTTTGGATCCATATATGCCACAGAGAATCGAATTGTGGTATAAGTTAAAGTTGCGAACCGGCTAATACACTTGAGCTGTGGTTCAGTTGAAAGGCGCAACCCACCAACCGCACCAGTCTCTAATCCTTTGAACTTATATGCATTGCAAATTCCCATTTATTTTGAAAATGAGATTTTCTATGAACACCCATATGAATTCCGTCTGTGTAACTGGTCAATGACACCAGTGGCATACAGTGGCATACACACATTATAGAATCCATATATCAGCTATTTACAAAATATAGAAATAAATATAGGTACGAATGTGAAAACCCACCACACCACTATACGCTTGGTACCAGGAACAGGGGCCAGTATTATGACTTAGTAGTTGATAAAATGGGAGCTATTTCTTAATTGACCTGATCCAATAGCTCCCCTTAATTAGCTGTCTCTGTAAAGAATCAGTATCAGCTGGAGACGTTTATGTTTGACTTCTTTTCGCCTAATTTCTTTTTATTTCTTAACTGTGGAAAACAAAAGAGAAAGGAAAATGTTATTTAGCTATCAGTCGATCACATAGCGAAAGTGAACTGGACAGGTTTGGCGCGTTAAAACACGTTGTTGGTTTTCCGTAAGTTGAAATCAAAATTGTATTGTCGATATCTTTTATCCAATTTGGTGTGTTTGTTATCTGGTTGGTTTACGAGGTTTTTTTATAAATTAACCTCTCTATGTTACAGTGTAGGGGTGAAAATAAAATTATTTCTATGAAGTTTGTATTACGAGTTTCTATGTTACGCATGTATAGGGGTGGACCCACATGGTCCGGGGAGGGGCAGCTATCTTTTTCTGAATTTTGAGTTTTAATGGAGATCAGAACGTTTCGATCGACTTTGTTTTCCCTGAAATTTTTTTTGCCTCCTTCTGAATATTTGATTTATAATTTGAGTTAAATTTAGTGTTAAAATTAAAATAAATTTCTTGAATTATGATTGGTAATTAGAATTATAGATTAGAGAATTATAAATTACAAATCAAAGTATTGAAAAGTATAAGTTAAAACATTATTTTTTATCGAGTACCTAATTAGTTAATAGGTTTAAATCTGATTTGATATTTTTTTTGCCCCCTAAAACAAAAATCCTGAGTTCACCCCTGCACATGTAACACAACATAAACATAACTTAAATCAATGTTTCAGTTTGGAAGTTCATTATAAGTGTAATATGTCTTGAACAAAGAAATAAAATCACTTATTTGTTAATGTCTTCTGAAAAAAAAAGCAGGAGACAATTGACTCTGTTATCTCTACTTTTATCTGGTTTTGTTCCCGTTCATGATAACAAGTTGGCTAAAAAAGTGCCACTGGCAGACTCCATTACCTCTTTTATTTTATTTTAAATTCTCAAATCACATACAACGCAACTGCAAAATATTGATGTGATGATCACAATTTTAATTGCAGGTGGAATAATTATCAATTTAGCAATTTTATTAAATTAGTAATATATTTAAAAGTGCCGCTTTATCTTTCAATTGATAATTACAAAATGTAAAATTTGAAATTGGTATAATACTAAATTAAAAAAATATTAGAATCAATTGCAGAAATGTAGATGATGTAAAATTTATTGAGCAATAATTGTTAAAATTGTGGTCGTGTTAAAAAAAGAACATCTTTTGTAATTTTAAAAAATGAAATATTGTTAAGCTTATAAAAAGAACATTTCATTTGTAAATATCTCAAAAGCTGAAATAAATCAACAGTGAAGGCCATTCGTAGTGCATGTCAGATGCCAAAGAAGATATGAACTAAACTGCCTTATATTCAACACTTAGTATTTCACTTGACAAAAAATATTAGCAACGAAGGAGTTGATTTAGATTTATTTTCTTCTTTTAGATATAGAAAATTTAATTATAAAATAGTAAACTTTTTTTTTTGTTGAGTGAGGCTATGATACTTTGTATAGTGCATATTGGCCCATGCTATGGACTCAAATTTTCGATTTGAAAATCTTTGCAGTCGATCCGAACTGTTCAACATAGTATCGATATGAATATGAATATGTATTTATAAACTAAATTTTACATTTTTTTTAAATTTGTTTACTATTTAGACAGATAGAAAATCACTTGATCTGAAAATTCTGGACCATCCAAAAAGAATGATTTTTATAAAATAGTAAACTATTTTTTTATTGAGTGAGGCTATGCCCTATGGTACTATGCATAGCGCATATTGGTCCGCGCTTTGGACTCAAATTTTTTATTTGAAAAATCATAATGGTCGATCCGAACCGTACAACATAGCATCGATATGAATATGAATATGAATATGAATATGAATACGAATATGTATTTATAAACTAAGGTTTACATTTTTTTTAAAATTTGTTTACTATTTAAATGGATAGAAAATCATTTGATCTGAAAATTTTGGACCATCCAAAAACAATGATTTTCTATCCATATAAAAAAAATAGTATTTTTTTTAAATATAATACATATTCATATGAAGACTATGTTGAACAGTTCGGATCAACAATTAAGATTTTGAAAACAACAATATTGATCCGTAGTACAGACCAATCTGTGTTATACCCTCATTCTTTTTTATTTGTTTATCTTTTATTTTTGTTCTATTTTCTCTATATATATTAATCAAACCTGTTTTTTCTGTTTTCTGCGCTTAAAATTAAAAAAATAGTAATTATAAAAAAGAAAGGTTCACTTGACAATGTCCAATTAGGACATGGATAAACTTAAATAAAAAAATTGTTTGATTTGGATACATTGATTTGAATTTTGTTAATTTTGATTTTGAGATAAGTATAGGAATAAACCACATAAATAAAAAAATTGTTCTAAATTCAGAGCTTTCCAAGTTTAGAGGGCTAAACAGAAACTTTTGTTGCTAAATTTGTGCGCTAAAATAAGTAAAATGTCCAATTGGGACATGGATAAACTTAAATTCAAGTACTAATTAGATCTGAAAACAAAGCTCTCATGCTAATAACAGAACCAATCTACCAATTGATTTTCATAGGCCAAATGTGTCAAAGTCTAGCATGATAACTTATGTTAATCAGTGTTTTAAAATGCGACCGCATATACTTATGCATATAAAATTTCATGTAGTAAAGTCCATGCGGTTTTGAATATACAGGTACATATACGGTTCATGCGGACTTAAAAAAAACCTAAAAACTATTTTGCAATGAAGAATATTAGAATCTATATTCTTTATAATATAATAAAGAGCACAAACCACTGGACTAAACAAGTCTTTAGATATAAATTAGCTTTATTTTATCTATATTTCTTTAACAAAGCATAGTAAAATCACATATGTAGTTCTGCATACAAATCCGTATATGTGGCATGTATATTTCTTTAACAAAGTATAGTAAAATCACATACATAGTTCTGCATACAAATCCGCATATGCGGTCACATGCCACATATGCAGTATGCAGTGACATTCCACATATATGAACAAAATCACATTTTTAAACACTGATGCTAATAATAGAACCAGTCTCTGATTTTCATAGTACAAATGTATCTAGCATGATAATGGACTCATAATCATACAATTATTTCCTTGAATACAACACTTTATTATTCTTTTTTATGACAAATACGGACAAGTCTCCCCATGTGGGATGCCATGTACAGATTGACCCCACATATTTAACAACACTAAATCTATACTATCAATCAATGAAAAGAACTCAAAGGTTAAAAAGGTATGAATGGGGGCACCTTCCAACAAAGGATCCACACAATGTGGCCATTATAACATGGAAATTGGAAGGTACATAATTACACCACCATTGCACGCAAGAACACACGTGCCACCGCCACATAAATTTTCCCAAATAAATCCGAGACTGAAAACAGACGCAAACCAAAAGCCACACCACCATTTGTTTATAATTAGAGAAGATATGTATATATATATATATATAGAGGCGCCATAACCTACCTCTATCTTTCTATCTCTTCCTCTCCTTTTCTGTGGCACTCTGTTTTTTTATTTTTATCTCCCAAGATAAGAATTAAGACGCATCATATAAACCAACAAAATCACATAATTTACAAAGAGACGCTTCATCTCCTTCTTCCTTTTCTTTTCCTTAATTTTCTCGCCTGCTTCTCTGCCTCTTCAATCGAGATTTGAAGCGTGGAGATGGGTGAATACAAACCGATTACAAATGCTGAACCAGTGGATATAGAATCTGGAACCATTAAAAACATTGATGAATCCAAGAAGAGCTCGAGGCCTGCTCAGCACCGCCTTGTATCTCTCGATGTCTTTCGCGGTATCACCGTTGCGGTATGCCCATATCTTCATTCATTCTACTTTTGTTTGTTATCAATTTCTCAAAATTGGGTTCTTTTAATTTGTTTTGGTTTATGTTTTGCAAATGTCTCTCTTTAGATTTTCTTTTTGGTTCTTTGAATTTGGGATTTATGATTAATTAGGTATAGGATTTAAACATTTAAACTCCAACTATATATATATATATATATATATATATTAGTTATTGCGTTCTTTGAATTCATATAGGGTCATTTTTGAGGCACATGGATGATATGCAAAATTTGATAAGAATATTACTTTGATATTTTGGAATTATGCTGCCAAAAAGGTGACATAGACATATATAATTGCATAAAATGCCTCTTTCCCTAGCTGTATATATATACTAAAATAACAAAGTGGGTTCATAATCACAGTCCATAGAGATAACCAAGCTAAAGGCACCGTTAAATTATCTACACATTGTTGGTATAAAAATTAACAACTAATAAAATGTTTATATGACTAAACTAAGAGAAATTATATACTGTAAAAAACAGTTTCATAAAGAAGTTCCTACGGTAAAAAAACATTGTAATTCCTGATCGTTCAATTGGTAGATTCCATACCATATAGGGGTAGGTCAGAGCTAGTTTGAGGCTCCTCTTTTTTCTATTTCTTTTTCCTTTTTTTTTGTGAAGATTAATTTAATCAGATGGTGGAGCCTCCAACTTAACATGAGTTGCATTTTGCATGGACTAAGACCTTAAAAGACAGGTGTCATTTCAAATCAGAAAAAAAAAAAAAAAAAAGCTTATTTTATTTCTGGTAGAGTTAAATTGCTAAACTACTACTCTCTATATTTACTATAGAAAGTAAATATCTGCTGGACTTATGAGCATGTGATCTGCGACTAATGAATTATTAAACGGCTCATAAGTTAACATGTGTGGAATTGGGGGGTCCAATTCTTTGAAATGGTTAGACAGTTCCAATCCAACACACTGCCTATGCCTTACCCTCACCGACCTAATAATCTAATATGGGACTGTGTGGCCTGTGAAATGCCGTACATGGTATGCTACTATGGTGAATTGTAGTTTGTGGGTCCCACGATTCAGTTGTTGTTGGTTGAAGTACATATGGGGTCCATCTGTCAATGAAGATTAACAGTGGGTCTAACGTCTGTATCCGACCAAATAAATCTGGATTCGTTCCCACCTCTGATTTTATTTTATTTTTTTCTTTTGTTTTCATTTTGGAGAAATTATATTTTTTTATTTTTAAGAATTTTTGGGGAAGATCCGTGGAACAATCACGTACATTTTTTCTAGCATCAATACATCATAGTGAAAAATTCCCACTAACCCTAAAAAAAAAAAAAAAAAATTTTGGGGAAGCCGCATCCACCAATCAAAGATGCTACCGTGGTATATCACACCACGTGGCGAACGGTGCACGTGCAACAAAACGTGAGGCATCCAAATTGAGGTCTTAATCTCTAGTAAAATATGTTATTATTACTATTGTTGGTAATCTATCCTTTTAAATTATAATTATATCTTCTCTCTGAGACAGAAAATCAAATAAAAATCATATATACCGTCAGGTAGTTGAAAAGTTAGTTGACCTTACTTAGACCTCTTATATTGTCCACGTGGCCTTGCTTTTTATATACATTGAAATTGGAAAAGTAAGGAGTTCATTTTTCGTAGTGAAGCTGTTGCTTCAAAGCAATAATATGAATTGAGTAGAATTAATCTGTTTTTAAATTCATCATATTGTTTATAATTTTAATTTTAAAATTTATCAAATTATTTTTTAATGACGAATTCAAATTATGGAAATCAATTTACTTCTTAAGTAATGTGTTTACATATAATAGTTAAAATTTTAAATTAATTTAGTATAAAGTTAATTAGTAAAATATATATATATGTTAATTTAATACTTCATTTTTTATATATTTTTTGACCGTTTTATTTTATACATATTTAATTTATAATGTTCTCATGTAAATGTATCATTAATGAAATGAATTGGTTTTAATAATTTAAATTTGTTATTTGAATTAATATAATAGAATTTTAGAGTTAAGCTCACCATAAATTTTATTAGCTTAAAATCACTCTAGTTCTACTTATAATTATAAAAAAATGAGTAATTATTTTGCAACCTAATTGAGTTAGTTTATTTTGTACTTGTAAACACTTATCATTCAATTATGCGTGATCTCAAGCTCAAAGCTAATTTGAAAAATATTCGATCAAAGATATAAAAATTCATCAAAAAAAAATATCTTTTAATTTTTAATTTCCGCTATACTTTTTACTATAACTCGTGAAGATAATTTAATATTTTTAATAAATAACACTTGACACAATATTTACATGTTAGTTCACTACAGTATATTTCATTTGTCAGGAGTAAGGAATTAGAAAATTTAGATTTAAAAGCTGACGCATAAAATGCAATGTATGACAGTTAGAACTTGAACTCAAATTTCCACAACCACATAATAAAATACAAATTTGAACAATGTAAACTTTTTATAAGAAAAGTTCTATTACATTTTAATATATAAATGTCCCTTTCTTGCGTGCTTGCGCATTTACCCTGCTTACCGGACGGTGGTAAAATAATTTTATTCAAATACAAAGGAAATTGGGAATAACCTTTTTCAGTAAGTGACAATAGAATAAAAAAAAAGTAATCCTATCATAAAATAAGAATAGAACAAACCGTTGCAAAAGCAGCCGCTATACATGCAATCCTGAGTCATTTTCCATGCCATGTTGTCATCCCTTCTTTTGTTGTTTCAATTTCCCCCTTGATTTTTTTTTTCCCTTTTCCTTTACCCACCCATGAAAAAGGGGGAAAACACAAAGGAAAGAATATCTACGTCACTTTCAACCTTTTTTCCTATTATTTTCAAAGTGCATGGATAAATTCCATGTAAAATATTTGTTTTTGTGTTATAGAAAATCTGATATGAAGTACACTTGGATTTTTTTTCTTTTCTTTTATTTTACATTTTATTTAGTTATTCATCTTTGATCATTTATTTTAAAACAAAAATGAATTATAATATTGTGGCTATTCACAATTTCTACAGCTAATGATACTTGTCGATGATGCCGGTGCATTTATTCCGGCAATTAATCACTCACCATGGGACGGTGTAAACCTCGCCGACTTCGTCATGCCTTTTTTTCTTTTCATTGTTGGTGTAGCCCTAGCTCTGGCATATAAGGTGCTAATGTCTATATTGTTCTTTGTTTCTCACTTTAGAATATAATTCCATTAATTAAATTTACTCAGCATATTTGTCTGAAGACTAAAAATCATTTATAAATGATTTTTTTCAGAGGGTATCAGATAAGTCTGATGCAAGTAAAAAGGCAGTACTTCGGGCACTGAAACTGTTTGCTTTGGGTCTCTTTCTCCAAGGTATAGAACCTTATTTCAAAATTATTTATTCTCAAATTTAATTCAAAAAAGTTGTGTGTTGTTTCTTTTGCAAGAATCAACCCTTCAATGAAATCTTGCATTTCTGTGATACAGGAGGTTATTTCCACGGTGTACGCAGCCTTAACTTTGGAGTCGACCTTGCGACAATTCGTGTCATGGGTGTGTTGCAGGTGCGTTCCTTATTTGACATTCATCATGTCAATCTAATTTATATAACTAAATTTTAAATTGACTTAATACGTGTTCATTATATTTTAGAATGTTTGTTCATATTTTTTTTGGGAAAACAGAGGATAGCCATTGCTTATTTATCGGTGGCGATTTGTGAAATCTGGCTCAGGAATGACAGCGAAGATCCCCCAGCCGATTCTGGATGTGGTCTGCTAAAGAAATATCGGTACCAATTGTAAGCAAAACAAACTTCTTTCTCTGTTCTTTCCTAAATTTCATTTTTTTTTTAATGATAGATTCTCATTCTCATTATTAGTACTTGACATTTGTAAACAATTTCAGGTTGGTTGGCTTCGTTCTTACAATTGCTTACACGATATCGTTGTATGGGCTTCGTGTATCTGATTGGGAGTATGCTATACAGGATGGAACATCAGCACCGCAGTACTTTTTAGTATGTGTTCCGATTGTTAATTATCTATGAAATTAAAAAGATAATCATCTTTTATCCTCTGTGATTGAACTATTGTAACTTATACTGTTTGTTTTATTTCCTACTCCAGGTGAAATGTGGTGTCAAGGGAAACACAGAACCAGGATGCAATGCTGTTGCCATGATAGACCGTAAAATCCTAGGGTTGCAACATTTGTACCGGAAACCTGTTTATATGCGAACAGAGGTTTGTGGAATTTTATAAAAATGTTTGTCATTCCTTTTTTTTTTTTTTGGGGGGGGGGGGGGGGGGGGGGCGGGGGCGGGGGCGGTCATTTTTGTGTTGATGTAATTATTTTTGTATATATCATGATAAATTTAAGTTGTTTTTTTCAATCTAGCAATGCAGCACGAGATCACCACAGAACGGGCCCCTTCCAGTGGATGCTCCATCATGGTGTCAAGCACCTTTTGATCCTGAGGGCCTACTTAGGTACAAATAATTAATCCTAGCAATTACATGGTCAATTCATAATTATTTGATTGGTGCTGTAATAACTTATCTTTACTTATAAGACTAATTCCTTTTATTACAGTTCTGTGATGGGTATAGTTACCTGTTTGATTGGGCTTCAATTTGGGCATATAATAGTTTATTTCAAGGTATTTTTCTCAAGCAACTCTCAATCAGTGTACATAGTCTCTGAAGGTACTTTCAAGTACAAGCTTACTAACCTAAATTATTGAATTGATGCAGGATCATAGGAGTAGAATAATGCTATGGTTGATTCCTTCTTGCTGCCTTTTAGCTTCAGCTTTCTGCCTCGATTTCTTCGGTATGAAGTTGCTTGTTTTAATATGGAATAGATAATAATATATATACATCATTGTCGGCATTCGATCACATATGTATCATGATTGTAACAGATATCTAACTTTTAATCAAACAGGGATACAAATGAATAAACCCTTGTACACATTAAGCTACACTTGTGTGACCACTGGTGCAGCCGGGATTCTGTTTGCTGGGATTTATGTGCTGGTACGAATTGATGTTCAATAACATTTCCCAGTCCATATAAACTTATTATTCTTATAGTATCTTTTATATTGAGATTTGAGTGAATTTTTTTTTTTTTTGCTGTAGGTTGATGTGTATGGATTAAGAAGACCAACAATAGCATTTGAGTGGATGGGCAAGCATGCATTGATGATTTATATATTCATTGGATGCAATATATTGCCTATTCTCATCCAGGGCATCTACTGGAAAAAACCCCAAAATAACCTAGTAAGTTATTTATTCAATTTAAACTACTCTATTTGTGTCTGAAATTAATTTAATGAGTGCTCATGTTACTAAATTTATTCTGAACTTTGGCAGTTAAAACTGATTGGAATTTAGCTGACACATGATGAACTTGGATTTATAGCAAGCTAGTGAAGAGGTAGTTCATAGGATAGGCATTTTATAGTGGTACAGCGCTAGCTATTTCATATGAAAATGATGGGCAATATTTTTATTGTAAAGATGGCTTTTTTTTCATGTTGCCATCTCATTGTATTTTCTTTTGATGGTCCATCTCATTTTATTTTCATAATAGTACAAGAGAATTTATTAGGTGAAAGCGCTGGTTTGAGCCTTGCCCTTGTGTATAGAATACAGATAGGGAAATACCTTTTTTTGGATTTCACTGATAGAGGATAATATATACAAGTTTCCTAGTTGTATATAGCATATTCCCTTTAAAGAGGAATCAACAAAATAGAATAACAAATAACTGTGCTAAAATAAGCCACCAACAAAAGTGACCCCTCAAATTATTTCACCAAACAAAAGCTCAAAACAGAGCTGGTCTTAGCTTGTGAGCTTGCTGGACCAGGTAAGGTTGGCAAAAAAAAAACAACAAAATTAGCCTTTTTTAAAGAATTAAGATCACGTAAGGTACCTGATTGTATCGGGTTAGAACCGAAACATCATAAGTAAATTTGCACGAATCTTAAAATGAGAGCCCTTATATATCAAATAGGCTCAGTTTTTTATGGTCGGCTGGTACTATTCTATCCCAACAGTACCGCAGGGAATACGTACTCTTTCTTAACACAGATGCCCACACGGCACACATACAAACTTCTCCACTAATTTCTTCATATTTTCCTATTAATTTAGTTTTTTTTGGGAACAGATTCATTACCAAAAGCATGCCAATTTTTCTGTATGAAAGGTTGCAGTTTGAAAACAAATATTTTTAGAAATTTAATGTTGATAAGCATGTCCTTGTTTTATCTAAAAAAAATTATGACCTCTTGAAAACTATTCTAATAACTTACAATTTGAGTTGCTAAGGTCGAATTTAATTACCGTATTACATGTATATAAATTATTTTTTAATTTTATGATTTTCTGGAGCCAGAAATATTTTTCGAAGAATAAAAATCTGAATTTTCATTTTGACTCGGCCATTCCGATATATTAGCCATGTTCCAATTCTGATCACGAGCTTCAAAACCATGAATGCTGCTAGGAGAACAAACAAAGCAAAACAACAATAGAATTTTTTCTTCATTTTATTTACGTTCAATCAAAATTCAAAATCAACCAGAAGCAAAATAAATGAACAATTAAACAACATAGTGACATCAAACCTCTGTCACCACTTCAAATTAAGTGCAATGACGAACAAAATAAAATAAAATAAAAGTTATGTGCAATGATGATCGATGAAAAGAGCGTGTCATCACTTTGGGGATGGAGCAGCCGGAGAAGCAGAAGCAGATGAGCTACCCTGGTAGTATGGAAGCACAGTGAAAACAGTTTGCATGACAGTCATGACGATTAGGAAAATAGCAGCGGCGAGAGAGAGAAAGGCCCAGGGGCTTCTAAAATAGGTGTGAAGCAGGTTCGCTCGCCACATGTTCCACGGCTTCTGACAGTAAACATTCACCATCCTTTGCACCTTGTCAAGGTTGCTTTGCGGCTCCAACACCACATCCTTCGACAGGGTATTAAATAACTTTGCAACCGCCTTGTCACTCCCCATAGCATTTTGAATTATTCCTGTATTTATAGTTATGTAACCGTTGGATTAATTATTAGTCCAGAACCAATTTACATTTGTATTGATTAGCTGCTTGTACCTTTGGTGGTGAGTAGGCTAACATCTTTTGCTGAGTCGATGATGTTGTCCATGAAAAAGACATACGACGTGACATCATTGCCGGCCCCAACATGAAGGCGCTCGAAGGCCATGAGATTGAGAAACATGTACTCAGTTAAGTCGTCAACAACGATCACTGGCAGCCTAAGGACGCCGTGCTTGAAATGAATGTCGTGCAGGCTAGTTGTGCGGCTGTGCTTGAAACGGATGCCGGCCTCGTACAACTCCGTGGCTGATCGAATTATCTCGCTCGAATTTGGATCAGGTTTGTAGTCGGGCAGGTTATCCTGTGGGCCTAGGAGAAGGGTTTTCCGGAATAGATCAAGTGGGTGTAGGCTCAGGCCAACAAATGGCCGGGCTACTAAATTTGGATTTGGAGAAAGAAATTTCAACACTAGCCTGTTTATGTTTTCGTCGGTCTGCATGGTGAAATAGATATAAAAAAATTAAAAAAAAAAAAACCCTTTTATAGACAATTGAAGATGTATAGACTTAAAACAGTTGCATTTGATGCCAGTTAATTTTTTTCTTTTTGAAACTCCAGTGGCTGCTAAAGTATGTGCCAGCTAATTTAATTATGCTTAAAATTAAATGACATGCATTGCTGAATTTGTTGCACGAGTACCTTTTTCACTCCAGCTGTGGCGATTAGTCTTTCAAGCACTAGCAAAGGCAACTGGTTTTCTATCATGAGCATATCCCTTTTAATATATGGCACGGTGTATAGCATCCCGTGTGCACTAAATATCGGGTCATTGTATACATAGTCGTCAGCCGAGCTCCTGTGTCCGGTTGTTTCAAAATGGAAGGAGATGTTAGTTGATTTACACATAACCTCAAGCATGAAGCAACCATCGACTATCATGAGCTGCACGAACCCATCTCTGTCCTTGATCCACCGTTCATCCAGGTTCTGGTATGACTCCTGCAACTCCACCACTACTTCTTCCACTGCAGCTACAAAGTGTTCCACCGGCTGCTTGGTACGCTTGAGGAAGTGAAGCAGGGCCCTACAAAAAATAAGTACACAGTACTATTAGCCGATGACGCTAATCGTATCATGTTTTTAATCAGTCTTATATTATAATCATAGTAGAAAATATAGGCCAATGCCGATCCGGATCGGCCGATATGTATCGGTATCGGCCGAGACCGAACCGATACCTTGCCGATATTCGCGGGTTTTGTGTTTTTCATCCAATTTCTGTCATTTTGGTCCGATTCTGATTATTATTCGTCTGAAAACTTAAACCTGTGATTGATTAAATAGAGTATAAACTATGCACATGCTGAAAACTCGTCACATTCATTGGTTAAATAGAGTATCAACTATCAACTATGCTGAAATAGAGAAATATGAACCCGTAATTAAAGATGTTAACAATCTTTCATTTTAGTCTACAATGTCTTCTTCTTTTTGTTCCGGACAACAATATCTCCATTTTTATCATAATACAAACGACGATGAAGTGATCCAACCAGCACGACATAGTTTCTAACAGTGAAAGAGTGTGTTTATAATTTTAATGCTTGTATTATATTGTATTAGTGGATTATTTTATTGTAATTATTTATCTAAACATAAATTATTGACAAATTATTTTTTTATCATTTTTTTTTTTAGTGTAAAACAAACTTCTTGACAAAAAGTCCAATTTTCGAATCCGAATCAGCCAATACTGGCCGATACCCTGATCCCAGATCGGTATCGACCAGGACCGATCACCATCCCAATACCGATATTTCCTACTATGATTATAATAACTACTATTATATGTACCTGTGTTTATGTTCTTCCATGGACATCAATTGGTGCTCACCATGATGGAACGGGCCGAAGGACACCAGTTGCGGCTTGTACGCCTTACTATTCAGGTCCTTGATGCACGCTGGTACACGGTATATCGAGTTCTTGTTCCATTTCTGGAGCTCCGTTGTCGGGGTTACTATATTGAGACTGTTTCTGACCTCCTTGATCCAACTTTTCTCCCTCAACAAATTTGACATGATTAATAATCAACAAATTATCAAGCTAGGAAGCTAGGAAGCCTAGCTATCTATATATTAATCATTTATTATGTATGTGTGTTTAATTATGTGTATATATAGAAGGCTAACAAAAAGGAGATGTACCTGGGTCTTGAAGGAATCTAAGCTTGCTTCTGGTCTCCATGAAGGCATGCATGACTTTACAACCCATGATAGATAAGATAATTGGCAAGGGACCAGCTTTAAAAAAGATAAATTGAGATAGGAAGTAATTCACACAATTCAGAGAATTGAGTGTAAGGTTGGGAAGGCATTGCTTTCTTTTCTTTTGTTCTCTTGTCAAATAAAAAAATGCTACAGTTTATACCAAACCTAATTTGGTCAAATCAAGATTAAGTGCCACCACTCTTATACCCATCGTAATGCGGGTCCGGATCCCCTAAATAACACAATTTTTGGATTTTTGATTGGGACCGATTTGAATCGGTCGCTCAGAATCTCATCAAGATTCAAATCGATATCTCGGGATGTGTATATATATTCAAATTGGACGGTCCCGATTTAAAATCCAACAATTGAGTTACTTTCGTGGATCTGAATTCTCGTAATGCTTGGATCAATAAATATTCTAAGGGATTAGGAAACAGTAGGAATTGGTACCACACGACCACTTCCCTTGTTTGTTATGATTTCAGTACGAATGAAATCGGTAAAATACTTGTTACAAACAGTGATTGAGTAAAAAGCTTTATTGATTATTTAAAAATATATATAGTTTCCTACGAGGCCTTAGAGCCGTTACATGAGTATCTAAGAAAGAAAAAAAAAGCAGTATACAAATGGGCAAAAAGTAAAAAATTCACATAGGGGCTGTTAAATATACCCTATTAGTGCATCTCCCATCATATTTTTTTTTATATATATTTTTTCAACAGCACTCCCACTTTCTTCCAAAAAAAAAAAATTTGCTCGGCTAACATCTAGCCCAGCTCGTTTTGGCACGAGACGGGTTCAAACTATAATCTTGTTGGTACCAGTCGGTACCTGTCCACAAACCAAGTCAAGAGATGATCTTGCATTCCATATCATGACCACAGTAAAAATTTAAACTATAATATAGACCACGGTAAAAAATGGTCCGCTCGGTTAACATCTAGCCCAGCTCGTTTTGGCACAAGATGGGTTCAAACTATAATATGTGTTGGTACCAGGCGTACTTATCCACAAAACAAGTCAAGAGATGATCTTGCATTCCGTATCATAGACCGCGGTAAAAATTTAAAATGAAACATAATCTTATATTCGATTATAAACATTTTTTACATTTTTTTTAAATGAACGGAGTAAAAGTATAATTTTAAGAGTAGAACTAGGTGTTCTTGAGGTTACCAAGCATATTGAATTATTGATGAGCTTAACTTGAAATTTACTAAATAAACTGCAAATGGGCAAGTAGGAGCAGATCCAAAATTTTAATTAGGGGTAGGCAAAAAATATTGATAAGACTACAATTTTTTTTTCTTCTGACGAGTTGGTGCGAAGTAGTGAATAGGGATTTTAAAAAGTTACAGTACGACCAAATACGTCACGGTGAGATACGGTTTTGTCACGGTACGTGTGTCGGTTACGTATTGTGACCATCTTTTGAAAATTTGGCACAACAAGGCACGTCACACAAAAAATTTGGGCACGGCACAATACATGGTCACATATAGTTAGAACCATTAGATCTTGATCAAATAGTGAATTTTAAATAAACTAACATAAGTTATGAAAAAAATAATTACAAGACAAATATAACCGATTACGTTTAGACACATTACGTGTGGTCATGACATGATTAATGTGTTATGACCATCCACGTATCATGACCATTCTTTCAAATTTAGTCACGACAACACACGTGATCCAAGTTACGACGTGACTAGTCACGACACGGTACATATATTTATATCCTTAGTAGCGGACTTCTTTTTTCTCCTAACAAATGAATGAAGTAGAGTAGCGAATCAGATTACGTCTTTTTTCTTTCTTTCTTTTACGCGAATCAGTATGTGCTGACTTTTTTTCCGCGCAATTTTCATCTACTGGACTGTGAATTAAATCCAGGGGTAGGCACTATATCCATTCAGGAATAGGCACAAGTATAAAATACTACTGGATTGATCTAAAAAAAAAAATTGAATCCACTTGCCTACCCCTGACCCTTCTTGGGTCTGCTGTTGACGACAAGTCCTAACTGCTGAAACCAATCTACTTCACGAGCGATGCGTTTACATTCAAAATTTATAAATTTTCGAATTAATTTAATATATTGTCAAATTGTAAAAAAAAAATTATAAGTTAATTATAATACATTTATTTTTTATTAATTTTTACCACTTAACTTTAAACTAAATTAATTCAAAAATTTATAAATTTTGATTGTAAATGCATCACTAGTGAAATAGATCCGTTTCGACGGTTTGAATTCATTATTTGAAGTCAATATGATATGTTTTGAAATTAAACTCATCAAAAACTTAGTGAGTTTAAAAACACTCTAGTTCTACTCTGATTTTAATTTGAGTTGGAAACAAATGTTTTCTTCTGGTATCACGTAGCATGGCGTGTGAGGTAGAACAAGTGCAAGACGAAATAGAAGTGGCAAAGGGAGAGCGGGGGGGTGGGGGCAACAAATGCAAGACGAAATAGAAGTGGCAAAGGGAGATAGAAAATAGTCATTTTTTACCATGATAGGTAAAACATATTTTTGTAGATGAGGACGGTTCCAATATTTCATATTTTTCATACCTCATCATACTTCATATTTTATATTTTTGTTTTAAAAGTCCAAATTGTTGATTGGAATCATTCAAACAACAGTGATTTTCTACCCATCTTAAAAAATAGTAAAAAAATTTCAAAAATTATAAAATTTCATCCATAGACATATTTTAGTATAAATATCATATTGAACAATTCAGATCGACAATTTAGACTTTGAATATGAAGAAAATAAAGATATAAAATAATGAAGCATTGGAACCCTCCTCCTTGTAGATATGTACTTTAAAATTATAAAATTTAACAAGCGAATTGTTTTATTTGAATTTTGTATGTATGGTGTTACTAATTTACTATGTAAATTTCGTTTTATTTAATTTACTTTGTAAAAATTACAAAAGAAATTTGTATACGTTTGATACAAAACAAATAAAAAGTAATAAATATAATATCACATATAATTATGAATTTAATTTCCATCGGATAGTGTTATGTGAAAATGCCAAATCCACTTTATAATATTTTGTCTTAGTAATCTAGCATTATTTACAGTGACATTACATAGTATTCAGAAGCGGAATAAAAAAAAATTAAGATTGGAGTCACTACTCACTATTAGTAATAATTTTTACAAAACATACAAATTTTAAAGAATAAAAATGCAAAATTTTAATTTATAGGCAGGCCCGGCCCTGACCCAGGATACCCAGGGCGATAGCCCCGGACCTCAAAAGTCAGAGGGGCCCAAAAAACAAAAATAATAGTTTGTATATGCCTCAATTTTGGGCCTCTCTGTTCCACCTACAGCTAGGCCGCACTCTCCAAATTAACCACCTCCTTCTTTTAGCTGGGCTGATTCATTCTACTTCAGAAAAAAAAAATTGCCTCTCTTTCAAACTTCTCCCTGCCGCCTCTGTGTGAAACGAAAAAAAAAAAAAAAAAAAGCCTAAGTCCTCTGGTCCTTCCTATGATCTCGTTTTGCGGCGGCTTCGAATTTTTTCGAATCTTGCTTTTCTAGACTAGCTGAGGTGAATTTGAATTGGGATTCGAATTTATAAGCCAAGTTCGAATTGGGGTTCGTCTCTTTCGAATTGAGGTTTTATCTTTATAAGCTAAGGTTTTTTTTTTCAGGTAACATCTTGTTGGATTTCCTTTGAATTGATGAACTTTTTTTAGTGGAACTTTTGTCGAACACTTAGCATGCATGAGTAATAAGCATCCACCAGTAACCATAAAACCAAGCAAATGACGTGGCAATTATTTAAACAGAACCAACTCTTTGAGATCTGAACGCCAACAATGCTTGCATTAATACTCTATCAAAATGGAGCCTTAAAATAAAATAAAACATGTAGAGAACATAAGAGGATCCAAATCGAAGAATAAACATTACCTACATACTGATCACCGAAATTTTTAAATATACCATTATCCCAAAAAAAGATAAACCAAACCACCACTTTCTCTCAAAATTTTGAATTTTGACATGGCCGCATTCTCAAAATGCGGCCACTTTTCTGCGGGCCGCATCTAGGGGATGTGACCACCTTTTTTTTCTTTTTTTTTTCTTCTTCGTGCAGTTCAATCTGAACGGAAAAAAAGGGGTGGCCGCATCCCCTAGATGCGGCCCGAAAAAAGGTGGTCGCACCTAGGGGATGCGACCATGTCAAAAATCAAATTTTTCAGAAATCGTGGTTGTTTGATTTTTTTTTTTTTTTTGGAAGTATGGTATATTTAAAAATTTCGGTACTGATCACTATAGCCACTTTTAGTTGTGTATTAATTAATTTAATAACTTAGCTTTTGCCAAAAAAAAATTGTCTTTAGAGCGAATATCAAATTTAGGTAACTCATAGTTTAATCTAATTAAGTTAGTGCAGCAGCAGCGACTCAGGAAGCAAGAAGCATAATGTGGATATGTTAATTATTGACTCATTGTATATGTTTTTATTTTGAGGAGTATTGGTTTTATGTCCCCCAATTTTGTATGATATATTGGCATATTAATAAAAAAAAATTATATATATTAAGACCTCAAACTTTTCTCTCGCTCCAAAACTTAAAATCTTCAGAATCGGCCCTGTTTATAGGAGGTGATTAGCTCGGTAGCACCATTTCCCTTGTATCTTCTTTCACCCCAGCTCATATTTGAGCTTCCAGATCTGTTGTGGCGATGGTACTCCTACGTCCAATCTTGTCTAATGGCAGCCACTTTAAAGACAGGTGGGCATAGAAAATAGGAAATATTAAATTTATGAATGGAAAAATAAATATAACTATAATAATAACACACTACTCTTTAATTATCTTGTATGATCTGCCCTATATATTTTTCTCAAGAAAAAAAAAATGCATGGTCATGGCCTCACGGGTCGGGACTTGATTGTCCTTCGAAATTTGACACTGATACGGTACCTTTGTTGGCTAGCATATATCCGTATATTATGAATAACTGCTCACTGCTGAAGTGCTGATAGTGGTCTGGCATCAAACAAGTGCAAAAAAAAAAAAAAAAATAATAATAATAATAATAAAAGTATGTGCAATGATGATCGATGAAACTAGCGCATCGTCACAGCGGGGATGGAGCAGCCAGAGGAGCAGAAGGATACAGATTGCCCTTGTAGTATGGAAGCACATTGTAAACAGTCTGCATGACGACCATGACAAATAGCTAGGAAAATCGCTGTGGCAAGAGAGAGTAAGGCCCAGGGGCTTCTATTAAAATTACACTCGGTTTCAATATAACTTGGGAATCAAGTCGAATCCTCTAGAAGATCTATATTTACTCAAAAAAAAAAATATTGTAGAATATCAATCATATCTAGTGAAATAGGCAATAAATAGTATTTGATTATTTATCATTAATTTTAAGGATTGGTTTTCATGTTTAGCATGATATACAAAATATTTTTGAATTGATAAATAGGCATGTAAGAGCCGTGTAATTCAATCAAGAAAGAAAAAAAATAAGGGAGGGAAAGGAGATTCATAGGAGTCTTGTGTTCTTTAGTTGTTTTATTATTATTTTTTGACAGTTCTATTAATTATTTTTGATATGGTATCAGAGCATGGTTGCTTGGTGGTATAGCTAGAGAAATTGTTGCCCTTCTTGTCTTTAACTTCAATTTCTTGTGCTATACTGCTCTAAGGAGCGATCCATACTTGGTAGAACAATGTCAGAAGCCGAATCCCAAGAATCGGCCACCATTGCTGCACTGATTGAGCAGATAACGAGAATGATGACTCAAATGATAGCTATGCAAACTGTTGTCATAAACAATCCTCAACCGGCGACCCAAATCATACCTCAACCTGTTGCCATGACCGAGGATATAATTCATTCTAGTGCTATTGATGTAAAATTTGATAACACAAAACTAAGGTGCACGAACTGTGGCAAAAACCGGCACACAAAGGAGCAATGCTTCGAAGTGGTAGGCTACCCGGATTGGTGGAAAGGTGACAAGAAGAAGAAGTATGAGGAGAAAAGAAAAGGTGTAGCAGCAACAACTGTGGCTGCAGGCAGTCTGGTGACCAGCAAGTAGCAACCGACATTTATAAAAGGAGCAGCAGCTGGATCTGAACCAGAGCCAAGGCAGCAGCCAGGACCGAACTAATCTGGTCAGCAGGTAACAGTCAGAACTGAGTCACAAACAAAAGGACAAGATTATTGTGAAGGTAAAAATGGTATTTTCAAAACTAGCATGGGTAAGTGCAATATCTCAAATTTGAGCAAAACAGGAAAAATGAAGGTTAGGTCATTGACTCAGGTGCAACGGACCACATGACACATGAAAAAACTGAATTAGAAATTATGTGCACTTCACATAAAACTGAAATCATTAATGCAAATGGGGAAGTTTATCTTGTAGAAGGTGCAGAAGAAATTGTATTATCAAATCAAATAATGTTGAAAAATACACTTGTGGTTCCTTCCCTTGCAACAAAACTGATATTTGTTAGCCAACTTATAAATGATCAAAATTATGTTGTGCTTATGTTCCTTGACCACTGTGTAATCCAAGATATTCTCATGAAAAGGATCATTGGCCATGGTACTAGACGGGATGGGTTGTATTACTTTGATGAAGTCAAAACTGGTAGCAATTATATAGTAAGGGGAGATCATATATCTACTAAGAATAAAATTTGGGTATGGCATAAAAGACTAGGTCACCCGTCTTTTGGATACATGAAAAAGCTTTTACCCGATTTATTTTTGCATTTAGATCCTAAAGATTTTGTTTGTGAAACTTGTATCCAATCTAAGAGTCATAGAACAACTTATTATAGTAGTCAAAATAAATGTAAGAATCATTTTGATTTGATACATACAGATGTATGGGGACCATCTGTTAGTTTGTAATAATCTAGAAGTCAATAATATGATAAATTATCATAAAGTTTTGTTCATGAATTGAATGTTTATTTATATATCATTTTGTTGCCTTGAGTATTATTGAATTTATGGATCATTTCGAGTTCATGACTGAAATTGTGAAACTCCATAATATAGATGATATATACTCTTAAAAGGTCACTGACCAAGGTAATTAGCAGGAACACTAATTACCGCGATAAGGTTAGTATGTGGATTAAAAGATGGTTAAGTTTTACAAACCACCTGACACAAGATGTCATTTTAATCACATAGATACATGTTCTAGGAACATGGTATTTGACAGACCCTGAATGAAACATTAAATAGAATTGTGTTCGTGTCATTTATGTTTTCATTCAGTGTCACGTTCTACCACTGAAAAATATGTACGTGTGATTGTTATCCACCGCTGTCCGTAAAAAGCAGTCATAACGGTAGCTTTTCCATATGTATAGCTTAGCTGAGGAAGTGATAGTTTACCAAGAATACTATTTGTCCCTCGTATCTCTATACGAGCTATAGCATCACTGGGCCCCTTGGTAGAGTTAGATTATCTGCATGCGGTATAATTACAAGAGTAATTATATTTGATAATCTACTCAAGATCAAGAAAAGATACAGTTAGCAAGGATGACACACATCTACCTTGAAACTGATCTGATAGCTATGAGATAGAAGAACAGACACAAGTAAATTGTTTACTGGATCGTGATATTGTACAGTACAGCATCATCTGTGTAATTGGATGGTCATGATGTGTTGCCAGATGCCGCTCATGATTATAGAAGTTAAAACAGTTTTAACTCTATTTACCAACATAACACAGATCCTATTGGGTCACACCATATAGGAGTTAATCGGAGAATCTTATTGTAATTGATTATAAATTGGTTATGATCAATAGTAAGATGGTTATAATTAATTATACGTGTTATAATTAAATTATAAATGTTATGTAAAAATAACAAGCAAAAACATTGGTTAATTTATAAACGTGTGTGACACGTTGTATAAAAGTTAACCGGTTAATTTATAAATGTGCAGGACACGTTGTATAAAAGTTAACCGGTTAATTTATAAATGTGCAGGACACGTTGTATAAATTACCGAAACAACAATCGCAAGAAAAATATATATAATTGTTCAGAATAATTATACGAATATTATTTGTATTCGGGCCGAGGGCATTCGGGTCTTTTCAGATTCGTCCTTATCCGCATGACATGTCATCGATCATATCCAGATGACACGTCATCGATCTTATCCAGATGACACGTCATCGATCTTATCCACATGACATGTCATCCTTATCCATTCAATGGCATATCTTGTAAATAGGCCGAACTTGGAGGGCATTTTGGTCTTTTGGCAACCGACCCTAAACCCTATAAATAGGGGTGGAGGGGTAGAGAGAAAAATCACTAATTCACTCATACCATTTCGTGTCGAAACGAATCGGTATTTTCTCTTTCTCGGTTTCTCTCCCAAATAGTGTTTCAGTTGAGAAAAGAAAGTTATACGTAGTTGGCGTATAATCTTGCGAGTTGTTGTGAAGTATATTTACGGGATCGATGAATAGTGTTTTATCGAATTTCGCGGTATGTCAGTTTTGCATATTGATGAAACTGAGCAACCAAAAATTCGTGTTTACGGGTTTTCGTCTTTTTCCCCGTGAATAGTGTTTTTGCATAATTCCGCGATTTACGGTATTTCTGGCAGAAGAAATAAACCGCTCTCCGGTTAGTCCTGGTGGATAACCGATAGAGGTATCACACGTGTGATACTCCGAGTCGATTCCTTCCTTGGTGAGGCTCTACTCGCTCGGTCTGCATTCCAACTGTTATTTGGAAATAAGGTATAAATATGTTATATTAATCTATTTAATTGGTAAGTAGATTAAAGTTTTAGAAATCAATCATGGAGTAGATCTGTAAAAAGGATTAAATTGGGTTTTGATGCCAAAGGAATACTGAAGGTGGACCGCCTTGAAAAGTTTCCTGACATACCCCGTTTAATCCTGAGCTTAAGTTGGTTGTAGAAATTTTTGTTCTATGGTCATTCCGCAGCTTAAGCCTAAACGGGTTTTAGTTACAGCACCGTAAACCCCAACACCATCCTCTATAATTTTCAAATCTGGTTGTAGATGATATGTTTCCTTTATTGATGATTGCTCCAGAATGATTTGGCTCTATTTACTTAAAACAAAAGATGAGGTTTCTAAAGTTATTCAAGATTTCCATAAATTGGTAAATACTCAATTTGGAAAAGAAATAAAAACTATAAGGAGCGATAATGGGACAGAATACTTGAACCAGAGGGTACAAAAAATTTTTAGAGAAAATGGGATTATTCATGAGACAACATGTGTAGGAACATGTAACGTCCCGTCACGTCAACGTTTTAGTTATTAACATAAATCATTACGAGAGAACGTAAAGATTACTATAATATATATATGTAATACTTCATCATGACTAAGTACATTTTAGAGGGTAAAGAAAGTTTAAGCACTTTGTAAAAGAAGTGTCCAAATGAGAAACCAATCTAATATACACACACCTTGAGTTAGGATTGCACACATAGTTATCTATATAGAAAATATCATAATAAATCTTGTAGAAAAATACAAACATTTCTAAAATAAATGTTTTCTTACCTGACCGCAACAATTAGGACATAAATACTAATCAAACCTGTAATTAAAACCTAGATTTGAACTATCCTATTTTTGATAACCTTCTAAATTTAGCTTCAGCTGAATTTTTCAGACAGATAGTTGTTAGTATTCTAATCACAGCTCACTCATATTAATTCAGAATTAAATGAAATTTAGTACCTGGAACATTAACTTCAGTATCTACAACTTTTGTTTAGAAACCTACCCTAAATTCCTAACGTATAATTCTCCATAAAATTCTAAAATCAGTAAACAGTGTTGTTCGGAAATTGCAGACCTATGTCGACTAATTTAACAATTCCTCCTCACTGAAAATTCCGATTAAGATGAAACCAGATGAATTAGAACCATAACAGAAAAACATACAACTCTTATGTTTTAACTTTCTCCAAATTCCGAACTTATAATTCCAGTTATTTCAATCTTTGAGGACAAACATTAAAACAAAATTCTGTCATGGGCTCAAATCCGAATTTACAATATGTTAGTCCACTAAATTCAAGTCCAAAATTCACAATTTCTCTTCTAAACCTAACCCTACCTTATATAAAGCCTCCCTCTCCACAGCCACCCCCCCCCCCCCCCCTCCTCTTTTTCCTTGCCCTAGCCGCCACTCCCTCTTTCTCTCTTTCGGCCGCTAGGCCACCGCAATCACTCGCGCCCTCCTCAACCTCTAGGCCGCCACCTCCTCGGCCATCACCGCAGCCCCCCCTTCCCCAAACCGAGACCCTTTCTCCTCTACTCTCAAGCCGTCACAGCAGCCTCCACCTCAGATACGAGCCCCACCCTCTCCTAGACCCGAAAACTCAAAGATCCGAATCCCCTGCTGGATCCAAAACGACCAGCCAGCTTCCGCATAAAACTGCCATCTGTACGTTCCGAATATGAATGAGACTTCCACACAAGAATGGTAGTGCTCGAAGATACGGACAACTGAGCGCTAGATTCACCTCAATTCGAGTTTCCACCACCGAGATATGGCCAAAACAGTGACTGTTGTCCGTACTCAAAACAGAAAATCTGGAAGTTCTTTTTATTAGTAAGTATTCTCTCTAGATATATTATAATCTGAAACTTTAATATATTATTAAGTATTTCTTCATGTAGACAATTAATCATCTAGAATTTATTAGTATATTGTAAATGTTAATAATTAAATATTGATATCAGGAATGTTTTCTTTATATAGATTTTAATTAACTTTCAACAAGCATATTATATAGATACTGCGTTATTTAAAGTTTTAAATAAATGTTTGATTTTCATATTTACTCATAATTATTATATTTTTTATATATAGATTTAAAAATAAATCTCAGCAGTTATAAAGATTAGAAATTCCTTTCTAAATTATGGATAATAATTGAACCAATGTAACCAAGAGAATTTTGTAATTAATTCCACACTAAATTATATTTTGGCTAACTTTGTTATACACAATATTAAGAATTAGGATTATAGTATATGAATATAAAATAACGAGTAGTGTAGGATTTTAGAAAATGACAACAAATGAATGTAAATAGTTCTGATTAGAAGTATGTTTAATTATTAGGTGTGACTTCTAAAGATTTAGGAGACGTAAGAGACGGTCAGGAATTTATTGAAATATGATCAGGTGCGGGTTTCCTAGACTTTATAAAACTATTTTACTTTCCTATTGTCATTCAATTGTTTATTATTATCACATTAGTTGGATTTATGCATGTTGTTTTCGAACCATTCGTATGACTTGAGAAGTACACAAATGAATTGCATGAAACGATATGATTCATATGTTAACCGATGAACTTGCATGATAGGATGTGTTGAGCATGGCATGGATTGTATGATTGAATAAATATATGTGAAATGAACGGAAAATTAAAGTGAACAGGGGCCGATATGCTTGCATATCGGGATGTATACATTGGGTCTGGTATTCGACTGGACCCCTCGTTAACATGGCGTTGGTTGGACTTCCCGTCACGGGTCAACATCTAGCGTAGGGTGGACTCCCCGTCTAGTGAGACGGCCTCTCGCTGTTGGTTGGACTTCCCAGTGAGTTGGTAGCCTTCTGCTGTTGGTTGGACTTCCCAGCAGGTTGGCGGCCTTTCCAATGTTGGTTGGACTTCCCATTGGTTTGGCGAGTAAATGGTTAATTGTGAAAAGTGAAAAGAATATGAAAGTAGATATAATAATAGTAGATGCATTGCATTAGGTTACACATGTGCATTTTATTTCTTTTCTTTTTTGTGAGAAAAAGGTAAATGTTTTATAAACTCTGGGCTGGAACTAAATCCCGCACTGAGAGAAGGTTCGATCTCTCACCCGTTCCACTTGTATGTGGGTTCCAGGTAACGAAGAGGAAGGATTCGAGCAAGGACAAGAGTGAAACTAAGTGGGAAGACATAAGACTTGATAAACTGCCACATGTTGCTTAGTTTGTTTTTCGTTAATCAATAATTGATACATTGAGTCGGCATGGCAGTGTTGTGTTACTAGCCATGTCGGCCGTGATCGTTTGTTTGACTCTTTTGCTTATGAAATAAATGTGGCTTTATTTATATTTTTTTATTGATAATGTATGTGATGTGCACACGCCTTACGTAGAAATACGTGGCGGGTTGTCCCGGGGTGTGACAACTAAGTTGGTATCAGAGCCAGCACATACAATATCAATAATTTCCCGCTAAGTGAGTGCGTCTTAAGGTCTTATCTTTAGAATGCAACTAATACAATTTAAATATATAATTTCTTTGAGCCTTTAGATAATGCAGTTTAAGTTGAAATAAGAGTTAAGATTTTATTTTTAAAAACTTAAGCATAACAATTTCTTTTCGAAATTTAACTTTTATTTTCATTTAATATCCAACAATCATAATTCAAGATTTTAATGGTTATTGAAGTTTCAAATTTTCAAAATTGATATGTTTATATGTAATATTCTACTAAATTTCGGTTTAATCTTTTTATTACACGAATCATTAATTTTTTAATATTTAAGCAAAGAAACTTGACTATTTTAGATAAACTTTTGAATTAAATGTTTTTGCTATTGAAGGAAGAATTTTATAATTAAGGTATACAAATAATTAGACTTTAATGTAAGTAATATATTTAATTCTAGCAAAGATACTTTTCTCATAGAACATCAAATATAATATGAAAATAAATAATTCTCAACATATCTATTATTCGACAGAGATACTTTCTTAATTGTTCTTACACCACCCGTGAAAATAAATGCAATATCAATTTTTAGCATTAAAACAACTACGACTATAGATTTTAAATGATTAGCTTAACTTTATCTAACATAATGTCATATGACTTTTGTTAAATCATCATTTATTATTAGTCTCATTAAAATTGTTGTCAAGATTTATTTAAATGATTTTGAAATAATTAATATGGTAATTTTACCAGAGTGGCGCAGCGGAAGCATAGTGAAAATATTTATAATCTTATATTTAAATTTTGCGGACAAAATTCTTTTGAAGGGGGGAAGAATATAACATTTTGTCATGTTGATATCATTTTGATAAACATAAGAACGAATAATATTCATACTTTACATATATAAAAAAAATCATAAAATACAAATCATATGGAATATATAAATAAATTATAACTCGATCACATATTTTCAGAAATTATATGTGCAACGCTAATTGTGATTAAATTATTGATTCATACAACAGATCCTTTAACAATGTCCAAGGAGATAGTTTATTAAATATTAATTTAACCCATGTATTAACGATTCTTATACACAATTTCTATGTTATTAATTTTATAGAAAGTTGACTTCAGGACCTACAACTTATAAACTTTTGATGTTTTCCAAAATACGAACGTATAAGCTCTACATATATGTAGGTGTAAATAAGCTAACCGAAAATACAATGATACATGTTCTATAGATAATTAACGTGTATCAAACTCATATTCTTAAGCATGCATATATGGAGTTAACATATATATTAGAAACAAACATGCATTCCATATTAAACCACGTCTTTCTGATACAATATGAGATATCATCCTATCAGCAATAATCTTTGAAGTTGCATCTAATCAATATAAATTATACACTAACAATATATGTTGCTCTTGCATAATACATTTTCTTTTATATGTGTGTATATATATATATACCAGTGTACATTATTTCAATTATGAATGAATATACAAAGAAATATTATTTTCCTTCTATAAAATGGTCATTTGATATATGTACAGATATACGGAGGCTCCTTCTAAAATGTTAAGATTTTCATTATTAATGGAGAATAGAGTCATAACACAAATCTCTCCTTGATTTCTATCAACTTTTATAAATTTCTCTAATTGAACTTGACCAATTACACAGCTAGCTAGATGCATGAGTAAAATTTCTTATAAATAACTATACACGATGCAGCTCATTATATAACCCTAGTGTCTCTATCTCTATTGAGAATAACATCCTTTTTGAAGGAGAGAAAAATGCAACACCTCATCAATTAGTTAGATTTTTAATGTATAAAGGTAATTACAATTTAGTGTTTTAATTTTGAGGACAAAAATTCTTTTTTTTTTAGAGGAGAAGGACGTAACGTTCCGTCACATCAACTTTTTAGTGTTATATTTGAATTTTGCGGACAAAATTATTTTTAAGGGGGGAAGGATGTAACGTCCCGTCACGTCAACGTTTTAGTTATTAACATAAATCATTACGAGAGAACGTAAAGATTACTATAATATATATATGTAATACTTCATCATGACTAAGTACATTTTAGAGGGTAAAGAAAGTTTAAGCACTTTGTAAAAGAAGTGTCCAAATGAGAAACCAATCTAATATACACACACCTTGAGTTAGGATTGCACACATAGTTATCTATATAGAAAATATCATAATAAATCTTGTAGAAAAATACAAACATTTCTAAAATAAATGTTTTCTTACCTGACCGCAACAATTAGGACATAAATACTAATCAAACCTGTAATTAAAACCTAGATTTGAACTATCCTATTTTTGATAACCTTCTAAATTTAGCTTCAGCTGAATTTTTCAGACAGATAGTTGTTAGTATTCTAATCACAGCTCACTCATATTAATTCAGAATTAAATGAAATTTAGTACCTGGAACATTAACTTCAGTATCTACAACTTTTGTTTAGAAACCTACCCTAAATTCCTAACGTATAATTCTCCATAAAATTCTAAAATCAGTAAACAGTGTTGTTCGGAAATTGCAGACCTATGTCGACTAATTTAACAATTCCTCCTCACTGAAAATTCCGATTAAGATGAAACCAGATGAATTAGAACCATAACAGAAAAACATACAACTCTTATGTTTTAACTTTCTCCAAATTCCGAACTTATAATTCCAGTTATTTCAATCTTTGAGGACAAACATTAAAACAAAATTCTGTCATGGGCTCAAATCCGAATTTACAATATGTTAGTCCACTAAATTCAAGTCCAAAATTCACAATTTCTCTTCTAAACCTAACCCTACCTTATATAAAGCCTCCCTCTCCACAGCCACCCCCCCCCCCCCCCCCCTCCTCTTTTTCCTTGCCCTAGCCGCCACTCCCTCTTTCTCTCTTTCGGCCGCTAGGCCACCGCAATCACTCGCGCCCTCCTCAACCTCTAGGCCGCCACCTCCTCGGCCATCACCGCAGCCCCCCCTTCCCCAAACCGAGACCCTTTCTCCTCTACTCTCAAGCCGTCACAGCAGCCTCCACCTCAGATACGAGCCCCACCCTCTCCTAGACCCGAAAACTCAAAGATCCGAATCCCCTGCTGGATCCAAAACGACCAGCCAGCTTCCGCATAAAACTGCCATCTGTACGTTCCGAATATGAATGAGACTTCCACACAAGAATGGTAGTGCTCGAAGATACGGACAACTGAGCGCTAGATTCACCTCAATTCGAGTTTCCACCACCGAGATATGGCCAAAACAGTGACTGTTGTCCGTACTCAAAACAGAAAATCTGGAAGTTCTTTTTATTAGTAAGTATTCTCTCTAGATATATTATAATCTGAAACTTTAATATATTATTAAGTATTTCTTCATGTAGACAATTAATCATCTAGAATTTATTAGTATATTGTAAATGTTAATAATTAAATATTGATATCAGGAATGTTTTCTTTATATAGATTTTAATTAACTTTCAACAAGCATATTATATAGATACTGCGTTATTTAAAGTTTTAAATAAATGTTTGATTTTCATATTTACTCATAATTATTATATTTTTTATATATAGATTTAAAAATAAATCTCAGCAGTTATAAAGATTAGAAATTCCTTTCTAAATTATGGATAATAATTGAACCAATGTAACCAAGAGAATTTTGTAATTAATTCCACACTAAATTATATTTTGGCTAACTTTGTTATACACAATATTAAGAATTAGGATTATAGTATATGAATATAAAATAACGAGTAGTGTAGGATTTTAGAAAATGACAACAAATGAATGTAAATAGTTCTGATTAGAAGTATGTTTAATTATTAGGTGTGACTTCTAAAGATTTAGGAGACGTAAGAGACGGTCAGGAATTTATTGAAATATGATCAGGTGCGGGTTTCCTAGACTTTATAAAACTATTTTACTTTCCTATTGTCATTCAATTGTTTATTATTATCACATTAGTTGGATTTATGCATGTTGTTTTCGAACCATTCGTATGACTTGAGAAGTACACAAATGAATTGCATGAAACGATATGATTCATATGTTAACCGATGAACTTGCATGATAGGATGTGTTGAGCATGGCATGGATTGTATGATTGAATGAATATATGTGAAATGAACGGAAAATTAAAGTGAACAGGGGCCGATATGCTTGCATATCGGGATGTATACATTGGGTCTGGTATTCGACTGGACCCCTCGTTAACGTGGCGTTGGTTGGACTTCCCGTCACGGGTCAACATCTAGCGTAGGGTGGACTCCCCGTCTAGTGAGACGGCCTCTCGCTGTTGGTTGGACTTCCCAGTGAGTTGGTAGCCTTCTGCTGTTGGTTGGACTTCCCAGCAGGTTGGCGGCCTTTCCAATGTTGGTTGGACTTCCCATTGGTTTGGCGAGTAAATGGTTAATTGTGAAAAGTGAAAAGAATATGAAAGTAGATATAATAATAGTAGATGCATTGCATTAGGTTACACATGTGCATTTTATTTCTTTTCTTTTTTGTGAGAAAAAGGTAAATGTTTTATAAACTCTGGGCTGGAACTAAATCCCGCACTGAGAGAAGGTTCGATCTCTCACCCGTTCCACTTGTATGTGGGTTCCAGGTAACGAAGAGGAAGGATTCGAGCAAGGACAAGAGTGAAACTAAGTGGGAAGACATAAGACTTGATAAACTGCCACATGTTGCTTAGTTTGTTTTTCGTTAATCAATAATTGATACATTGAGTCGGCATGGCAGTGTTGTGTTACTAGCCATGTCGGCCGTGATCGTTTGTTTGACTCTTTTGCTTATGAAATAAATGTGGCTTTATTTATATTTTTTTATTGATAATGTATGTGATGTGCACACGCCTTACGTAGAAATACGTGGCGGGTTGTCCCGGGGTGTGACAGAACACCTCAACAAAACGGCATTGCCGAATGAAAAAACAGACATCTTCTTGAAATGACCCGATCACTGCTACTTGAAAATAAAGTATCTCCTATGTTTTGGGATAATGCCCTTTCATTTACTGTATACCTCTCAAATCGTACACCTACAAGTGCAAATGATTATAAAACCCCCATCCAAGTCCTATCATCTCATGTGACCATACCATATGTCTTAAATTTGCCTCCAAAATATTTGGGTGTGTTGCTTATATCCATATACAAAAACCATTTCGCACAAAGTTAGAACCTAGGGCTGAAAAATGTGTTTTTCTGGGAATTGGAGCAAATCAGAAAGGTTATAAATGCTATAATCCATGTACTAGAAAATTCTATATTACCATGGATGTTACTTTTTTAGAAAATGAGTAATTTTTTAACAAAATCCAAGTTCCAATTCAGGAGGGCAACAGTCATGATGAATCGGACTTTGATCTAACTTTTTTATCCAATCCACTAGTAGCTGATTTAGGTCCAGGCCCAGCAGCTGATTCGGGTCCAGGCCCAGCAAATGATTCGGGTCCAGCAGCAGCTGTTTTGGATCCAGCAGCAGTGGATTCGGGTATAGGCCCAGCAGTGGATTCGGGTCCAGCAGCAGCTAATTCGGGTACAGATCTAGCAAATAACTCGGGTCCAGCAGTAGTTGACTCAGGTTCAAAAAATGATGAAGGTTCTGAGCAACAAAATCCAACAGAAACAGGTCAGTTGGGTCATTCACCAAATGGAATTAAGTCATGGATAGATCTTATTGAGACAATACCACGAGAAGATAACAACGAGGTATGTTCTTTTGAAACCCAGCCTAGATATCCTATACGTGTTAATCGTAGTAAACCACCAAAAAGATACATCCCGGAAGATGGGACGAGTAAAGAAATAACATATCCAATTGCAAACTACATCTCAACCGAAAAATTGCCACAACCATTAAAGAATTTTGCAGACCAACATCTTCTATCGCCATACCCGAAAAAGTTGAGGATGCCCTTAAAAGTAAAGAATGGACTAGAGCAATGACTATAGAAATGGAAACCCTAGAAAAAAAATTGTACATGGAAAATAGTTGATTTACCACCAGGAAAAATAACAGTTGGTTGTAAATGGGTGTATACAATCAAGTACAATGCCAAGGAAAAAATTGAAAGATATAAAGCTATGCTAGTGGCAAAAGGGTATACACAAACCTATGGGGTTGACTTCCATGAAACCTTTTCTCTGGTTGCAAAATTAAATTCGGTTCGAGTTTTATTGTCCCTTGCAGCTAACTTTGACTGGTCATTACATCAATTTGATGTCAAAAATGCATTTCTTCATGAAGACTTGGAAGAAGAAATTTACATGGAGCTGCCTCCTGGTTACAACCATATTGGATAGGAAAACAAAGTGTGTAAATTAGAAAAGGCATTCTATGGCTTGAAACAGTCACCAAGAGCATGGTTCGGGAGGTTCTGCAAGGCTATGAAAAACTATGGGTACAATCAAGGAGATTCTGATCACACCATGTTCTTTAAAATGACTAAAGGTAAAATTGCAATTCTCATTATCTATGTAGATGATATGATTATAACAGGCGATGACAAAGTTGAAATTGAGAAGCTTCAAATGAAGCTCTCAAAAGAATTTGAAATGAAAAATTTGGGAGGTCTAAAATACTTTCTAGGGATTGAAGTATCACGATCAAAAAATGGTATATTTCTCTCTCAAAGAAAATACGTTCTTAATCTCTTGGCCGAAACTGGAATGTTAGATTGTAAACCGGTTAGTACCCCAATGGAACAAAATGTGAAGTTTGAGATTTGTCCTGACCAATGTCCTACGAACAAAGAAAAATACCAAAGGTTAGTTGGAAAATTAATATATCTGTCACATACTAGACCTGACATAGCTTATGCAGTGGGAGTAGTAAGTCAATTCATGCATAATCCAAGTGAAGATCACATGGGAGCTGTCACACGTATCTTATGATATCTGAAGGGGACACCCGGCAAAGGAATTAAATTTGAGAAGAATGGACATACAAAGATTGAAGGATATACAGATACAGATTGGGCAAGAAATATCATGGATAGGAAATCAACATCGGGTTACTTTACTTTTGTTGGAAAAAACTTGGTAATATGGAGAAGTAAGAAACAAAATGCGGTCGCCTTATCTAGTGCTGAAGCTGAATTTAGAGGCATGGTGAAAGGGATTTGCGAACTATTATGGCTACGAAAAATGATCAATGAATTAGAATTGGGAATGGAAATGAGATGAAGTTGTATTGTGACAATAAGGCTGCAATTGACATTTCACATAATCCAGTGCAACATGACAAGACAAAACATATAGAGGTAGACAGACACTTTATTAAAGAAAAACTTGATTCTCACATTATTTCTCTTCCCTTTGTTAGATCAACAGAACAGGTGACCGATGTTTTAACCAAGACGATAGTGACTAAACCATTTGAAGAAATGCTGGAGAAGATCGAAATGGTAGACATTTACGTACCCTCGTGAGGGGGGGGTATTAAGATTACACTCGGTTCCAGCATAACTTGGGGATCAAGCCGAATCCTCTATAATATCTATATCTACTCAAAAGAATGAAAGAAGAAATTAAAGGATATCAATCATATCTAGTGAAATAGGCAATAAATAGTATTTGATTATTGAGTGAGTCTATGGTACTATGCATATTACGATTTGTTACCGTGCTACGGCTCTATATTCGAGTTTTCAAATCCTAACGGTCGATCCGAACCGTTCATCTTGTTCTCCATATTAATATGTGTTTGGAGACCAAATTTTACATTTTTTGAAATATTTTTACTATTTTTTTAGATTTATTGAAAATCACTGTTTTTGGATGGTCCAGAATTTTCAAATCAAGTGATTTTCTAAATATCTAAAAAAATAGTAAATTTTTTTCAAAAAATGTAAAATTTGGTCTCCAAACACATATTAATATGGAGAACAAAATGAACGGTTCGGATCAATCGTTAGAATTTGAAAACTCGAATATAGAGCCGTAGCACGGTAACAACCCGTGATATGCATAGTACCATAGACTCACTCTTGATTATTTGTCATTAATTCTAAAGATTAGTTTCCATGTTTAGTATGATATACAAAATATTTCTGAATTGATACATAGGCATATAAGAGCTGTGTAATTCAATCAAAAAAGAAAATAAATAAATAAAATAAGGGAGGGAAGGGAGATTCATGGGAGTCTTGTGTTCTTGAGTTGTTTTATTATTATTTTTTGACAGTTCTATTATTTTTGACAGCTTCTAAAATAGGTGTGGAGCAGGTTGGCCCGCCACTTGTTCCACGGCTTCTGACAGTAGACGTTCACCATACATTGCACCTTGTCGAGGTTGTTTTCCGGATCCAACACTACATCCTTTGATAGGCTATTAAAAAGCTTCGCAACAGCCTTTTTGCTCCCCAAAACATTCTGAATTATTCCTATATTTATAATAATGTTACTGTTTGATTAATTATTAGTCCAAAACTAATTTTGCATTTAATTGATTATAATTCATTATAATTCATTATGGCGAGCTGAGTGTACCTTTAGTGGTGAGTAGTCTGACATCTTTTGCAGAGTCGATGATGTTGTCCATGAAAAAAACATACGATGTGACCTCATTCCCGGCCCCAACATGAAGACGCTCAAAGGCCATGAGATTGAGAAACATGTACTCGGTAGTGTCGTCAACAATGATTACCGGCAGGCTGAGGACACCGTGCTTGAAATGAATGTCGTGCAGGCTAGTTGTGCAGCTCTGCTTGAAACGGATGCCAGCCTCGTACAACTCCATGGCCGATCGAATTATCTCGCTTGAGTTTGGATCGGGTTTGTAGTCAGGCAGAGATTCCTGTGGGCCATGGAGAAGGCTTTTTCGGTATAGGTCGAGTGGGTGTAGGCTCAGGACCCCAAAGTGGCCGGTTCTTAAATTTGGAGCAAGAAATTTCAAGACTAACATGTTTATATTCTCGGCAGTCTGCATGGTGAAATAAATAGAAAAAAAAATAACTTGTATAGACAATTGAAGATGTATAGACTTATAGAAGTTGCATTTTTGCATGTGCCAGCTAATTTAATTATGCTTAAAATAACATGAATTGCTGAATTTGATGTACCAGTACCTTTTTAGACACTCCAGCTGTGGCGATTAGTCTTTCAAGCACTAGCAAAGGCAATTGGTTTTCTATCATGAGCATATCCCTTTTAATATACGGCACGGTGTATAGCATCCCGTGTGCACTAAATATCGGATCATTGTGTACATAGTCGTCAGCGGAGCTCCTGTATTCAGTCTTTTCAAAATTGAAGGGGATGTTAGTCGATTTACACATGACCTCAAGCATGAAGCAACCATCGACTATCATGAGCTGCACGAACCCGTCTCTGTCCTTGATCCACCGTTCGTCCAGGTTCTGGTACGACTCCTGCAACTGCACCGCTACTTCTTCTACTGCATCTACAAAGCACTCCAGCGGCTGCTTGGTACGCTTGAGGAAGTAAAGCAAGGCCCTACAAAAAATAATTACACAGTATTAGCCGATAACCTTAATCGTATCATGTTTTTAATCAGTCATATATTATAATAAATACAATTATATATATGTACCTGTGTTTATGTTCCTCCATGGGCATTAATTGGGGCTCACCATGGTGGAACGGGCCGAAGGACACCAGTTGTGGCTTGTATGCCTTGCTATTCAATTCCTTGATGCAAGCAGGTACACGGTATATCGAATGCTTGCTCCATTTGTGGAGCTCCGCCACTGGGCTTATGCTATTGAGACTGTTACTGACCTCCTTGACCCAACTCTTCTCCCTCGACGAATTCAACATGATTAGTAATCAATAAGTTATCAAGCTAGGACGCCTAGCTATCTGTGTATGTGTGTTTATGTATATATATAAAAAGCTAGCAAAAAGAAGATGCAGGACTTGAAGGCATCTAAGCTTGCTTCTGGTCTCCATTAATCCATGCATGGCTTTACAACCATTGATAAATAAGATAATTGATAAAGGGCCCATTTTAGAAAAGTAAATTGAGATGGGAAGTATTCATAATATTCAGAGAATTGAGTGGAAGGTTGGGAAGGCATTGCTTTTCTTTTCTTGTGTTCTCTTCTCAAATAAAATAAAAAATTCCTCAGAGTTTATACTTCATATCATTTTTTTAAAAATTTTGCAAACAGTGAAAAGTCCCATACTGGCACAGAAAAAAAATAAGTGAGAGTTTATACTTTATACCATACCCAATTTGGTAAAATCTAGAGTAAGTGCCACTATTCAGTCTATTCTTACACCCATCGTAATGCTTGGATCAATAAATGAACTGGCAGCAAATGACTAATTATCCCTGATATCTCCTTCTCTCCTTTGTAGAGCATTAGCAACTACAATTATTTTTATTATTAGTTCTTGACCATTGTTCCAGTAGTTATTCTTCATCATATGACTCCACTTATTCTGGTCAATTTTCTAAATTATTGCAGCAGTTTAATTAATTCTTTAGAATGAACTCAAATAGTAAGTCAGAAGCATTCTGTGCGCTTTATATAATAGGATGATCCCATGGTTAATTTGACTTTGGCTGGTAACTAAGATTGATCCTTGTTATGGATATATATCTCTATTTTTAGATTTGAAACTGTCAATCCAAACCGTCAAATATAATCTTCATATCAAAATGTACTTATAGAGCAAGTTTTATATCATTTAGAATTTTTTACTGTTTTTTTTAGATAAGTAGAAAATTACTACTATTAGATAGTTCAAAATTTTCAAATCAAGTGATTTTCTACCTATCTAAAAAATTAGTAAACGAATTTTACAAAAATATTAAATTTTATCTGCAAATATATTTTCATATGAAGATCATGTTTAACGATTTAGATAGACTATTTAAAGTTTAGAAACGGAAATATGAGTTCATAGCGGAAATCGTTATATAATATGCATGTTATCATAGCTTCACTCAAAAGATAATTAAGCTTCTTACAAGAAAAAGATGAAAAAAATTCAGCTCGTGGTGTAAGGCGACTCACAATATCAAATCAACAAAAATCTTTGATCTATGAACGAGCTTGTGATTTGCCCGGGTGGTTTTGGCACAAAACGGGTTCAAACTTGTCCAGCTGTGATCGGCTCTTTAATGGTTCAAAATTTGACTAATTAATAGGCTCGTTAAAATTAAGCCTAGTGCTTGACCCCAAACTTGGGCTGCACAGTATATCTTGCTACTAATTTCCAATTATCTGGGCCTTAACTGGGCCCAGAGAACATCAATTACACTACAACAGAGAAGTTGGGCTAAGATATTCTTTGAATAACTACTAGCGAAGGCCGAGAAAGAAATATTTAATGAAATGATACTTTGAGTATGGATCTGCAACAGAACTATATATAACTAGATAGGAGCCTCGCTTTGCTTCGGCAGTGACATGTCGTAAACAGTGTGGTACATGAGCATAACTAAAATGGTATAGCAAGTGAAATGATGATATGTGTAACAAAAACTATACATAAAGTTGGAAGTATCAATTCACATTCGCAAAGATATTATGAAATTGTTACAAAAGATAAGTTAATATTGTACAACACATTTTTGCCTATTCGATTAATACAACACTTAGCAGCATCTACTAAGCTTTCAATAAAAAAATATATATTTTTGCCTAATTGCAAGGGTGGTGTGGTGTACTATGTTAGAGAAAAGGAAAGATGCCACATATGATAGCACATTATCCTATTTGGCCATAAAAAAATCTTACGTTACCATGAAAAATAAGGTGAAGTTGTTTCTTCATCTTCCCCCCATATTCATCATTTTCAGCTGCGAACTCTATCTTACAAAATAAAAAATAATAATAACAAATTAAAAAATCAATATTCTTTCACAGTACATTACTTTCAATTGTTCAGATTTAAATAACAATAAATAAAAATAACTTATACCATATCAATAACTCTTTATACAACTTTCGCACATCTCACGTTAGCCTTCTTGGCAAGTGCCTAAACAATCATGATAAAATTCTTATATGACAACTATAACAATTATATTAGAATTAAATCAAAGTATTCCAATACCTAGACATATAAAATATAAAATTTAAGTATAAAATTTTTTGCCAAAATATTGTTATTTGCCCAACAAATTATAAAATTTAAGTAAAATATGGCAACTCTAAAATAAGACATTTGAACAACCCATAAAATTCAGAAAAAAAAAAGATTCAAAACAATTTCATGGGTATAAAATATCACATGCTTATGTCATCTTGATCTGATTGCGGAGTCGAATCTACCAGAATCACCCAGACCAACAACATATTGTTCCCATTCTACACAACCTATATATGTCTAGGTATAGAAGTTGCATCTCAACCCACAACATTGCTGCATATTCTCTTCATGTCTTGTTTCTTTAATTTGTCTCTCTTTTTCACTCATGACTTAGATCAATGTCAAGTAAAATTCACAGAGAGAGGGAGAGAGAGAGAGAGAACCTTGAGAATGGGGCGGTAGCACAGTTGGTTTGGAGAAAGTGCGAAGGGGCTGGTAGATACACCAAGGTTGAGAGTTCGAGCCCTCTCACAACTTTGCACAACTTTGCAGCCTCTGTGAAGCATTTAAAAAAAATCAGCAAAGGCGGACAAAATAAATGATACAACAAAATTGGACCACATAATTTGACTACATTTGATGTTTGCATAATCATTAATCAATAAAACTGAACATGTATATACTGATACAAGTTCTTCTAGATTTCTTTCATCACGAACAACCTCTTTGTAGAACAAAGTTAGTTGTTTTTTTAGTAACTTTAATGAACAATTAATTAGAGAATAACAAAAGTGGACACCAATTTACACAGATTGCATGACCAAGCAATCAACATCAGTAATCTAAAAAAGCATTGCTTAACCCTATAGGGAGCATTTATACCTCAATTATTTGGGTTGTGAATAATCCATAGCAGAAACAAAGACACAATAAGACCCCCAGTGAATTCAATCTCACATAATAAATGCTTGATTTGCCTAGCTAAGTCTCGGAGTCACAGTTCTTCATATGAACTTATATTTCACACATATAATTTTTGACAGGTGATTGAAAATACCTGTAAATTGTAGGCTCCATTTTTGGAGGTTATTCTTTGATTGTTTCAATAAAACTATGAAATTCAACATGTCTATACTTTATCTTGTAAAGGTGAACTTTAAAACCACATATACATGTACTATTTAGTTATAAGAAACAACATAAATCAGATGTCATGACCTAAAACATTATAATGTATAGGTTGTGCAAGGAAAATCCTGATCTGCAACACTCTCACAGATGGATAGTGTAAGAACGACCAAATTGAGAAGGCAATGTATTTCCTATATGCAACTTCCAAAGATTAATACTCAGATAAGAAAATTTAGTTATTCAAAACCAAGACGAATCACAAAATTTCTTATGTGACAGAGTCAAAGGTTATAATGAGTGACCAAGACCAATCAGCCTTTGATTGACATGACCAAAGTGCTACCAGGTCAAATTTAATGCAATTACAAAAGAATAATTATACAATTGTCGTTTATAAGACTCGTATACAAATACTGACCTTCATTAAGTTTTTGCATGGCAGGGAGAAGTGCCTTTTTACCCTTATGCTGGACAAACTGCAATCAGTTGTGAAGGAAACACAGTTAGAAAGACCAAATTTAACTAAACTAAAAAAAAACCTAATATAAAAATCATTAAGAAACATCCTCATAGTGAAAAAAAATAAGTGAAAACTAATTTTCTTGACAAAGAAATGACCCAATCTGAACTGTAAGCATTATACTAAGTCACATTAAGGCTATTCGACAGTCCTCTTAAGGACAAGGAAGATTTTTAAATTTAATCCTCTCTAAAAAGCCATGTTTGGAAAGTACAAAAGATTAAGCATATAGGATAAAATGAATAAAAAGTCTATTACAATATTAGAGAACTGAAAGACTATATTGCCCCTCAAGTGAATATCACATAATATGATTGTTGAAGACAAATAGTTGTCTTTTGCCGTGCATTCTTAATCCATGTATATAAAACTAATAATTAATCAAAGAAAAGAGAAAATGAACTAAATCTAAAAAAATATGTTGAAATAGACAGTTGTCAATTTGAAAAAAAAAAATCATTTGAAGAACAATTCAATTAAAATGATTTTTCTTCTACATACTGATTTGGTGGTGCTGTCAGTGTCTCCTTGACAAAATTAGACATAAAACAATAAAAAAAGACATTAACAAAAAAAAATTAAACATTAAAATATACATGACCTAATTGCTTACTTAAAATATATTCATACAACCCAACTCAAATTGAAACTTAAAAAAAAATGCATGACCTAATTGCCCAATCCATTCATAAAGGAAAATTTCAAAGATGAGGGAATGATCGGTAAGTATCATAAAAATAAACTAATTGCACCTATACTGGGAAAAAAGACATCTATAATTACTGGGAAATAATTGCTATCTATGTTGGCTATCTACTAAAGAAGGACTTTAAAATGCTAGATTCAAGGTACTGATACTGGTACAGTTGCTGTACCAGTGGCTGTCAGAAATTGGTACTGGTACAGTGATTGTACCAGTAATTGATAGAGACGGCTATAGTAGTACTTCCTTAATTTGTTTAACCATCACAACTGGTGCTTTCTTGAAAAACCAGATTGGTAGCCTCTCTTTCTGTCAAAAAATATTTTCTAATTGTTTTCCTCCTACACTGAAAATGCAGATCAGATGCACCTCAAATTATTTATCTTCTGGAAAAACTGTTGTAATTGTTGACGAGTGCCCTGGATGCTATGACGACCCAACCTTTTTTTTTATATGAGTGGGACATCATTTGGTGCGTTGGGAAGATCCTTCAATGCTGATCAGTTCTGCAATCTCGGCAAAATCAAGGTTGAATATAGAAGGTACCTAAGAGCAATATACTTCATAATAAGATAATACATATTATATGGATGGATTGATTTTTTATTGTTCATATATATATGATATTGACATGAAATATCCAGTGCCATTAGTATATATCTGTTAAACATGGACATCGATCACTGTTTAATAGTGCTTGTCATTAAGCCATTTGATTCTTAAAATCAATAACCTCGCTTCAATAAAACTGAAGGACATTAATATCGTGATTTTAATTTTAAAATTGATTTGATAATGTTATGCGAAGTAACTGTCTTATGCCTTACATATTTTACCTGTTCCATTTCTCGCACCAGTTCTTCTACTCGAGTCATGCTCCCACACTGGCTGCATCATATGCCTCAACTCAGTAGCTTGTTCTAACCCAAAAAGAATAATTAGCTATATTAGACACTTATATGTATTCCTTCACCAACTAATTGCATGCTCCAAAATTTAGATCGTGACACTTACTGGGCTGGAAATTAAATGACACAGACACCTTTTTGCAATATTTAGTGTTACCGCAAAGATAAAATTTACAAAATTAAAACAAAACAAAAGTAAAATGAGTAAATGAAAGAGAAACCAATTGTCAACTAACTCCAGTACTCAAAGGAGACGAAACTTGCAAAAATCCTCAAGTTAATTCCATCCATTTCAAAAGAAAAACCCTTTCGTTCATTGCAAAAATACTGAAATGGATTACTAAAACTTTCTAGTTCCATCATTCCAAATGGAAAACCCTTTCGTTCAATTTAATTAAGGCATGAACGATTTAAAAGAAAAAAGAAACAATACTAACCTCAGTAGGGGAGAGATTATTTCGGTAGAAAACATCGGTCGGCTCCTGCATGAGCATCCCGGTAATCTGGTTTTTGACATAGCCGTGCTTTCCCTTGCATACTTTTCCATCCCTCATAATGTTAAAATCCTATGTAAGAAGAGAGAAATCATCAAACACTTTAGAAAGAAAACATAAATCAAACATTTTTCTTCAATTTCTGACACATTGGGAACTTTCAAATTGAGCTCCCTCCTTTTGAGTTTTGGAAATTGGATTGAGCGAGGCTATGAGATGAAGCTGTGTGGGGAGTAGAGGCGAAGAGGTGAAGTTGGGTGTTAGGGAGGTGAGGGGATGGTTTAGGGTTTAGGGGAGGAGAAGGTATGCACACGTGGAAGGAGGCGAAGTTGGGTGTTAGGGAGGTGAGGAGAAAGAAGAAGGGAGGACAAGGCGTCGGAGAGAGGAGAAGAAGAAGGGAAGCGGTTGATAGGACGGAGAAGGAGACGATCAGCAGAAACAAAGAGGATAAAGGACAATCAAAGGAGCCAACAGCTGTCGACTCTACAAAGAGAGCAAAGAGACACGTTGCGAGGAATGATGAGGCGTACGTGGTAGAATTTCTACCGTGAGATAAAAATCAGATGGAGCAGACAATAGGTGTTACTGTAGATGAACAGTAACCGGAACATCCAAAATTATATCTATAGATAGATATGTGTTGGTACCAGTCGGTACCTAGCTATCCACAAAACCAAGCCAAGAGATGAAGAGATGATTGCATTCCGTAGCATAGACCGCGATAAAAATTTAAATTAAAGATACTCGATTATAAACATGTTCTTTACATTTTTTAAAATTAACGGAGTAATAGTAAGAATTTACTTAACGAGCAATGTATGAGACAGAAATGCAAGTCAGAGAGCTATATATGAAAGAGAAAGAGAGGGACAACGAGTGCAGGACAAAATTAGAATGTCAAGGGCTTAGTCAGTGTTTTTGTCTGAGATAGGCAAAAAAAAAATGACTGATACAATTAGCAGGCTGCGAAGTGTTGTGAATTAACTAATTCATTTGTGAGTATCTAGGGATAGGTAAAATTTTCTTGAAGAATAAATAACAACATGATTATACATAGATTTATACTTTAATTTTTAATATCCAAAAAATAGACAGTTATCTTTCCGTGGTTCAATATGGCTCCGCCACTGATGTCAATTGCAAAAGGGCATATATACATTAAACGGTCCAATTAAGCTGATGGAGTCATATACCTGATCTAATCTGAATTCTAGCCTCACTGTGTCTGATAAATATTTCCATGTCTTGATCAAAAGAAAGAACGAGTTTTGATGCGTACTCATAGGCCCTGTAAAAACGGGGAGCATATCCTCTACGGAGCCAATACCTGCGGAGCTGTGCAGAGCTTTTAATCTGGTACGTTCGTTTCGGATCGGACGTACCAAATCAAATCTTGCAAATTTTGAGAATATTTTCTTTTTCTTTTTCAATTCGGGCAAAATCTGATCTGATTTGTCCGGTCCGAAATGAACGGACCAGATTAAAAGCTCCGCAGGGATTGGCTCTGCAGAGGATACGCTTCCGTAAAAATGCACCTCTTCTCAGTTGCAAAGCCCAATTTTAAAACGACCCACAGAACAAGGAAGATACAAACAGCCCCAAAATCGGACCAGCGATTTTGAAATAAACTAGTAAATGGACTTTTCATCTCTTTAATTCAGAAAAATTTTAAATTGATTAAGATTTTTTTTAAATATTATTTAAGAAATTTTTAAATTGATTGGTCATGTCTTTATTTCTTTTTATTGTATATCATTTAAGAAATATTATTTGTCATTTAATATATTATTTTGTTTGAATTTTTTTTTATGAAAATATGTCAAAAATATAAAAAGATAAAAAAAAAATATATGTGTGTTGTATAAGGAATGTTATATACGTATAGATGTCATTTAAAAAATGTTATTTCTCATTTAGTCTATTTTTTATGAAAATATATCATTTTGTATGAGATTCTTTTGTTCTCTTATAATATGTTTGGGTGTACGGGCACGATTTTTGTTTAATATATTTAAGTTACATTGGGTAAATATGTGGGTTTTTATAATTATGATGGTAAATACGTAATTATAAATTTTGTAGTGGTGAAGACGTAATTTTATAATTTCTGAGTGGTATATATAAAATTCCCCCTTATTTTTATGTTTAACCAGTACATCTAAGATCATGAATTAGAAATTGTGCTTCCCTTCTACATAAACAATTGCAAAGTGAATATCAGATACTTGAGAAACTGAAAGACTATATGGAAATATATGGAAAGGTTAGATGATGGTCTCAGGTGGTAAGGTTAGATGGCACTATATGGAAATCTAGAGTAAAAGAGCACCACCGAAGGTACAGTTTTTTACATATCTCCTGTTGCAAGATCGCATTTTAACTCAAGGGGTGATGTTGAGGAGGGGGTTCTCTTGCCAATCAAGGTGTGTCATGTGTAATTCGGGTGAATTTGAGACATCAGTGCATCTTATGTACCAATGCCGTTATGCAGGAAAGGTGTGGACGGGTTTAGAACAGAAATGGGGCCTAAAATTAGCGAAAGTTGCTGATTCCATTCAGGAGTCGTGGGAGCAATCATGGTTGTACGCAAAAAATGAAGGTGGATTGAAGGAGGAGTGGGTGGTACGATGCATGGCAGTTTTTTGGATTATGTGGAAGCAAAGAAATGAGGTGATTTTCAGGGGGAAGAGAGTGCCAACTGAGGTGGTTACTGACAAGGCATGGGGGGAGGGACAATTGTGGCTGAGATGCTGTGGGGTGCGCCAAAATGGATAAGCAGTGAGATAAATAGCTGGTTTACCTTGATGCTAGTGTTTAATTGTAGTATGGCACTAGAGATGTAAAACAACTTTATGTTAATGCAAAACTGATAGCTCCTATCAGTATTTTCAAAAAAAAAAAGAGAAACTGAAAGACTTGAGAAACCGTGCTTACAGAAAATTCAAAAATTGTGCTTCCACCGGACAAAATTCAGAAATTAGTTGCTGGCTCCGATTAATATTTCTAGGTCTTCATCTAAAGATAGCACGAGTTTCGGCGCGTACCAATAGGCCCAGTAAAGTGCTTGATTCAGAGATCCAGATGGACCTAACACACCTCTTCTCAGTTCCAAAGCCCAGTATAAAGCAGTCTATTGAACAAACAAAAAACAAATAACCACAAAATCAGCCCCAGATTTGAAATAAATTCATGAGAACTAAAGACAGATGGACAAAAAGAAAAAAAAAAATCAATTTTATTAATGGAAAAATAAATATAATTTTATTCGACAACACACAGTCTTTAGTTATTTTTCTTTAGCTTTGTCGTTAATTAATAACTATGTATTTTCACAAAATTTAAGCAAAACAGAGAAGGAAAAAAAAAATGTGTGGTCACGACTGGTGACTTTATTGTCCTTCGAAAATTGCCACGAAAAACAACTGCTCACTGCTGGTCTGGCTCCAATTTATGATACCATTAGGCCCCACACACACGGCCCATTATCTGATAACAAATCATCCTTCAGTGACAGGCTGACAGCCCATTTACTCACTTCACCTCCCAGTCTCCTACCTATATTCATACAAAACACACCCACACACACAGGCTGACACTGACACACACACAGACCAACCTTATTGCACAACTACTATTGATTTTTTATCAGAACATTAAATGCCTTTTTTTTTTCTTTCGTTACTAAATATTATTGTTCTATTTATGGTAGTATATATTACACAAAAAGAAACACTTCACAAATTAAATCCTTAAGAATTATTTCATAATCTTATTTTGTATTTTAAGTCATTAAGATATTATTTAATATATATTATTTAAAGGTTCCTACTGGAATTGGGGAGCCGTGAGCTCACCTTTTCCTAAACAAAAAAGAGAAAAAAAACTTGGCGAAAAAAAAAATACTTAAATGTTTCTTTCGTGTAGTACGCATCTCTTATTAGTAATTACTATTTAGAAGTCGTATATTGTGGGCCCACATTCATGAAAGAAACAAACACATGAGTTAGGCCCAACATAGGTATGGGCTCAAATTGAATTCTATTGACAGGTGTATGAATGAATCTTGCTTTGTCCTTTGTACCAGTTTTCACAGTACTGCTCATAGTCATAGTTAGATGCACTGTGAGTAAATTTCAACTAAACACATGTTCCTATCGAGGGAAAAAAAGATTAAAAAAAATATATATAATACTAAAAGCAAACAAATATTAATTAGGCCTAGAAAAAAGGAAAGTAACTGCCCCTATCTTGGATATATACACTAGATAGCAATTGACCTATGTATGTGTTCGCTTGTGATATATCTTTTTTCTGATATCTAGGTGGCAGTGGCTCCAAAAAGAAAAATATAAAAAAGAGGTAGATCTATTCTCTAATTGCACCAGCTAAATGGCCAACTTTTGCATCTTTTGGGACACAAAAAGGTGACATGTGATGAGTCCTAGGGAGTCTCAATCTATAGCATATTGGCATTGCTTCATTGCTTGCTTGCTTGCTTGCGCACTAAAGTTGGAATTCAGACTAGTACCACATAGAAAGCAAGAAAAGGTTGCAAAGAGATAAGGTAATAATGTTAAAAACTGTGTATATATTGAATGAAGACTTTAAATAAAAGAGAGAAGAAAACAGATGCATGCACTCAAAAGTAGCCGTTGGGCATGGAGGCATCCATTCATTGAGTGGGGGGCACCTCTCCTTGAAAATTGAAATTTTATAAATAAGACCTCACCTTATTCTTTTCTTTTTCTCAAAGATCAGATTTGGTGGGTTCGGTTCGGTTCCTCTCCAATATCTATATTAAATTATTAATCTGTTTCATAAAGACGTCACCTTGAATAAATAAATGATCTATTTATCTGTGATGCATGCTGCATGCATGACTTGACATTATTTACCTTTTTAAATATTACCCATCCAACGAAAAATCAACATATTTATTTGTCTCTATTTTTTTTATGTTTGACAGATTGATAAAAGAAGTTTATTTACAAGTCTTAGATATACAAATTACAAACTCTCACACCTATACAAAGGAGTTAGTTTGATTCTCATCTCAACCTCATGTCGAGATTCTGTAATTTTTCCTTAAATGTTTATTCGTCAGTTCTCTATCTTCAGTGCCATATCGGTGATAAACCAATGCACCGCCTTCCTAAAATAGTCTCTAATTTACTGTGCATATATATATATATATATAAATTAACCGGAGAGATTGAATAGAGAGTTGGTTGGTTGATAATTGATACTTTGAGACCATCAACCTTTATTTTTTTTTCATATATGGTGCCTTTGAATATGCCAAGCCAAGGCATGTGAACACACAGCATCAATCTCTTTTTCTGATGTGTGTCAAGTGTCAACCGAGACAAATGGAACCCTAGATCACGTTAGGCGTGACTCTTTAAAGAAATTGAATTCAAATTGAATGATACGCACCACCATGACCTCAAATGCTAGTCTCCTCTTTTCCTTTCTTATATGGATGGGTCCAAATTGTACCCTTTTTTTGTCTGATTGTGACCATATTTTTATTTCTATGAGATGAATTGTTTATATTATATTTTGAATCCGACGTAATTTTAAATTTGTACAAAGTCCTCTCCTTTCCGATGCATCAAAATTCGTGCGTGTAGTTTCGAAAAACGGATTGGGAATTTTTTGAAAGTTCTAACTTTAAATTAATAAATTGACTGATTAAATTAAATGCAAATTAAAATTTTTTCTTTCTTTTTGAAAAATTGGTGCATGCGTGCACAAAAGAACGCGTTAGGTAATTGCTTGAAAATTCTTGAGATGATTATGTAACACCAATCCTCTAATTAAAGCTTACAAGCAACTTTATTCAAAGCCAATCAAAGATAAACATGACCCAAAATTAAATGACTTGAAAACAGCTTGCACTAAAGACCCTTTTTGTGTTTTTAAACAAGATATGTTCTCTGATACTTTTAAAATATGGGAGTACTATGGATGTAACTGGTGAGAATCAATTCAGATTAAATAAACGACAAGTTTGGTAAAGCAAAAGTGTCAAGGAATAACTAGTTATGTTACCTAAAAACGAGGTTGGTATTCTATTCTTTGATTAGCTAGAACTACTATAAATTTTTTTTAAGAAATTAAAAAAATTATCAAAAACAAGAAAAGTGGTAGTTTTTTTTCTCAACAAGGCCCTGTTCGGCGTGCTGATGGGAATGGGTGTGGACATAGGAAAAGTGAAAATTTGAACTGTTTTTTACTGTTTCCGTAGAAAAAAAAAATTCAGTTCTAATGCGGCTGAACAGGGCCTAAATGGATAGAGCTATATTAATGAGTCAGTTTTATTGAGAAGACTGAAGAGGACAATGGAACGGTTCCACTGATTGAATTTTTTTTGTGTTTCAGAAGAGGTGAAATATTACTCAATAAGGCTCTGTTCGGCGCAGTTGCTGTGCTCGTGGGAAGAAAAATGATTGATTTTTTTTTCTTCTCACGTGCACAGTAACAGACAGTTCAATTTGACCCATATTCCGAGTCTGTTTTCAATCCTATGTGTCTGCCGAACAGGGTTTAAAGGAAAGGAAAGGAAGCAGAGGTGAAAGGCCAGCAAACCGGACCTGACCGAGATCGTTCTCCCGCTGCAGAAGAGAAAAATCGAAGCGAAAGTGAAGGGGACCGATTTATTCACGGAATTTGCAGTTTCTAGTGGAACCGATATTTTTTTTTTTTAAATGATTCGGTATCTCTATGGATGGAAGAAAAAGGAGCAATTTATCTTGTTTTGGTAATTGATTTTTTTATTTCCAAAAATATAAAAAAAAAAATGGAATAGCTCTAATGGGGGAAGATATAGACATCCAATATCACCTAGTCTCACACAAATAAATTTGTCTTCGTAGACTTTGGAAAGTGTGGATATGCGCACCAAAGTAAATTTAATTATAAAGACAAAAGTTGTGAATACCAGAGGGGACCAATGCATATATTTTGGAGCTTATAGTAATAGTATATGTTGTTTTTAATTAAAGAGATGGCAATAAATGAAAAGGAGGAAGATACAGTCGGAATGCAACTCCCCACTACAAGCCTAGAGCATTTACTGCTGGAATAAAAATAATATTAACTGAAATTTAATAAAAAAAATTCAGCTATACATAAATAAAACAGTAGGGGACATGATAAGTGATATGTCACACCTTCATCGACTATTCATCTATTAAAATCACGTCAAGGATACTAATTTTTTAATGATAAGAGTCACCGACTTAACATTAGCCCTTGTTTACAATTTTTAATTTGGCGAAGATATATATACATTGCGTGAGGTAAAGATTCTAGAAAACAGTTCAAATAACCCATTTTTTTGTGTCTCCATCGTACTTTTATTTTTTAAAACTTTAATAGTTTCAAATTCATACCCTCATTTTTTGTGTCTACATCGTACTTTTATTTTTTAAAACTTTAATCATTTCAAATTCAAAACTTAAAAATCAAAATTAAACCGTTAGATATGATCTATATCATTTTATCTTTACACGTGTAAAAAGTTTTGACATTTCAATTTTATTTTGGTTGTCATCAAGAGCTTACGAAAAACGTACTAATTTGGATAATTTCTAGACGTTGATTTTTGAACTTATTGATTCATATAAAAATAAAATTGAAATGTGATAATTTTTTATGAGCACATAGAGAAAATAACATAGATCACATCTAACGGTTTTATTTTAACTTCTAAGTTTTAACTTCTGAGTTATTAAAATTTTAAGAAATGGAGGCATGGTGGAGGCACAAAAAATGGAGGCATTTGAACCCTCCTAATATATATATATATATATGGGATGAGCTACGCTACTCCATGAAGTAAAATGAGTTGGTGCTCTACGCTGTCATATTTTTATTTTGAAAATCCAAACGACCGATCTGAACCGTTAGATGTGATTTCCATATTGAAATGTGCTTGGAGACCAAATTTTACATTTTTTTATGATTTTTTTCCTATTTCTAAGCATTTTTTAAAATTGCTGATCCGATGGTCCATAAAATTTTACTTTTTTTACTGTTCACAACAAAACAGAAAATTTGAAAAATACTAAATAAATAGTAAACAAATTTCAAAAAAAATGTAAAATTTGGTTTGCAAGCACATTTCAATATGGAGATCACATCTAACGATTCAGATCGGTCGTTTGAATTTTCAAAATGAAAATATGTCGTGGAGTACAAACGCGTTTTACTCAACAGAGTAGCGTAGCCCATCCCATATATATATATATATATATATATATATATATATATTATAGATTTTAACTAAAAATAATTGTTGTATATAATGCTCTCATGAGAAACGAATAAAATAAAATTGTCAGGTAAAAAGACAATCTTTATCTTGTAATTAATTAACAATTGATATCTGATCAAACAACCATCACGAATTAAATTTTAACTTAAACGTCCACATATTGTATTATTGTATATAAGATATATATAGGCAGCAGCTAATTTGCTGCCGGCAGCATTTCTGTCCAAGGTGCTGCCGGCCTTTTTTTTTTTTTTTTGATGTCCAAACAACAAATCCAAACAATTAGATGTTTAATCTATATTATAATCTATTTGGAGACCAAATTTTACATTTTTTAGAATTTTTTTACTATTTATTAAGCTAATTTGAAAACCGCTGTTTTCAATGCTGCAGAAATTGACTGAAAACAGTGTGGTGTAAATAATATTAAATGTTTGACTGTATATCAAAATATTTTAAAATTCACAAAAAAATAGTGTGGTGTAAATAATATTATTTTCAAGCAATTATGTAGCATTCCCAAAATAAAAACAACTATTTTACTGTAGAAAATTAATCAATAGCCTTGTGCAGACGAATCGGATAGTGGTAAAATCATATTCGTATCGATTTTTAGTTTTCGGATACAGATACGGATCAAATATTACACGGATACATATCGGATATTGAATATTTGTAGATATATACATAAATATCTTTATAATTTATGGTAAACTATATGATATATATTTATTATTCAGATATGCATAATTAAAATTCAAAATTATATCCGTATGTGTATTCACACGGATATTCAAATATCGATATCTAATTTTCGAATACGGATACAGATACAGTCGGATAATATCCGACCCATTTGCACCCCTGCTCCCTAGCCTTTATGCTAGCACTTCCTTCCTGGAATTATAAGAGCTATCAGTGGAGCAGAAACATTAAATAAATATTCATAAATTATAGCCCCTATTCCCTATGTTACCATATATAGCGTAATGAAATAAAACAGGCTAGGCTAGGTAACATTGTTCAAGCAAGTATAATTAATAGACATTACGTATTATACTGTCGTCATTGTAAAGTAGATACATAAAAATAGGTATCTATATACCACTAGCTAGGCTGTGTACCTCTCTTTTTTATCTGATTTGGTGGTCCCATGTTCCAGCACGACTCCCAATTGTCCCACAACCCATAGAATTGCATAATTGCATATCTTTCGGCCGAATATTGATTCAATTCACCCATTTTTCAAGCATATTCCGTCTCCAATTGCATTTGTTTTTGTTAATTGTTGCAATATATTTAAGTCGGATACACTCACGTGTGAAAAATAAGAAGAACCTTTTATATTTCTTTTCCAGAAAAATAAGACGAAATTTTTTATATTTCTATCTTGTTAAATGTATTTTTTTTTTTTTTTTTTAAAACTTGGTAGTAGCTACCAAGGTTCGTGAAGGGGAATCGAACTCTCGACCTTTGGGTATTTTTTTTTATGACTAGATATAAATATTTGCTGGCCTCTTTATTATGGATTCAAATCCAGTGCAATATCTGACTGCGTAAAAGGAGATTTGAGTCGTTTGTTTTAATCTAACGTGAATTTTAAGACAGATTTCTATATTATGAAAGGTGTCGAATTAATTTTGACTCGGCACGTAGTGTGCCATAGAATAATACTCTCCCTTATTACTGCACCTAGATCCGTACTTGGCGTATTTCAATTTTTGTATCTTTCTACCACCTACCCGTGTTCTCAGTCTTGTCGTATATGTCATTACATGCATCATTAATATTTGTAATGATAATGTTTTTCTTACTAGACCATTTTTATACGAATTACTACATAAATTTATTTGACATTCTCTTATTTTATTATGTTTATTGTGAAGATTTCTTAGTTTAGAGTTGTTTGAGTTCTAGTTCGATATATTTATACGTAATTTGTATTTTACATGCTTTTCAAGAAATTAAGAGAGTTTCAATCTCAAAAACACTAAACCTTTCACTTTTCACTAAAAAATGTTAAGTCTAAGTATATCAATATAAATTATCTGATAAAAATATCTATAAATACATGAATATATAATTTTAATTACTAGGCAATTTATGTATAAACAACTGGATACAAATTACAATACATAATTACAAATAAGACAGTACGATGAGGCATGGGTGTTGAAAACTCTTTTCATTTTTTTTGTAAATTTTTTAAAATCTTGTATTTTCTAACTGCATAAATATGTCACTTGAGTTTACTCTTCTGTTTTTTAAGTTTTCATTCAGAAAAAAAATAGTAAACAAAAACAATAGTTTTACAAGGATGCAGCCAGCATGTCATTCTTTTAGCAAGAATCGAGGGACGCCTAATTATCTTTATTAATTTAATTTTTGTTATCATGTGTATTAAAATTTAATTACTTTTTAAAAGTTTTTGATTGAGTTCATCCCCTCATAAAAATGTTACATGTGTGTCCGTAGTCTAGTGGTTAGAATTTTTTTTGTACTTGTGCAGACTTAAGTTGAAATTCCAATCATCACATGTTCATATTATACATATAGATTTCAGCCCTCTCAATTTAATTTTTTCACTTCCACCCTATTTATTCGAACATTATTTATAAGATTAAAATCGGAAAACATTTAGATAAACAAAAACCCCTCGCATGTTTGTTATAAATGCATCAAATTTGGGGTCTTGGAAGCATTTCCTCGGATCCTGCAAATTAATGCGCAACCATAGTCTTCCTGCCTATCATCTTGGATGCACTAAACAGAGACTATGTTATCTTTCTCAAAAAGCAAAAACAAAGACAAATAATAAGACAATATATACTATCCACGATGGATTAATGGGATGTCCATAAACCTAACCATCAATGATTCAAATGTATAATATAAAAGAAGAAGAATTACTGAATTTTTACTAGATTAAAATCAAATGTTTGAATAAAAACTATTGAAGGCAAAGGATATTTGACATCGAATCTACTTATATCCACAGTCACAATTGAATAATTCGGGTTCAGTTTGGCGGTGTCAAAGTTTCATGATTTGAAATTATCTAGATCAAAGATTCCAATCTCATCAGGGAGCAAAAAAAACTATTTTGGGAAAAATTCAGGAATAGTTCGTATAATTCGGAAAAAATTCGCAAATTATTTGCGATTAATTTGGTTAAAATTCGGTCAACCGAATAATTGACTTTTGGTTCGCCATCACCAGAATAACGAATAATTAGCGAATCTTATAGCTATTATATCACATTAGCCACATGTAGTAATATTGAACTTGTGTCACAAACGATCCAAATCTCAACTATAATGTTATTTAGGGTCTTATGAATTTTGGTGACATTATTATTATTATTTATTTATTAGTTGTGGCCCTTGTGGGAGATTGAGTTGTGATAATGGCGGCATGGCAAAGGTTATTATTAGTAGTTCCATCCACCATGCAACCCTCTCTTTATATCCATGTCGCTTTGTTTTTTGAGTCATAAAAATAATGGGTCTGACAGGATCTCCAACCCAACCGAAAAAGCCATAAATTAAAATCTGGAAAAGAGTAAAAGTGGGTCAGATTCAGACTCAGACGGTGTTAATAGCTTATGTGTGACCTGTGATGGCTGTACTCTTGACCTGATTTGTACGGTCCTAGTTTATGGGTCCCAGCCCGCTCACTCCCTCCGAAAATTTAATTAAAATTATATAAATAATTAGATGAGTTACCTGAGAATTTAAATCTCATAGATAAAACCGAATCATTGATCCGGCTCTGTAAAGTTTGATTTTTTACAGTAGCATGCACATGATTATTTTCTTTATAAATAAAATAGAATTGAAGGGATTTTTCATAGTAGAACATGGAAGGTCTAATAGTATAATAAAAAAGAAATCAATTCAATAATTCAGTTTTGAAACTCAATCAATAATTCAGCTCTGTTACATCTAATTTGTTATTGTAGGACATAATTCGTTCCTGTATAAATAAAATTGAACAAGAACTTTTTATAGTACAACACATGGGGTGTAGCAGTATATCAAATAAACTGAATTAATGATTTGATTCTTTTGCGGTCAAAAGGAACCTAATTAGGGCTTGTTCGGCCGTTTATTGTGCGCGTGGGAAAAAAAAAACCACTCAAACTTCGCAAATATCAGCCCATGCGCACAGTATTTCAGCCATTCAAAAATTTTCATTCCCGTTCCCTTTAGAGTACGGCCGAACATGTCCTTACTAATTTGTTTTTTTTTTCTATGGGATTGAAATATCATCCCTATTCATCCATTGCTTAACATTATTTTTAATTAATTTCTATGAGTAAATAATTCTGTTCACGCTGTGGCTCTGTGCCCACATCTTTCCTGGAAAAAACTCAAGTTGTTGCAACAGTAGGCACTGCACCTCTGGCCCTCTGCTCTGCCATTGGCAACCATGTGAGGTGCCAACTCCATGTTGTTCAGAAATGACAAAGTAGTGTTGAATAGAGAAATATATATATATATATATAAAAAATTAGCAACCATTCATGCTTTAATGCTTACCTTCTTAACTACACTTCCACTTCTTCGTAATGTGCACGACATATGAATATGATGTTGATATATGATATTTCTTTATCAATTCAAGTATCATGACATGTTACTTGCTCTCTCAGCACTTGTTTGAGGGATCAGTTTACCTATACCTTAATAGCATCATGACCCCTTTTGCATTTTTCTTTTTTTGCTTTTTATAACGAGCCAGTTGCCCACAAAAAAGCAATAGAAGTTTGTTTTTTTTGTTGATCATTTTATTCGAATAAAAATATGACGGAGTGCAACAAAGCGCATGAAGAACTAATAATATCAATAAAATTATACTGACAAAAATGTCTTGTCATGCCAAGTTGTACTAAAAGAAAAACAGTATAATATTATAATTATTCTGACTAGAAATATAATAAAACCTATGTATGTCATGCTAATTTGAAAATTTAATTAACAAATACTTTAACAGTGATGTAGTTTAGAGAGTTAACTGCTATGAGGCCAAACAAGTTTCAAAATCATAATTTAATTTGATTTAACGTCTGCCCTCCATCCGAAATATAATTAATCAAGAATCTGAATGGTTTGGTACACATCATATTTTCCTTAATTATGATCACATCTTCGTCATCGACATCATCATTGCGATTATTATCGTTGTTGTTATTGTTAATCTTTTAATGTAGTTGTTGTTGTCGTTGTAGAAGAAATAATTGAACAAGTATTAACAATAGAAAAAGCAAAAATATTAATTAAACATAAAATAGATAACAATATTATTAATAAAAGGTAAAATATTAAATAGTACTTATGATATAGCAATAGTATCGGTACTTCGGTAGTAGAGATAATAAGAGTAGAAACAATAAGGAGTACGATGAGGACGAAAAAGTAACAGTAACAATTACAATAAGAACAACAACAATATAATTAAGCGGCAGACTTAGTGTAGTGATATGAATTCTCATTTCTCTGTGGAGAGATGCATGTTTAATTTTCAAAAATAATATTTAAAAAAGATTAGAGTGTATCGGAACTCTTTAATCACAAAAAGCAAGAACAATGACAACCGTACATTCATTGCAATCGTCGTAATTACACGGCTGACAAACCTCAAAATAGATATTTAAAGAAAATATTTGAAATCAGGCTCGAGAATTTTTTTAAAAAGCAAACAAAATTTAGAGATGTCTGGTTGGGTTTATGGATTCACCGTGTACTAAAAATTTATGTAGAATTATTATTTGTAGATCATAGAAATAGTGGAGATGTCTGGTTGGGTTTATGGATTGACCGTGTAACGTTAAATGTAGATCATATAAATAGTGGAGATCACCTTTTAAAATAGTCGAATTTAAGTAAAAATTTGCAACTTGATTGGGTCGTAATCAATATTATTAAGTTACTGAATTGTTATTGGATCCCAACTTATAATTATATATATTTTTATTACTTTTATTATTATTAAGTTCCGATTTATTTAAAATGATAACAATAACAAAAGGTAAAAATGATAAAATTGACCACAACAAATCAGTTATAATTTTTTTGTTAAGTATGTCACTTATCTCACTATTTATTTACATCAGACTTAATTTAGCAGACTGTGAACAATAGCTCATGTTTAACAAACTATGTTAAGGGAAGTTTTTTGATACTTAAGTATGTAGAATATTTTAGGAAGAAGTTATTTATAAGTTTTTCGTTTTAGAGATTTTATGTTGTTATAAATAAATTATTTGTATACTATATAATACGAAGTCAAAAAATATAATTAAGATTACTCGTAAAATTTTGTCTCTTGTTTTTAGTTTTTTCTTAGAAACCTAACAATTTTGATATAAATTGTGAGTCCAACTGAAGATCAAGGTTAGCTAATGACTTGGCCTCTCTCTTGGCACCGAGATTTTTATTTTTACCCAAAAAATAAATAATTTTATTATAAATAACCACGTTTTTCGAAAAATTATATTTATGCCCAAACCGCATATATTCCTGGCGGGCCGAATTTTTAATTCGGACCGCATATATTCTAGGCGGTCCGAATCGAAAATATATATATATATATTATTTTCTTTTCTTTTCTTTTCTTAAGGCTATAACTAAAATGCAAGTTATCAATAGTTATGCCAATACACCAATTATTAAGGTTAGGAACTTTAAACTTCAAAGTACACTAGTGGAGAACTTGAAATTAGTGTCGGCTGTTTATGGGTATTAGTGTCAGACATTAGGCGACACTAATCGAGCTGATACTAATACTTTGTAAATAGCCGACACTAAAAGTAAGGCATTAGTGTCGGCTGTTTAGTAAATGACCGACACTAATACTAACTTTTAGTGTCGGCTCTTTATTAAAAAGCCGACACTAATACTTATTAGTGTCGGCTTTTTAATAAATAGCCGACACTAATGTTTTTTTTTTTTTAAATAAATTTCAAAAATTCACTATAAATCATAGAAAATTCTAAAAATGAAAATTTTTGTTCTGGAATGCTCATATATTTTTGCTTAACTATATATAAAACAAAGATATCAAATAATTCATCATAATTTACAAATAACACTCACTAAATAAAATATCATCCAAATTGCTCTTTTATTGTTATCATACAAACCCTAAAACAGAAAATACATACATAAAAGATACATAAAAGACCCTAAAAACTCTAAAATTATAAAGACTATACCAAAAGTCCATGAAGAAAGGCTCGGATCGCGAATCTGAGCCCGAAAAAACCCTAAAAACTCTGAAATTGTAAAGAAAATTCGAAAAATCTATATCCGACGGTCGGATCGGGCTAGAAAATAAGTTAGCTTGGATTTGGGGTTGTGGAGCTCATGTCAAAATTTCGGCCCGATCCGACGGACGGATCAAAAGTTACGCCCCTTTTCGTGAAGCATGCGCAGAAGAAGCGGCTGAGAAGATCAGATCGGAGAGAAGCGCTTTTCGCGAAGCATGCGCAGAAGAAACTTATCAAAATCATATTTTTATATAAATAATAAAATTTTTAAGCTAATTGTAGCACTGCCAAGTTTCATGCAGAATCTCCGAACAGAATGGGAGATATAAACTCGCAAAAATAGCACCAACCGATGAATGTTTCATCCGGGGTCCAACTTTGCATCTCTGGTTTCCTTAGCAAAACATCTCCAAAAATCATGAAAATTTACCGACATACAGTCTCGACATCCTATAACAGTACTGCCAAGTTTCATGCAGAATATCCGAACAGAACGGGAGATATAAGCTCGCAAAAATAGCCCCAACCGATGAATGTTTCATCCGGGGTCCAACTTTGCATCTCTGGTTTCCTTAGCAAAACATCTCCAAAAATCATGAAAATTTACCGACATACAGTCTCGACATCCTAGAACAACACTGCCAAGTTTCATCCTAGAACACCCTAATTATTCGTGATAAATTAAACGCGTTTTATTTAACTAACTAACCTATTATAATTACCTATCTACTTCGAAGTTTAAAGTTCCTAACCTTAATAATTGGTGTATTGGCATAACTATTGATAACTTGCATTTTAGTTATAGTGCTTAAGGAAGAAAATAAAAGAAAAAAAAAAAAAAAAAATTTCGATTCGGACCGCCTAGAATATATGCGGTCCGAATTAAAAATTCGGCCCGCCAAGAATATATGCGGTTTGGGCATAAATATAATTTTTCGAAAAAAGTGGTTATTTATAATAAAATTATTTATTTTTTGGGTAAAAATAAAAATCTCGGCTCTTGGCATAGCAAAGTGACTCCTCGTTTTCTCTATTTTCCATTTATATATTATATTTTTCATTTGGTCATATCAGTACCCTCTAAGGTAGTTTTTAGTGTGTGTGTGTGTGTGTGTATTGTGAATTTCCATGGATATTCTCTATTACAATATATTTTCGATGAGTGTTGAAGTAATTAATGTACACAAATTGAGGCAACTACAAACACTTGTTTTAAATAAACATAGATTCATATGTGTGTATTTTGCAATACGTCAGTAGATATTCATGGTAATCAAAATAGCTTCTTTTTTCAAAAGCTAAACAGAATTCTCATTTACATTTTTACAAGCAGATGGAAGGAGCTCTTAATAAGTAAATATAAAATCAATAGATCCAATCACAATAAAATGCATACGAAATTATACTAATCGTCCCCTGAACTTAAGGAACCGTTTGCGCACATGCTAGCCGTACAAACTGTGAATATTCAATTTTATTTAGCTCATGTAATGCAATAAATTAATTCCACAAAAAATTGTTGATCACAACTTGCTGCAGAATTTACAACAGAAATAACGCAACAGAAGATCTTGTAACTGTACTTACTACTCGTTAAAAAAGGAGAGAAAATAGCTGCCATGCATTAAATGCTAAGAAACCGTACTAATCACGCTAATTGCAGTTTACTAAAAACCACAGAATTCCAATGTACAACGACTACACGAGGAAGGTCGTGGCCACTGACCCACTGGTCAGGTTTCCAACTCAATCCACGTTACTAAAATAGAAACCCTCAAGACAAAGTAAAAAGGAAAAAAATAAAATATGAATCCATTTAAAGATTTAAACTTTAGAATAGATCTGAAACGTAGCGCGCGTCAAACACTCAAAACTAAACATAACTAGGAAACAGAGAGCGCTATAATTGCTGTTTCTGCTGCATCTCTCAACGTGCCTCCAGTTAACATCTATTACTTATTCAAATAAATGATGAATCTTGGAAATAAAATATTTGCCATTAGATTAGACAATTGCTCATGAAATGAGATAAACTAACTGCCGTTTATACAAAAAAAATATAACCAAATGGAAGATAAAATAAAACTTCCGATAACAAAAAATGAATTCAGTAAGTAAACGAAAAAATATTAAAAGGAAGTTAGCTGAACAACAACACATTCATCAAAAGTTATCAAACTATTTTCTCAATCATGTAAACAGCACCGGTATTGACGACAGTTTCGGTTCGTTACATACTGGACACACCGTAACAGTCGCATCACACGCATCACATAAGCACAGATGCCGGCATGGAAAAACTAATCTGGTTGTATCCTTCCGGCACAATCGACACGCAAATGGACCTACTTGTGAATCATCCCGACATGTCGACTGGACCTCATCAGTATCGCCCATTCCCTCTTCTAACACATTCTTGTCATATCCATTTTTGAGAGCATGTTCCATTTTGGTGTGCAACTTGCTTACAATCGACTCGTTGTTTCTGGCAATGCTGATCCATTTCTGGTTCTCGGCACTTAATTGACTGAGTCTTAGTTCCAGTTCAGCATTTCGCCGTGTTGACATCTCGAGTTCTGCTTCTTTTTGTACCAGCCACTGCATTGCGGGACCCTTCACAACCTCTGACATGATGGCCTGCTGGAACGCCTTACTCTCTTCTTCAATAGCAAATAGCATCTTCTTCACCTATTTTTCACCATCACAAAAATCCGTAAATGAAATCATCACCAGAAAAACAAATTTTTTGATTTTATAAACATAATTATGAGCATTTTTATGTTGTGAAGGATTAATCAACATACCTCAAGTTGAAAGATCTTGCTAGTATCAGCAGTATGTTGCTGTAAAATGGATGCAATTTCGTGGTCAATAGCAGTCAACCCAGAACCCGGTAAAGTCGGCCTTCCACTGGTAGAGGGTGAACACATACCCGCCAATCGGGTCTGGTTCACACTCGGAGCTCCGTTTACCACTCCTCGCAATGTAGAAAATCCAGTATTCATCTGAGGAACCCCTATGCTGGTATTTCCACAAACAGGTAACGGGCGCAAGAAGGTCGAAGCGCCGGGCATGGAATTAAACCCAGAATCCATCAAACGGGGTTGCTTAACAGGCCTCTGCGCGTAAGAGCCGATTATCTGAACTGGGTTCACCGGTGTTTGCTTAGGCGGGGGCCCTCCAGCTAGTTGCACGTCGGAAGAGAAGGTAGGTGGATATTGAAAAGCCATGAATGGATAGTTATCACGACCTCTTTTCTTGACTAAATTGGCAGAAGCGTTGTATGTAAGTTCGCTAATTTGTGGCGCTTCTTCTCCCGAAAACTTCTTCATGTTATTCATGTTGTTGTTGTTGTTGTTGATGTTATTGTAACCTGAAACAAGAGGAAGTAGAGAGGAAACAGAAATCAGTTCCCGCATTTTCTCCCGTCTTGCTTTAAGCTCGTTTCCAGGGAAAAACTATTTATAAAAGAAATAAATTGGAAAGAAGAAAAAGAAGAAAAAGAAGAAAGATATGAGAGGCTAACCGAGAAAAGCGGTGCACGCGGGAAGCTCCTCGATTTGGTTTGTTCGCGCAACTACACCTCTGCTTTTCGAGATAAAATAGAAAAACAGAGAATCAAGACGAATGCTTTACTAAAGAAAGTAGGTTTCAAGAACTGAACTTATTGGAGAAAAATAGGAGAAAAGAATAGGTAATTTTTTTTTCTGTTTTTGATATTTTCTTTTTCTAACCTGTTACACAAATCAGGCTCAAAACTGCTCGTTCCATAATCAGATTGAACCGCCATTTTCGATTATTTTCTAATAACTTCTTGTTTCTCCGCACAGGTCGCTTGATTGATCCGATTTTGGTATATATATGCACAAGAGAGAAAAGAGAAGAAATGGCGTGATTCGTGCAAACTAGGCTGTATATATATATGACAAAGAAAAACAGAAGAAAAAGGAGAGAGAGAGTAGATGACACGTCTATCTAGGTGCTCTCAAGGGAAACAAAGTGACAAAAAAGATTGGATAATGCATGCCCATGATTTTTTTAAGTAAATCTTAATGGAGGCATTTTTAAATTGGCAAGATAGCTAGATATACCTGATTAATTGTATAATATTAGCTGATAACCATCCACGAAATTAAACCCATCTAATTGTCAGTAGGACAAAGATAAATTAATTGAACAGCTGTTTTACCCGTTTCGGTTTTCTTGTTAAATTAAAAAAATTCTAGACTTAGAAAGACATTAATTTTCTAAAGTAATAATTTTCAGGATGAAAATTTGTGAAATATTTTTTAGGAACTAATGGATGTCAAAATCAGTGTTGTAAATAACGGTATACAGTCGTCGTACGGACAGAGTACCGTCAAGCGATTAATCAAAAATAATCGGAAATAATCGGTAAAATCTATGACGGTTTGATTATTGCCAACGACTAATCGGTCGATTAATCGAACTAAACGGACATTTTTTACAACCCCGATCAATACTTCATTTTTTATTTGCTGCATCTTACAAATAAGTATTTTGATTTTTTTTTAGATGCTACAAATAAAGTATATTAATTTTTATTTGGATCCATATCAGATCCCGAATGGATGTCAGACCTTTGGGTTATAATTGATACAATTTGCGGGATCCATATCAGCTCCAGTTTAATTTTTTTTTAAAAGAGCAACAAACAAACAAACAGTCAAACCGAATTAATGGCATGGTAACCTCTTTCGCTAGCACTTCCAAGTTCCAATTAATCAAAATTATTTAATCAATTATTTTTGCGATAGTGGCTAACCGGCTATTCCTAATTAATTAAAAAAAATCAGGTCAGCCAGAAAGGCAAGATTAGGAGCGTATCATGGTTCATTATTTAATTCTTTATTATAGTATGGGCTTGCTTTTGCTTTGAAAAATTAGCGGTAGAGATCTGGAAATGGTATGCGCAAATTTAGGTTCAATTTTCTATGATTCGTTCCTCTGATCCAATTGAATGAATTTTATATATTATTATTGTCCGACTTGTAATTAAGAATTCCTGTTCCTAGTAGTGCGAATGTGCGATGCAGAGGTTCCTTTAAAAAGTACAAAAATTAATTCATCATTGAAAATTATGGCCTACTGTTGGATTATTAGGCACAGCTAGCCTATGAGAATTTTAACTGGTTTACCTCTAGCTGCACCGTTACAAAACCTAACGCGGTACCTAAAGGCGTTCATTTCACACAGTGAAAAATATGACTTCATGCCTGTGCTCAAGGGGTGAAAACGGAGCGGATACTGGTAAGACTATCTATATCCATATTCTATTTTTCAGTATTCAGATATGGATACGGAGCGGATATCAGACGGATACGAATATTAGTTCGAATCAGATCGGATAATTACTAAAATAGTATAAAAATATTAAGGTTCATCATATTGATCTAATTACAATAACAAATAACATAAATTTTTCATAATATATATTAAAATATATAGTATATATCTACTATTTGAATACACATAATTGAAATATAAAATCATATCAGTATTCGTATCCACATTTAAATTTTTAAATACAGATAGAATATTATCCATACCGTTTTCTTTAACTTAAGTGTGCTCTGTTCTTTCATTTTCTTTGCCAAAGCGCGTTCCTGAGTGCATAAAAAATAAAAGCATAATATTCTATCTAAAGTCTAAAGCAGAACAGTTTCAACTTTAAAGGTATGTTGTCAATGAAATGAATTATGAAAAGGCGCTATCTATCAGCAATTCCCTCTAGACACTGCACATCTGATCAACTAGCTACAAACAAGCCTATAAGTCTAAGTCTAGAACCAAATCAACCAATTACCTAATGAACTAGTACAGTAGGAAAGTAGTAGACGAGAGGAAAAAGGTAGCTTTCTCTTTTGGCCTAATTTTGCTCTGTTAATTGGTTGGGTATATGACGCGTTGAGATCGTTTGCCCAATTTGTGAAGGACCAAGGGATGGGCCACATCAGTCAATGTCAGCTCTGCTACTGCTCTTTTGTTGTACCCTGCCTGACCTGACCGCTGACCGCACAACCTTCTTATCAAATCATCCTTTTCTTTCTCCTCTTTTCGTCTTTTTTACATTACCGATTACTGAAGCCTACATTGCCCCTTTGACTGCTATTCGGATCCTATTCCCATGGGTCGAAATTTCCAACCCAAATCTGAAAATAGAAATGAAAATTCAATTTTTTTTTTTTCTTTCATAAGGCATATGTTTATATGCTCTTTGGTTGTGGAATATGTACCATTTAACAATTCAATAATAAAATATTTAATATTTAACTGTAAAATCTTTTATAATTAGGATTAAATCTTAAGGAAGCTTAAGGAATCGATGTTCCGTTGGCTTAATCCGTGAATGATAGCTAAGGAGGCTAAAGGAAAGGGTAGAGGTGCCTTAACACCCGGGCAGGGGATTAAGATTCGAGTAGAAGGAGGCTAAAGGATGTAATCTTAATCAGTGTTAAGGAACCGGTGTTCGATAGGATTAAGCGGCTAAGGAAGCTAAAATAGGCTCATTTAGTCTTAAGGAGGTTTAAGGAAGCCTTGCCGAACAGCTCTGTCTGTCTCAACTTTTATTATTGTTATTTATTTATTCTTTTGATAAAGTGGATGAAATTCACCGATTTCATTAAAATTCATAATGTTCAAATGCTTTGAAGCTCCAAACTGCAAGATCAAAACGCATATACAAAAGAATTGGTATATACTAGTTAATGAGAATAACCAAAATACATCACAAAACATCAAACTATAAACGTCAGCCTAGATGAAGCACCATTAACTACTAAGCATTAGCATAATCAACCCAGATAACAATAAGTGAACTAAGCTATATATTCAAGGCTGTACTAAGTATAAGGATTAAATCTCTTTTTCGATTTCAATTTTATATGTTATCTTTTTTCAATTTCAATTTTATATGAATTAATAAGTTAAAAAATCAACATTTATAATTTACCCACGTCGCTATAGTTTTGTAAGTTCTCAATATCAATCAAAATAATAGTTTTATAATTTTATAATTTATCCACGTCACTATAGTTTTGAAATTTGAAATTGTAAGTTAACAGAATAATAAAAATAATAGCATAATAAGGAAATGAAAAATAAATAAAAAATCAGTCCACTTTAAAAAAAAAATAGTACAAAAATTATTTATTTGGGACGTAAAAAAAAAATTCCCGCAAATGCAATCGCCAATGGGACCTTGACATGATTAATGCAAAGGCGTTGCTTTTTACATCACGGGCCATTCATTTTCTTCTTTTGTGGAAGCATATATTTGCTGCTCCATGAAATCGATTAAAGCTGCATGTCTTTGTCTGTGAATTCAACTTTTGCACAGTAACTATTGATCTACAGCAATAGTAAAAAAATAAAAAATAAAAACATCATTGGCAGAGCATATGCATCATCCATCATTTTTTTTTTGTTCTTTAGTTGTTTAGAAAATGACAAAAGAGATTTTTGTAGGGAATTAGTAACGATAATGGCTAATATAACATTAGTGTCATTTCAGTATTTATAACACCAACTTAAAAATCTATCAAATCGAATTCAAATGGTGAATCCAAACCGTTCAAATCAATTTACTTTATGAGTAATGCGTTTACATGCAAAAATTTTACATTTTCAAGTTATTTTAGTATCAAATCAAGCAGTAAAAAAATTGAAAAATGAATGTATTAAAATTAACTTAAAAACTCAAACATTTGACTGCTTGACTTGATATCAAATAAACTCAAAAACTTATAAATTTGACATGTAAATGCACAACTAGTGAAGTAAATCGGTTTGAACGGTTTGGATTCACCATTTGAACTCGATTTGATAGGTTTTAGAGTTGGTGTTATATAGACTGAAATGACACTGATGTTATATTAGCCATACTCATTAGTAACAGAGAAATTAGGAATGATTTTATGGGATCAGCAATGATTTACTAAAAAATTATTTGAATATTTGGGCATCGAAAAATTATGAACTGGTTATAGTAAATTCTATGCACTCAACTTTTCATCTCGTAATTTTTTTTTACCAAATATAACATTTTCAATTTTTTATGAAGAAAATGCTTCCCAAATAAGCAGAATTAACTGTTCACAATTTTGTTGTAATTCGAAATTTAAACAAGCAATGCGTTGTCATAAAGTGTTGTATACGCATATCAGTACGTACAATGAATTTGTATTTTCGTTTTCAAAATACAAACCGTCAATCCGAAACGTTTAGTGTGATCTCTATATGAAAGATTGACTTAAATTTTTTCACAATTTCTTTTACTATTTTTAAGATATGTAGAAATCACTTGATCGGAAGACCGTGAACCATTCAAAATCAATAATTTTTAATCTATCTAAAAATTAGTAAAAATATTTACAAAAATATAAATTTTTGTTATCTGAGTATATTTTTTCACGGAAGTCGCAGTGTGCGGTTCCAATTGATTGATCATATGAAATGTGAAAATGAAGATATCATCTCAGGATATGTTTGGTTGGATTGAGAATATGTTATTTTTGAGTTTAGACTGTTCGAAATACTCTATTCGGTGTTTGTTGAATTATAATAGTTAGAATAGATAATCCAAACATTTTGTCTAATTATAATATATTATTTCTAATTTTTTTTGAGATTTGACTGTTCTAATAGAACAAACGACACCTATTTTTGTTTTGCAACCAATCGTACAGATCGATCTGCACTCTAAAATATAAATGATAGTGATAAAAGATTATAACACATAACAAAATAAGTCATTGAATAATTATTAATATACTTGAAAAGTATTTTTATGATCATAAAACCAGCACCTAATTTCTTTCTCGTATGATGAGCCATGATGGGCCGGTAGACGTGCCCAATCTAGTGTCATTTTTATCAATTGATAATGCCACCATCTGACCAATCAACCATTTTGCACCTAATTTTTCTCTCATCTAAATTTCCACCTAATTTTTTCTTGTATTAGGTTATCTCAATGCTCATCTAAAAAAAGTCTAACTAAATGTGAGATTCCTTGACAGATTTACCAAAATTTGTAGTTGGAAATGATCATACAATCAAGCCCCACCATGGAATAAGTGTTTAGAACCTCCAAAGCAATTCAAATTTTGAGTTTGGATCCGGACCGTCCGATAATAATTCGGATGAATTTGTCCCAGGTTTAAATTTACGGGATCTCTTTAACCAAAATTTTTATTGATACCCTTTAAAAAAATTTAACCAAAACATTCCAAATTATGGGGAATTCGACATCTACTTGGGCCGTCAAGTCAATCTGCAGGCTCCCAAGAATGCGGCTGCAGATTGTCTTGTCGGCCCGAATAGATAATGAAATTCTCCCAAAATCGAGTGTTTTGATATAAATAAAAATTTCGGTCTCTTTAATATTCGTGTTAAAATAAATTAGGTGGTCCATACTTAAAATTTAAGTTATTTGGGATCTGAATTTATAAAATAAGAAATGAGCAGAGACAAAATAATAGTTGAATAGGCACATGTCAGCAACACCAATAATTATATTTGAGGAGATCATTGACACGATCTAGATGCGCCTGGAAGCAATCCAGGCTACCAGTCAACTTACATGTTCGCATAATATATGGCGATAATTGGTGGTTGAATATAAACAAGGTGGTTTAAGGTGACTTGTATTTGTATACCCCATTGGTTACCATTAATTTTCTAATTGCACGAGCAACATATTTTAGTACTAATATCTCTTTTATTGACTAAATTTTTTTTTTTTTAATGGAACCTTACCAGCTAATCAATCTTCCTCTCAAATGTCAATAATAATATAACTATTGCAACTAAAAAATTTAAGAGGCAATTGTCATATCTCGTAGGTCAAAATTATAGTTCAAGAACCTCACACCATTAATTCATTTTTGTTTTAAATGATTCAAGAACTTCCTTATTTATTTTTATTTCTTTTGTCAAAAGTGTAAAAACCAATTAACAATTATGAAAATAACAATTGAACAATTTCGTAATTTACGGAATTTTTTTTTTTTAAAATTCGGATCGTATAACTATTTTCGCATCCCTCAGAATATGTTATTGCCTTTTATGTTGATTCTACTATATGGATGCACATTTGTTTATTTAAGTTAGAAAATTATGGTAATTGTACTAAACCGATTTTTTTATTTTTATCCAAAAATTAAATTGAATTTCAAAAATCAACCGAACCGCATTTCAAATTTTAAAAGTACCCAAACCGCTAAACGGTTAACCGGACCCTAGGTTCGGTTAACGGTTTAGCGGACCAAGGGTTCGGTTAACCGTTTAGCGAACCCTTGGTTCGGTTAACCGTTTAGCGGACCAAGGGTTTGGGTTCGGTTAACGGTTAACCGGATTCGTTGGTTCGCTGAACCGTTAACCGAACCCATTTTTTTTTTTTTTTTTTTTTTTTTTTTTTTTACTTTTTTTTAAAACAGAAAATTTTCAATTTTTTTTTCTATTGAAAATATACATGAAAATTCGTATTTAGATTTATCAAATTTACACCAAAAATTTTTGTAAATCAAATATGAAATTTAAAATTATAGAAAAATACACATACACATACACATATACATATACATAAATAATATACAGTTACCAATTTTTTTTACTTTTTTTTTACTTTTTTTTACTTTTTTTGAAATATACAGTTACTAATTTAAACTGAGAAATTCATTTTGATGGTTCATGATTACGGATCTTATACGACGAATTTAAACTGAGAAATTCATTTTGGACGAATTTTGGATTAATCCGAGAGTAAATTTTTTTTTGGGATTAATTACTAATTTTAATCGGAGAATTATTAATTTTATTTAATTCTTTGGTTCGTATAAATTTTGAGAATTATTATTCTTGAATCAATTCATAATTATTCTCTATTATTAAAATTTATGGGAGATGCAAAAGTTGGAGACCTTTAACCTCCCAAGAGGCCTCACATGTGCATCTCTATTTTTGCTATATTGGATCTAATACAACTTAAGATGAACAAAAATTCGGTCCAACCTCAATGACAGCCATGCATTTTGGCAAAATGGGCCGAACTTGCTGAATTTTGGCCAAAAGTTGATTGCATGGCTAATAAAGGGGAAGGACCGAACTATGTGTTATATGTGTTGTATTGGATCTTGACTATATGTTATATGATAGGATAAGATGGGATTGCATGTACAAAAAACTATATGTGTGTATATGTTGCACAAATTGTATTATGTTGGTATTTTCTATGATTTTATATGAATTCATATATAATTTTCGGCCTAATTAATTTTCTGTTGCAGAAATTTATTATATATATTTTCATATAAATAATTTTAGACCTTATTATTATTATTATTATTATTATTATTATTATTATTTTAGACCTTAATAATTGGATGTTGCAGAAACTATATATATTCTGTCGGAATATTTATTTTATTAATATTCTATATAATCTATATACACTAACCCTAAACCCTAAACACTATATATTCTATATAATCTACATATACATATAAAATAAAATTCGTATTTAGATTTATCAAATTTACACAAAAAAAATTTGTAAATCAAATCTGAAATTTAAAATTATAGAAAAATATACATACACATATACATATACATATAAAATAAAAAAATACATATACATATGCATTTAAAATTTTCTGTTTAAAAAAAAAAAAAAAAAAAAAAAAAAAAAAAAAAATTGGGTTCGGTTAACGGTTCAGCGAACCAACGAATCCGGTTAACCGTTAACCGGACCCATGGTTTGGGTCCGGTTAATGGTTAACCGAACCATTTTGAAAAGGTCCAGTTAACCGTTAACCGGAAATTTGGTCCGGTTAACGGTTAACCGGTTTGGGTAGATTTCAAATTTGACATCCGGTTCGGTTATTTTTTGAAATTTAATTTAATTTTTGGATATAAATAAAAAAATCGGTGTACTAAAAGAGGAGGAGGACGCGTACATCTTAAATTAAAATAAAATATATCTTTCAAAAAAATTAAAGTGGATCGAACATGCATGCTCGTTTATTTTATAAGATAAATCTTGTCAGATTTTCATGATCATATTATATAATGCCCCCACGCTATGATATATCTTAAATAAATTTAGAATATGGTATTAATTAGAAGTCAATTGTTTGTTTTATGATTTTAATTCCTGAAATATGACTTTAAAAATTATATATTAAATTCTTCGTTATGAGTTGTAGTAAAAATAATATGTACATTAGCACCTGTAGGCACAGCTTGTAGCGCATACATTAAAAAATAATGACGTAAAATAAATAAATAATTGTCATTTTCTTATAAATAAAGAGGAGAGATTCAATTACATCTTTTTTGGTGACACCGAATTGCACTCCTCATTTACAAAGTTTTCAAAATTCAAATAGTTAATTCAAACCTCTCAACATAATAGATAAATTAAAATGTGCTTGCAGATCAAATTTTACATTTTTTTCGAATGTTTTTACTATTTATTAAGTATTTAACAAAATTGCTATATTTAGACCATTGAATTTTTTTACCCATCTTAATAAACAGTAAAAAAAAAATTCAAAAAAATATGAAATTTGATATGCAAGCACATTAAAAATATATCCATCATGTGGAACAGTTTGAATCAACCATTTTTGAACTTTAAAAATGTAGAATATAATCTAGTGTCACCCAAAAAAGATATAATTGAATCTCTTCTCATAAATAAATTATATACAAAAAAGCATGAATGGTCTAAACTTTGAACATTCATTTTCTCCTCCACTTGTTGAAACTGCAAAGTGCAAACAGAAATCTCGTGAAAGCCCACTAATTTGACTGGGTGAAAATTTTCATAATTTCATTAACCAAAAATGTCAAAGTAGGTATTATGAAAGTGTCAAGCAAGTAATGATGCACACGTTTAATTTTTTCACAAGAGAAGCATCAAGGAATCCACCTCTCAACCTTTCTTTTTCCAAAGTTGCCAGATAATTTCTTCAATTGAAAGTTTGGTCCCTTTCTTTTCCTTTCTAGATCAATGCTACAAAAAAATATATATTATTGTGGTACCTTCATTAGTTCTAATCACTTAGTTTATTTCAACATGGCATGATCTACCTTTTGACTATTTTGCTCTCGTGGCATTAATTTTTTTTCCCACTAATAAAAAGAGGAAAGTCCAATTAATGGAAGACAATAAGACATGCTCATCTGATATTCTTTTTGTATTAAAAAAAATATGAATTGTTTTCGTTTGACTAATATAGAAATTAATCAAATAATTCAATGAACATGTTAGAAATTTGAATAGACACCACACAAAGGCATCTTCTTTATTCCGAAAAGGCCCCTATCAGATTTTGTTGGAGAGAGAACCTAATTTTTAATCTGTTGATATGCAAAGTGAGGTAACCATTCACGCAAAGCTAAAGTGGGAACCAAATAAAGTGACCGAAACAAATAAGGAAATAAAGACGCAAACAAAAAACAAAGAAAAACCGAAAAGGTAAAAAAAAATATATATACTAATATGCCATATGTGATATGGTTGATTGCTCATTCTCTACTATGGAGCATCACATAATAAAAAAAAAGAATAAGAAAAATTATTGAGGTGATAACAGCTTCAAAGCGTGCAAATTTGAATCCAATTGAATATTTCTGAATTAATTTCTAAAAATATGATAACTATTATATATTTTTTGAGTAAAAATCAGACCTCAAGCTACCTAATTATTTAATAATATATTTTTTTTCTCTTTTCGAGTTTTAATTTGTAACCTCACACACACAGAGTATTGTTTTTATCACTCGTTTGAAAACTGGTTCTTGATAAATATGATATATTTCTTAACTGTTTTATTAAATATGTTTCGAAAGTAGAAGTACTTTAGCATAATGAATAGATAAATAATCTTGGTGAATAAAATAATTGGATCCGAAACCGATAGATAAAAGAAAATCTCCTTGCTACAAAGCCTACATCTACATGAGTTGGGAAACATAATTTCTTGAAAAGAGCAAAAAAGAAAAGATTTATTATAATTTAATATTAATTAATATATGAAGAAAGGTACCCAGTCTCGACGTCGTCGTCAACCTATTATACTATCCCAACAGCTTTATCTTTCAACCTTTATTTCTCCCCGTGGGGCCCACCACACACTCGACGCAGTGGGCCCCACAAAAGGGAAGGTCGCAGGAGCAGAGCAGAGGCCAGAGAGAGGTCCAGAGAGGAGAGAAGAGAACATTAAAAAGGTACAGAAAGTGAAAGATGCCTTCTCATCGTTCTTACTTTTTACACGTACCAACAAGCAACTGAAAGTGATGGCCACACCCATCATATGATCGCATTACCTTGCTGCACTAAACAATAAAATACTCTTTTGGACATCGTTAACCTTCATTGATTTTCTCTGTCCACATTCTTACTTTCTTCCGTATGTCTTAACAATTCAAGGAAGAAATCCTCATAAATGTTAGTTGGAGAGAGCCACATGAAATCAAGGAAGAAAACAATAAATAATTAAATAATGGGTGTAAACCAGTGGGGCCCAGGGGGGTGTGGGGACCATGGGGAAACTGTTGGAGGGAACAAACCTCCAAAGGTACCGCCATCTTTACGGATCTCCTGATGTGATGGGACCCACTTGAATAGGCTCTTTTATTGGTCCAGGTTTTAGCTGGGCCTGGCCCACTGCTTACTGTTGTGCTGTGATAGCAACGTGCGGAGGGGCCTATTTGCGTTTTGGTCCAGCATGTTGTTCTTTGTTTCTCTTCTGTGCAATTTTTCAGAGGAACCCTTCTCTGATTAGAAAATTTCATCATTAAAGAATTACATGCGTACTGCTTCTGTTCTGGTTTCTTTTCAAGACCAACTTATTTTTGTGTCGGTGACTCGTTGTAACAAAATAGCAGCAGCAATGGAGGTTAGATGGATCGGGAAGTAACTATAAAAATAGAATAATTTTAACCAAAGTTAATCACGGCGTATCCAAAATAATAAGACAAAGTAAAAGAGAGGTGCTAGTATGCTATATTTAATCAACAGATGCATTGAATAATACAGCAGGAAATTGGTAAATGGGACAATAAGTCACTATCTTACAAATATGGCTGACACAATAATAATATTAAGCAAATTGGAGATGCTTTTCTGGATACGGCAATGAATGATATTTATTTTGTTTCTGAAGTAGTGGAATTAGTTCTAAGCACATGCCTAGAGACAAACCCCTTTGTAATGCACCTTCCCTTGAAAGCAATAAATAATTGATGGTTGCATTTCCCTGTGAAACAAAAATGTAAACATCACACCACAACTCCCTCTTTGGAAAAGCATCTTGCCATCTTCACTTCCCCTATTCTAATACCAACTTTGTTTTAAATGTGACAAGTATACATATATAATGATGCACCTCACCTCACCACTAGTTCAATTATTGTCCCCATCCAATGAAATAAAAACCAACCTTTGATTTGTCTCCAATTTATACTTCTGCTCTTGTACTTGACATTGCTTTTCTGCAATTAAATGCATTTATGGAAGAGCTAGGAATAATTATTGGAGAGTTCAACCAACTTGAGTTTTATTTTCTTACTAAAAAAAACTTGGTTTTATTTTAAATAAAAGGATTTCTAACATAAAAAATTATTGTTATCTACACCATTTAGCCTTGTATACACTTCTTTTTCTATTGTCAATTTGTAATTAATACAAAGAGAACAACCTCCACAGAAAAAGAACTGAATTATTGTACACAGTTGCATGTGATGCAATTAACCAAGGTTGTTGTAGAAGACTAAGCTACAGCTACATTTCTATAAAGAGATTCTCCATGGCAACATCAACATGGGCATAGGCACATAGATGCAGATGCAACTATTTGTGCGCAGGGATATATGGTAGATGTCCTTACTATTCTTCTTTGATGGCCATGACATGAAATTGACTTATACCAAACTTCACATTATGCTGTCCATGATTTTATAATTGTCCCTTCTCATAAGTTCACCTTTAATTTAATTTTCTTATCTCAAGTAAAGTGTGAATCTAATAAATTATTGTTTGCTATGTTTTTCTCCTGATAATTAATGTTCATTGGTCATTCCAAAATTTTCAATCTCTCTTCTCTAAAAGTGACTATATCTATTCATTAATGCCTCCAACTCAACTTGCACAATTGTGCACAACAGTACAATCTTATATAGAACTTTATTATCCTATAGTGTTACATAAGCCGACAATTATTTACCCTCTTTAATTATTCATGAGTAGATAAAACACTATTTTCCCTTGTTTAAGTAAGTGGTAGCAAGCTCAAATTTAGTCTTTTATACATAAATAATCTCTTTTTAGATCGAGTACTTCGGTAGCTAAATAACAAAAGAAGGTTGGAAACAAAAAAAAATTTATATATATATATATGTTGAGCTATGGTGCATTACAGTGTATAGATCATCTTGTACATTGGACTATAAATCATTAGTTTTAATTTCTAAACAACCGATCTAAACCATTCAATTTGATACCCATATTAAAATGTGTTTGGAGACCAAATTTTACATTTTTTGGAAATTGTTTGATATTTTTTTAGAATTTTTGAAAATCGTTCCTTTTCTATGGCCTAAAAATTTCTAAAAATTAGCGATTTTCAAAAATTCTAAAAAGTTGTAATTTTTTTTCAAAAAAATATAAAATTTGGCCTCCAACACATTTTAGTATGAAGAATATTTTGAGCCATTTTGATCGATTATTTGAATTTTAAATCCAACGATTTACAGTCCAATGTACAAGAGAATTTGTACATTACAATGGACCATAGCATATATATATATATGTCATGATGGCGTTGAAATAAAACTGGTTTATATATACAAGATGACATTCTCATCATGAAATTGTTAATTATACCGCCCGACTTTCTTTGATCATGATAGGCATTGAATTATAATAAGACATTTTTTAAAAGGATGCTACCATCCCTGTCTAATTTCTTCTAAAAATGGTAGCCAATGTCAATCATAAAAGATAAGTAAGATGTCAGAATCGATCAAACATTTTGAATTCAACACCACATGCCATGGGCTAATGGAGTTGTTTCCTTTTTTATATATTCACCATATTTTTTTTATTATTATTTTTCCTATGAAAGTTCTTCACTATGGAATACAGGAGCTGCACGGCAAGGCTGGTTGGCACAAATGTTATTGTCACGTTGAAAGAGAATATAATATTACAATGCATGTTGCTTCGTTAATTAATTGCTATTAATTTGTATTTACATTAAAGATGGAGATAGCATCTTTTGTTTGGTATTGAGTCATGAGGTGTGATGTAGTGTCTTTGATTTTGTATTTGTTTGGTTCGGTTCATGTTCAAGTTCAGCTTTCCATTCCAATTTCTTTCTTGTTTCTTCCAAGCAAAAGAAATCTTAACAAACTATATATAAGCCTTTCGGTTTAGGCAAGGTTGTTTAATCATCATATAAAATACGCAAAAGGTGACAGGGATGTATTATCCAATATATGTGTTTATGAGCAAGAAAATAATAATAAAAATATAGTCAGATATTTATTAAGTTGTGCACAAATTAAATGAAATAACTGAACTCTATATTGATGGAAAATTACATGCACCATTTTCAAGTTTTGAATAAAGAAATTACAACTGAAATAATTCATCTAAAACTTATTAGATGCATGTAATGTTATTAGATCAATGTTTTCAGTACATCATATTTCATAAGAGAAAAAAAAATCAGTAATTAATATTGGCCATTCGATTTAATATGAATATGGAATATTTACTTTGCTATTAAGTTCCAATTTTTTTTGTAATACAATATTCACTAAAAAATATTGATTATAACGATTTACTATATATATATATATATATATATATATATATATTCTTGGTATTCGATTTTAGAAAATATCAGACATTCAACAGAAACTTGGTGTACGTGCTAAGATAACTTTCATATTATTATTATTATCTTGCTTCAAAATATATTTTATGATTCTATCCGTTGAATTGGATATAAATATAATCACTCTTTTGAATCATGCAATGTCTAATATCATTAATAAATTACCTTTATGATTTCAACTAAAAAAGGCAAAACACAATCACATCAAAATGGTCAAATGCACCATAAACAAATGAATCAATGAACAATTCAAATAAACTAACAAAGAAAGAACTTAATCAAAGCAATATTTCAAAAGTTAATATTTACAGGTAGAACTTTGTCATCCTTTCATTTGGTGCCAAATTAATGAACAAAAAGATAACCAAAAACCTATATAAATCTTCCCAAAAAATTCCTCAAGCAAGTTTATAGATTTCCTTGAATTGCACAACTTTCCTGGTTCATGCTTCTTAGATAAATGCATAAACCTTGCTAAATTCATCCAGTTAAAACAGGAACAGAGGAATCCTTCTTCTCATGACACACGGGGCACATGTCGACTCGACGCTCACATCCCTCGCAGACACACAAATGCCTACATGGTAAGAGCAACACGGAAACCTCCTTGCTACGGCAAACCTTACAAACACGGCAATCGGAAATCCTCTTTTCATCATAGCATGCCGAGTTCACCTCATCGCTATCTCCACATCCTTCAATTACACTATTTTCATTGTTGTTATTGTTGTTGTTTTGAAGAACTTGTTCCAAGTTTGATCGCAGACTTAAAGCAATCGCCTCGTTATTTTTCGCCATGTTAAACCAGACTTGTTTCTCAGCATTGATTTGAGTGAGTTGCTGTTCAAGCTCGGCATTTCGCAATATCAATTTATCCATTTCATTTTGTTTCTGTTTAAGAATCAGCAACGCTTGTTTTTCCATTGCCATAAGCGTCGATACGTAGTGCCTCTTCGTCGATTCCTTTATTGCAAATGCTAATCTTTCCATCTGTTAAAATTGAGAAAATAAAATTAATTATTAACAAACTACAAGATGAAGTAGATAGAGATGATTCAAGTATCTTTATTTATGATGGGATGATATATAATTATATAGAATACATACATGAAGTTGGAGAAGGGTGTCGGTTTCAGCGTTTACTCGGTTGAAATGAGAGATGATCATGGAATCGGCTCTGCCACTGGTTGAAGGAAAACCCGACTCGTCAAGACGGGCTTGTTTAACCGGCATGACCGGCATCTCCATTGCGGGGTCGAGAAGTGTGTACGAGGAGAGGTTCTCGCGATTGCGTTTCATTGGAAAGGAATATTGAGCTTCAATTGCCATTGCAATCTGTTTAATTTCCTTGCTTCTTCTTTAGATAAAGGGAGATGGGTTAAATTGGGGGCTTGAGCCTTGAGGTAGATAGATTGCACATATATCTATATATATGCAAGAGATGTATTTATATCATTGGACAAAGGGATGGATTGGCAAGTGAGGGGTGGCACAACTGCCATAAGTGCGCTATTATGAAATTATAATTAATTATACAATAAAAGAAAGATGTAAACCATCCAGTGAGTTGGGGTTGCCTATTTTAACCAAAAATTAATTAATGCGCTTTCAAGGAGCAGTAGCAAGGTTTAGACTTTAGATTAATCAAGGGGGAACAATGAGAGGGGTCAAAGGAAATGTGGGCCCCATCACCACCACCTATCAGATACCATTTGATTTAGGGGTGCAAACGGATCGGATAATATCCGACCGTATCCGGATCTTTATCCGAAAATTTGATACGGATATCCGATATCCGAATATACATGCGGATACAGATGTGAATATGGTTTTGAATTTTAATTATCCATATCCGAATATTAGATATATACCATATAGTTTAATATATATTATGAAAATATTTATGTATATATCTACAGATATCCGTACGTATCCATCTAATATCTGATCCGTATTCGTATCCAAAAAATAAAAGCGGATACGGATATGGTTTTACCACTATCCGATCCGTTTGCACCCCTAATTTGATTTATTATACAGATTTTTTTTATAATTGCAATTAATAATTAGATTTAATTAATTAGTTCAGGCAGCTCACCAGGTATTTGGTAGCATGTCTTTATTGAAACTTCTTGTTTTTTAAGGTGGCAAACAGACCCGTTCAATTTTCTTTGTTTTTTTGCTGACTAAAAAAATAATTTCTTAATAACTTGGTTTTCCAAAGCAAGATATATAGTTGACAATATATGGAAATTAGAAAGGAAAAAAAATATTAATAGTGGTTGGTCAAAGCAGCCTTGGTTAAGGCTTATGTTAACGTGTGAACCATTGATTGATTTTGATAATTGACGCACTTGTTTGTAATTTTGTATAGATTTGAAAATGGTTGAGATCTGTATTGACCTGTAATGGAACTAATTAAAAAGAGAATCTAGATCCATTTGTTGCAAGAATAATGGCGTGTTCAAATTAATTGAATGGAGATGAATAATTGGGACTTGCGAGTAGATCCAATGTATAGACATGGTACTACCATACCATGTGACTGGATTGTGATTCATTCTGGCTAGTACCAATTTGGAACAGTTTATCTATCAGCATAAGAAAGGCGTTCTAGGTATGAACTATGAACTATGAAGACACACCACCGTATAATTGTATAAATATTAGATGGTCCCCTTAACAATCTTGTCAATATTGGAAACTATAAGTTTTAGATTATAAATCTAATATTATAAGATATATATAAAGATAATGAGATTTGATATATATTTGATCACATGTCAAGTGATTTGAAGTTCCAATGGCATGAAATTAATTATCTTTGATGTATTATCAACAGGGGTGAAAACGGAGCAGATACGAAACGGATAGTGGTAAAACCATATTTATGTTTCTTTTTTCATTTTTCGAATACAGATACGGAGCGGATATCAGACGGATACAAATACGAGTTCGGATTAGATCAGATATTTATTAAAATAATATAAAAATATTAAAGTTCGTAATATTTATCTAATTATAATGAGGAGGTTTCAAATGTCTCCATGTTTTTGTGCCTCCATCATGCCTCCATCTCTCTCCATCATTTTCAAAGTTCAAATAGTCGATCCGAACCGCTCAACCTAACCTCCATACTAAAATATGTTTGGAGACCAAATTTTATATTTTTAGGAATTTTTTTACTATTTTTTTAGATAGGTACAAAATCAGTAAATCTGAACCATCTAAAAACAGTATTTTTGTACCTATCTAAAAAAATAGTAAAAAAATTCCTAAAAATATAAAATTTGGTCTCCAAACATATTTTAGTATGGAGGTTAGATTGAGCGGTTCGGATCGACTGTTTGAACTTTGAAAATGATGGAGAGAGATGGAGGCACGATGGAGGTACAAAAACATGGAGGCATTTGAACCCTCCTCAATTATAATTGTGAATAACATAATTTTTTTCATAATATATGTTAAAATATATGGTACAAATCTACTATTCGGATATGGATAATTGAAACGTAAAACCATATCAGTATCCTTAATCACACGGATATTCTGATATCAGACATCCACATCTATGTTTTAAAATACGGATTGAATACATATCAGGTATTATCCATATACCGTTTTCACCCCTATTTATGAAAGAATAATTAAAATGCATTACAATTAATGTCTAATAATACACCTTTAAATTATTTTTTTACAAATATATATTTTATTTATTGTATTTAGAAAATTTGTTGTCAATATGGTAAAAATAATTATTGCCAAGTGATTTTTCCTCTAAATGTATACAGATTAATAATGACGATGGATCACTTGATAATGGTTTTTGAAAAAAAAATTACCATCATTTTTAAATAAATTCAGATAAAATTGAAATTAGAAGTAAATTTATCGATATTTGTGGGACATATAGATAGTTTAACAATTAAATTTTATTGTTAACTAATGCATCCAGGGGCGAAGTTAGGCTTTCAAACTATGGAGATTAAAAAAAAAAAAAATCTAGAAAAAATAGAGGTCAATTTGACAATACCAAATTATTTTACTCTAAATTTATATAAAAAATTATATGTAAATACAAAAAATTTGAGAAAAAATGAGGATCGATTAACACTCATTCTCTCTTCTTCCCTCTGCCACTAAATGCATCAAGAACTGTAAATTCTGCAAAATCGAAATTTTCTGGTCATTGATGTACAGTAAAATATGCATTAAGACTCGTTATATTTTTTATAGACATGATATGATATGCAGATAATATAGATTATTTCTAATATTAATTTTCAATTTATTTTTTAAGAATTATCAAGATTGTTCAAATACTTTCCATAAAACCCAATTTATTGAATTTCATTAAGCCAACAACCGAAATAACATTTTCAACCTTGACTCTTAAACCAGAAATTTTTATTTATACCATATTAAAAAAAATAAACCAAAAAATTATAATTTGTGATGATTTCCAAAAACATTCGGAGCGCCATACCAATCTGCGGCTCCATTCTTATGGAGGCGCAGATTGACCTGGTGGCCCTTAAAAAATCCAAAAATGCCCAGTGATATTTAATATATTTAGGATTTTGAGGCGTCTCCGAGCCAATTTGCGCTACCAAGAAAATGGTTGCAAATTGTTTATTTTTGGAAATCCCCATAATTTTGGGTGTTTTAGTTTTTATTTTTTATTATGGTATAAATAAAAAATTTGGCTCTTAGAAAAAAAAAATGATGCTCTGCTCACCAGTCATCCCTGTTTGCATCAATCTGAAATCTCAATTTAGCAAAGCAACAATAATAAAAGTCCAAAGTCATTTAATTTGCATATAGTGCCAAATTAATGTAGTAGTCCTTTTCTCCTTCAATTTTAATTGATTAATTCCAACCCCTGTCTAATCTAATTCCAAATTCCAACCATATCCATGTCATGTGTGAAAACTGATAAAAAAAGTCACAGTAAAACCCTTCTGGCATTTCTCTTGTTTGGTACTTTGATTGGACCACCAATCCACCATGCACTAGTTTGAGTCATTGACAATGCATGACATGGCATGGTCACTATGGCATGGTGGCAGTGTTTGACAATGCATGGCATGGGGCATTGGGGTATCACTGTTTTTGTGTTTCATATCTGACGCATTTAAACTCAAATCAATGGAAACAGCGTGACCTTGTTTTATGGCAAGGACTACCACACCACCTAACCCTAGCAGGCTCTAGGTTTATACATTTATACTGTACTTTTCTCTACCTTGCATGTACACATACTGTTCACCTATGTTCAATCAATGATGCTTATGGTAACAGTAACATGCATATTACTAATTAGAGTAGAACTAGGGTGCTCTTAAGCTCACCAAAGTTTTGGTGAGCTTAACTCTAAAACTCATCAAATCGATTTCAAATGACGAATCTGAACCGTTGAAACCTGCCTACCTTACGTGTGATGCATCTGCATGTGAAATTTTTAAACATTCGAATTACTTTAGTATAAAGTCAAGCGGTCAAAAAAGTTCAAAAAATGAATGCACTAAAATTAATTTATTAACCTTCTAATTTTGACCGCTTGACTTTATACTAAATTAATTCGAATGTTTAAAAATTTTACATGTAGATGAATCACACGTAAGGTAGGCGGGTTTCAACGGTTCGGATTCGTCATTTGAAATCGATTTGATGAGTTTTAGAGTTAAGCTCACCAAAACTTTGATGAGCTTAAGAGCACCCAAGTTCTACTCTACTAATTAATACACACTGTTATGGATCCATATCTCTATTTACAAAGTACAATCAGTTCATCTTAATTGTTAAACGTCATTTTCATATAAAAAATATATTTGAAGAGCAAAATTTTCATTTTTTAGAAATTTTTTTTACTATTTTTTTTAAATAGATAAAAACTAATACGTATGTACTTTTGATGGTTCAAATTTTTTAGATCAGATGATTTTCCACCTATCTATGAAAATAGGAAATTTTCTAAAAAATATCAAATTTGGTTTGTAAATACATTTTCAAAATTTTAATGAACTTTGAACGATTTATAAAAGATTATCCGACAAATTTATTTATCATGACTGAGTCATGACTTGAATCTTTTATATATGTACGTTTGGATGCACTCTATAATAGCTACTATTTGAGAATAGTGATTTTTGGAAGAGAGTGAGAATAGTGTTGATGTGGCTATTCGGAATAGCAAAAATGTTGTTTGAATTGAATATTTAGAATAGCGATGGAGAGTTTGAATATTTGAGAGAGTACCAATTGCTATTCCGACTTTTTGTAGGAATAGCGGAACAACGCTATTTTCAGTGTTCCGAATAGCAATTGAGTATGTTTAGATGGATCAGAACAACGCTATTCTCACTATTCTCGGTACATCCAAACATAGCCATGCATGGAGCTAACGCATTAATATCACAACATGAGAAAGGAAAATTAACCTATCATGTATGCTTTGCTTGTCATAGCTAAATCCTATCTTTTATTCTTTTATTTCTATATAAACAATTATCAATGCTACTGACAATAAATTAATTGGCCGGTTTATGTGACATAACTAAAACCTACTTTTGCATGTTTCCATGCAACTATGCAAGTGCTTCCACGCAAGATCAATTAAAGAAAACGATAATGTAATGTAAAGTAAAGCAACACTCATGATCAGTTATCTACTTATCTGGCATGCATGGTTTTTATTTAGAAAAAGATACACACAGTACCTCACACTGCTACCTTACGAAGCAATTCTGTTGCTTCTCTGTTATACTCGGTTGCTGTGTGCCTGGGGTTCTTTCTTTATAACCCTTTTCTTTCCTTTTCCTTTTTCTTTAATTGTATTTTTCTTTTCTCTATTCTCTCCATATCACAGCAACCGATACATACAGTCTGCGCGCGCGTTTCTATTTTCTAGATAGAAGCAGGACAAAAATAAATAACCTAGCTGACAAACTACCTATAAGGCTATAAATATAATTAATCAACCGTGTCCATCAAACTTTAATCTGACAAGTTGATTTTTGTTGCTTGTTCTGGACTTCTATCTTTCGCTAGAAAAGTAGAGACGGTTCTCATTTTTTTTCTTACATTTCTCTTGCAACAACCAGATTAATTACAAGCAAATAGTAGTTAGTAGTTAGAGCTACATATCTATGTGTTTCTAATTCATGAATGTATCCTGCTAAGAGGATACAAACTTACTGTTTATTGAAATTAAGCAAGTGAATCAACCAGATTAATTACAAGCAAATAGTAGTTAGTAGCAGGATACATACATGAATTAATAAGAATCAATATGTTATCTAGTTATAAACATAATATTTTCCATGTGAAAGATTGCAGGTTTGAAATTTGAATGAAAATTTAATTTATAAATATTAAATAGTTGATGATATTTGTTCATTTTTTTTATTAAAAATAATACATAAAAAATTTAAAAATATACATTCACACCTCATTTAGTCTATTCTCTCTAGTCTCTATTGACAGCTTGTCACGTGAAACAAAAACATAGCTAGGTTTCCATGAAAACCTAAAACTTCGTCAAAAGTGTTTTTTTTTTTTTTCATACATAGATTGAAATCTCTTTCTTTGTATAGTTACACGGTGATTGTTCGGCAAGGAAATATATATCTCCATTCTATTATTATGCACGTTGGGTGTTCGATCTGCCAACGGTTACGATTGAGAGATGAAACTTCGGATTTGATCTCAGCTCTCCAATTACATAATTTGTCTTCTCTTGATTAAATGCATCTATTTTATGTATAGAAGTCTAAATTTAGTTAAAAACATACATACCACATGTGCTGCCACACGATACGTTACAATTTAAAATGAACAAATTCTGAAATATAGCTATATATTTATTTGTTTCCTTATTCCTTTATTTCCATATTTTTTCCTCTTCAATTGAGAAAACTCCACCTTCAATTTTCTTATTTATTGTTTCCTTACTTCTTCGTTTCTATACAAATCACAATGCAAATCATTTTTTTTTTTAATTTCCTTATTTTTCTTTTTTTGTTTCTATACATATTGTTGTGGGCAATTTAGAATATATTTTCAATATATAATATATCAATGTGTGTATGTGTGTGTGTATTCTAAATTGGAAACAAAGAAGAATATAAATTGGAACATGTGTGTGAATATATATTTTTCTTATAATATGTGTGTGTGTATACATCCTATACATACAAACGATAACACTTTTTATTTATGTTTTTTTGATATCATATTATATGTTGATATAGAATTGTTGTATGATATTTGATATTATATTTGAATCAAGCTATTATTTGATATCATATTATATGTTGATATTGAATTGTTGTATGATATTTGATATTAGATTCGAATCAAGCTATTATTTGATATCATTGGTACTTAAAAATAAAGAATCATCACATTATCAAATTGTTATCAGAGATCACGATTAAAGTTAATTAAAAATACATAATCATATAAATTTTCTATTAACATGTGCTTTAATTTTTAGATAATTATTATTTTTATTGATATATTTGTTTCTTATAATATGTCCCCACTGACAATAAGAGAAGTCTTGTATTATTGTCAGAACCGTGTTTGTAGTTAGCAGATAAAAGAAAAACACTGTTTTCTCTTTTCTCTCTTTTGTCAAATAGGGAGAACTGGTAGGGTTGGTAAAGGAAAATATAGTACAGGAAACAATAGAAAAAGTAAGAAAACACTTTTTTTATTTTTATTATTATTATTATTATTATTATTATTATTATTATTATTATTATTATTATTATCAGCTTGAACCGTGTTTTCACATACCAGCAGTCCAGCACTGTTCATTGGTCGCCAGTTAAAAGTTGATGCAATTTTTTATTTAAAAAAAAATCAAATTATCTTAAATAAGATGGATATATTCTTTTTATCAATAGATGGAAACAAGCCAATGATTCGGTCATTTAGATGTATTTTCTGGGATCAAATTAATGATTCGACGGTTTCAATAGTTTATGCAAGTTATAGCGTGTCTTCTCCGCAGATAATCTGCAAACTATTGAGTCTAAATTATTGATTCGGTTTTAGTAAGAATTGTCAAATTTATAAGCTACCTCTTATATATACTTTATTTTCTCTTCTACCCGGACCTCCATTGAGGAGTTCAGATCCTTCGAGTTCGAAGTATCTCAAAATTTGTGTTTAGATTCAGCGATCAAAATTCGGACCAATCCGGTCTAAAATAAAATGTATGGAGCTCCTTTAATATTTGTGCTAAATTAGATCGAATAGCAAGATCTAAGCTCAAAATTTGAGTTAACTTGGGTGATGTGAATTCATTGGAGAGAGGCTTACAAGATCAAATCAATAATCTCATTAATTTTTCACACCATTTGACCATTGTTGGTGCAGTAAATTCTGAAAATCTTGTTTCGTTTTTATGCATTTATTCAGACAAAAAGTAATTCATTTCACAACTGTTTATCTAAGGTTTTTTCAGGGGATCTCATCAGTGAAAGTTAGTTCGCTAGTCTATAAAACTTAGCTGTAGTTGTTAAGTATAATGGAATGAGCATAACTTTTTTTTTTGAATTTGCGATTTTCCAAACACCGGCATTATTCACAATTTTTTTATTTAAAAAAATATTATTAGAAAAAATATAATTTAGAGAATCAACTTGATTGTTTTTTTTTTTTTACAAAAATAATAAGTACTGAATAGGCTATTCGGTAGTCGGTACCTCTCATTTACATTTAAACGGTACAGAGTAGTCTATTCAGTACCACCTAATTTTACTCTTTTATTTGGCATAAACTATGAATAAATTGTGTACCAAATAAGCTACTCGGTACTGTTTAAATATAAATGAGAGATACCGAATAGTCCATTTAGTACTTGTGCGTTATTATTTTTGTTAAAAAAAAAATCAATCAGGTTGGCTATCTAAATTTATCTTGAGGAGAGATCCAATTACACCATTTTTGGTGACACCGAATTACACTCTCGATTTTTAAAATCCAAACCGTTCAACATGATGGATATATTAAAAATGTACTTGCAGATCAAATTTTTACATTATTTTGAATTTTTTTTACTATTTATTAAGGTGGGTAGAAAAATTCAATGGTCTGAATATAACGATTTTGTTAAATACTTAATAAATAGTAAAAAAATTCAAAAAAATGTAAAATTTGATCTGCAAGCACATTTTATTATATCCATTATGTTGAACGGTTTATATCGACTACTTAAACTTTGAAAATTGAGAATGTAATTCGGTATCATAAAAAAAAGATGTAATTGGATTTAAGTGTTTGATTATGATTTAAAAAAGAAAAACATTATTGACTAGTCACAAGTTAAAGGTTGTTACCTATAAACTATGAGTAGAACTAGGGTGCTCTTAAGCTCACCAAAGTTTTGGTGAGCTTAACTCTAAAACTCATAAAATGAATTTTAAATGACAAATCCGAACTGTTGAAATCCGTCTACCTTACGTGTGATGCATCTACATATGAAATTTTTAAACATTCGAATTAATTTAGTATAAAGTCAAGCGGTCAAAATTAGAAGGTTAATAAATTAATTTTAGTGCATTCATTTTTGAACGTTTTTTGACCGCTAGACTTTATAATAAATTAATTCGAATGTTTAAAAATTTCACATGTAGATGCATCACACGTAAGGTAGGCGGGTTTCAACGATTCAGATTCGTCATTTAAAATCGATTTAATAAATTTTAGAGTTAAGCTCAACAAAACTTTGATAAGCTTAAGAGCACCTAGTTCTACTCATAAACTATAGCATGTAGGAAAATAGGTTGCATTTAAGTGTTTGATTATGTCATGCTTCTCTTCAATGTTCAATCACTGTGTCAGTCTAATATATTTTTCATTTTATTTAGGTAAGTACGTACCGTCGGTACCGGCGCAAAATCTGTTTCAGTGATTGAGGTAAAATTGTGAGAGATTCTTTACCAAAATTGTGATCAAAGGTAAATCTCAATCAAATATTCATGTCGTACTATAAGTTGTCAACCTGTACACATCTCTGTCACGATGTCTCTTCCGTACCGGACTATTGCTTTCCATTAAGCTGTATTATTTAATCAATATAAAAACACCTACAAATATAGTTTTAAGTATATTTATTAAAAAATTATTATAGGCAAGAAGTTTTCAAAAGGTTGATTGAAGATTTGAAGGGAAACTTAATTGGTCTCTAATCTGAACCATAAATTTTGATTTTGAATTCTGATCTTATCTTTTTTCTTTCCTTTTCTCTTGTGTCACTCTCCCACGTCCGTTCTTTGTGAATTGTAATGCAAAGAATGGAGACCAATTTGAATTTGAAAGTGCGAAAAGAATGAGATACATAAAAAACAACTGGCGAGAAATTAATAGAAAAATATATAGTGACATGATTGATGCCGAACTATGAAACAGTGACCTCAACAAACATATCCAATAGTGATTAATTAAAATTTAAAAGCATTTTTATAAATATTAATTACCAATTAGACATAAAGGCCGTGTCATGTTTAAAAAGGAAATGACTCAAATAATATTGTTAAAATAAGTGTTGTAAATAATGGTATTTGGTCATCGGACGGACATGGTACCATCAAGTGATTAATCGGAAATAATCAGTCATAATAAAAACTAATTGGCCAATTAGTTGTAAAAATTTATGACGGTTTGGACACCACCAAACCTTTTAATTTAATCGGTCGATAATTGGGCTGAACAGACGTATTTTACAACACCGGTTTATATTATAATAATATTCATATTACACAATGACTGCGCACCATAGACTCACAAAAAAACAGAAATGACTCAAATAATTTTGTTTAAATTATCTATAATAAGAGTAAAGCTAGGGTGTGACATGCTCACCAAGAAAGTTTGGTGAGCATAACTCCAAAAGTATATCGGATCGATGTCAAATGACGAATCCAAACCGTTGAAATTCATGTACTTCATGAGTGATGCATATACATGCAAAATTTTGAAAGTTTCGAGTTTATTTGTTATACGGTCAAGTGGTCAAAGAAATAATAAAAATTGAATATATAAAATAACTTATAATAAAATGTTCATTTCTTTGACCACTTGACCGTGTAGCAAATAAACTCGAAACTTTCAAAATTTTGCATCTATATGCATCACTCATGAAGTACATGGATTTCAACGGTTTGGATTTGACATTTGACGTCAATCCGATATACTTTTGGAGTTATGCTCACCAAACTTTCTTGGTGAGCATGTCACACGCTAGCTTTACTCCTATAATAATATGCATATTACACAACAGTCTGCACTATAAACTCATATTTCCATTTCCAATATCTAAGCAATTGATCTGAACCGTTCAACATGAATTACAGATTTACAGGGGCTCTGGATGAACTGCCTTTTTTCTATTAATTTTATCGTTGTTATATAAAAATACCAACAACAACAATTAATTTTTATAAAACGACATTTTTTATTGCTAAGTTCCTGACACATGTATAATCAGTTTACTGGTATCAACATCACGCTGCTCGATGATAGCTTGATAAGCTAGCAAACGCATGATTTAAACACTATGTTCCTTGTTTGATCATCTGACATTACAAATAGAACTTTTGTACCAGTGATAGCGAGCGAGATTGATTTGAATGTTCAAATAATCAATTAATTCTGTTCTTCGCCGTCGACATTGAGCATGACAGTTTCGGTTTTCCTGATAATTGTGTCAAGGAGAATCACACCTTTTTTTCCGGATATATGTGGAATGCTCTCAAATCATAGGTTTTTTTTTGCGTGAAGGTCTAGATGAAACTTCTCAACTTAAATATTCACCGGTTTAAAAATTTTGATCATATTTTATTAGGTTTTTTTTAAAAAAGAAGGGTCATAAACAAGAGATATAGTTTTACAAGGAAGGTTAATTGTATTTTTAACTTTACTATTACATAGAGTACAAATAACATAAGAGCATAAATATTTAAAGAGATAACCATATAAATGACACGTTCTAAAATACTCTATATTAGAATATTAAAAATTTTCTCCTTAATATAGCTGTTAAATATAGCCCACTATTCCTAAACATCATACTAAATCAAACCTGATAAAAATATATGATCAGATGAGAAACATACACAACATATTTTTAACCTGCAACCTTTCTCAAAAAGATTATTTTTTTTCACTATTTCGTGTATATAATTAATCAGGATCAAAATTCAAAACTAGCCTCTTAAAATAGCTACAACATTTGAAATTACAAAATTTAAATGTGATCTGAGTCATTGTTTGTAGTCTTTATCTGAAACCACCCGCCTAATAACTTATTTTAAATTATGAAGGATACTTCCAATTGTGTTTGTAGGTGATAAGTTTCATTTCGCTTTCATCACAAGTTGATGCTTTCTACTTTTTCCGGTTTTTCTTTTGACGATTTAAAAGGAGAATAACCATTAACCACAACAGCATTAGATTTATCTTTTATTCACGGTTCTGGTAAAGTGTACTTCTTGATGGCTATCTGTCATTTTTCTTTATTGATTGGCTAAATTATTAATTTGTGTCATGAAATGGAACTATCAAGCAATGATGTTTCCAAAAGATGTGTGAAAATATCTGTCTTAATGCTCTGAAATAGTAAAAAAAAAGAATGTAGATCAAGTGGTTTTCTACTTATCTAAAAGAAATAGTAAAAAAAATTCAAAAAAAAATTAGTAAATTCGGATCGATCATTTGAACTTTGAAAATCAAGATATAGATTCATAGCACGGATCGATCCGTAATATGCATATTCTGTAACCTCACTCTAGGTAATTATTTTGCTTGTCTATTTAGGTATATATTCAACACTATTTAACTTCTGACATTGTCAGGTCAGAGAACCCAATAATTTAGGTACTGTGTATGGATTTGTTTTATTGGAGATTAGCTGAAAAATAATAATCACCTGTTAGACCTAATAGAAAGCAACAAAGTTTGATTCCATATTTGTCTCCCCCATGTACATTGGAATGACAACAGTTAACCTCTCTATTCAACTAATTAATTTAATTGACTTACATTTATTAAGGTAATATGTACTGGTTCACAAGTAATGATGCACACTTTAATTAATTTAGGGAAGATCATCAGAGAATAAGTTCTATTTTTTTTTAACTTTGCTGATGCAAGTTGTCAGATGATTGCTTGATTTCAAAGTTAAGTTGCTTGTCTATGAGTGCTAAATTAATATTTTAGCTAGCATGATTAGTGCTGATAACTTAATATTGTCAAGATTTAAATCACAGCATTTTAAGTTAGTTGGGTAGTAGGATCTAAGCATACATCATTTTCAAACCACATATACCAATCCAAAATATATTGGATCCACCACAATAATTGACAAATCATGAATTGAAACATTGTCTTCTCAAAATCTAACAAATATTAATTACTTCACTTACCATAATTACGTTTTGGCTGATTATTTATTTTTAAGTTGTTAGCATGGCAATTACATTTGAAGTTACATAAAAAATAATTTAGTTTGATTTTGTGTAAACATTTTCTTTTACTAGCTTAAATAACAAACAATTATGACATGATTTTATAATGACTATCAACTAGTCCATAATCAAAGCCTATATCATGATTTAGAATTTATTTTCAGTTGTTACATGTTCTATTAATATTATTTCCACAATGCTTCCCAAATTTGTTCGGAATGGCAAAAATTGACCTACAAAGGAAAATTGAAACCATTTTTCCTCTCTGTTGGCCAGAATTGATTGAACTGAGCTGAAATTTCCCCCAGGATTGAATGGATTTTGAAATTTGTAGCTATAAACCAATATCCTGAAAATATCTTACTTATCTAGTTATATAGATTCGACAAAATTATAATGTGCAGTATATAATTTATAGTACAGTTTGATCAGGTGGGAATTATTATGATGTAGATAGATTTCATCTGGCAAATAAATATCTCTAAGCTATATTTTTGATAACTAAGCTCAATGTTACAAATGTACATGAATCTAGTAATTGATAAAATTAAGAGAAATCTGTATGCTTGGAAGTGTAAAGGTTATGTGATATCTTTGTTTAAGATTAAGGTACATATACTGGTAAGTTAATCAAGAAATTACTCCATTAGAAAGGAGATACTATTAAAATTATACACTGCTCTTATTAATATCGTGTTAATTGGAAAACAGTGACGAAATACATAAATAACAAATGTTAAGGGGTCACAAAAGGAAATAGTTTCTTAATGATATGATCATATGAAGGTAGATTTAATGATAAAAGTGATTCATCATTTGGAAAGTTGCTCCTAGAAGAAGAAATGATTGATTTAGGGTTGTCAAGAAGCTGATAGGTAATGACAAAGATACCAAGTTTCGACAGATGGACGAGCGAGAGGTTTTCTTCGAGTGTTCTTTATCATATCCTTTCATTTTCTTATTTAGCTTCTCATTCTGATATTACTGTTGTTATGACATCTACTAAGAATACTATTATTATTACCTTTAGAATGGGTGCAGATGTAAATTATAGTTAAAACTTCCATGATAATTTACTGGTAATTATTGTTATTCAATGGTAAGAGTTTGGTGGCATACTGATATCACTAGTTTAGATGATAGAATAACAGATGATAATTTTATTTTTATAGGAAATATTATATAGAAGAAACTATATGTTTATAATTTTGTATCAATTCTGAAATAGTAGATCATTTTTTTGTTGTTGCACTTTTGCTACTATTTGTTGGACTTGGAAGTAAAAATGATATTACTGTTAGTTGTTCTGGTGAAAAGGAATTACAGTGCATAGATAGGTACATTTCTTTTTATAGCTTCCAATATAGTACAAATTATTCGGCGTGCCTTTTTCTAGACTTTACTTTTTGAGAGGAATAAACTTTTAGTAAGGTGTTAAATGTAAAATTATACATTTATAGTTTGATTAATTTCATAGCTAATTTCTGGTCAAAATAGCATGGAGTGGAGGCAAAGATTAGGATACAAAAATAAGAGTAGAACTAGGGTGCTCTCAAGCTCACCAAAGTGTTTGGTGAGCTTGACTCTAAAACCCATCAAATCGATTTCAAATGACAAATCCGAACCGTTGAAACCCGCCTACCTTACGTGTGATGTGTCTACATGTGAAATTTTTAAACATTCGAATTAATTTAGTATAAAGTCAAGCGGTCAAAAAACATTCAAAAAATGAATGCACTAAAATTAATTTATTAACCTTCTAATTTTGACCAAGTGACTTTATACTAAACTAATTCGAATGTTTAAAAATTTCACATGTAGACGCATTACACGTAAGGTAAACGGGTTTCAACGGTTCGGATTCATTATTTGAAATCGATTTGATGGGTTTTAGAGTCAAGCTCACCAAACACTTTGGTGAGCTTGAGAGCACCCTAGTTCTACTCCAAAAATAAATGCTTGCTGATGTGGGGAACTACCAGCTCAGTTTGGTACCAGGACAGGGAATCCGAGACCAGTGCTGGCACCATCTCAGTTCTTCATAATTATTCTTCTTCTTCTTGTTTTTTTTTGAGGAGAATTATTCTTCTTATTTGCTTTATTCTTTTGGTGGTTTAAATTGAAATATGTATTTTATCAGTTAACATGAAAATTTCAGGAGCAGAGTAGACTTTCAAACTCTGAGATCAAAGCATCAAGCACACATTGTAGACCAATCATATAAAATTTTCTTTTGCAGTACAGAGGTCAATTTTACGGTAGCAATTTACTCTAAACTATATAGAAAATAATGTATAAGCACAAAAATTTTGAAAATAAATAAGCGTCAATCTATCCAATCCACGTAGATCCGTCCGCTTATGTCGGTGTAGTTTGGGTTAGGCAGTTTGTACCAGTGTGGTACCAATAGCCAAGTTTGCTTGGTGGTTTAGGTAAGTTATCCAGATTTAAGGTAGTATTTGTGGTTTAAACTTTTCCTGGTGATTTAGATATTATATCTCTTTTCTTTGTTTTGTGAATGAAAGGGATAGCTATTTCAACTACTTTGTTTATATATATTGGTCTAAATTTGCTTTATTACAAGATCAGCATCATTTGAAAAGGTTTAAATCAGAAATTTGGAAACAGTGATTTTTTTTTCAAATCTTTATGGGCCCACAATTCATGAACAAGGAAATGGGCTGATTCAGGCCGCCTCTTATTTTGTGACATCATTGCCCTGCTAATGAAAGCAACAAAATATAATATTGAATGACAGCATAAAATAAAAAGAATAGAAATTTAGATCGTGCATATCATCATATCATATGAGAATTATAAGAATAACCAATTATGCTGTTTGAGGCCTGCTTTTGTGGGGTGGCAATCTATAAGGATTTTTAATGGATGTATTTCATATCTTATTCAAACCATTTTTTTTTCTGTTATTATTCTAGATGTAGAGATAAGGACACTGTGTTATAATATATTTGAAATCTTCTCTCAATAATAGTTGTTGTTTTGATATTGAACTGAATATTTAAGAACCAGTGATTTCATGCAAAACCCTCAGAATATCTACATTCAGTGAAATAAAAAAGAAACTAAAAACAACTGTCAAGCACTAAATAGAAATTAAGTTAATCGTAATTTCTAAATCTCTGCATCGCTAAATAGGTTTATGGATACCCAAAAATAGGTCATGATGCGAGTTGTGCCCGTGTACCAGTTCTTGGTACACAAAAGAGAGCGGAAAAAGGGTTATCTCGTAGCACTAGGGTTGCACAAAAAATTCGTATTTCGTGATTCGATTCGAGTTTAATTCGAAAAAGTTTATAAAAAAATCGATTCAAAATAGTTTAAAATTAATTTAAACCAAATTCAAACTGGACCTGTTCGTTCGAAATAGGTTCGCAAACTATTTTAGTTCGAATCTCAAAGTAACGTGAACTGTTGATTTCTACTGATGACTTATGCTGATGACTTAAAAGTTAAAACATAAGGCCACCCGGTCATAAATCATAACTCGTAAGTTGTAAAATTCCTAGACGAATTTCACCTCTCGCTTTTGGCAACTATGATCACTCTTCCTTGTCGTAAAAAAGTTCGTAAGAGATTTGGTTCGTAAGAGATTTGGTTCGGTTCGGTTTGCAGTCCAAGGTAGCAGTGTCCAAGAGCTAGGAAAAGAAAATTCAGAAACTAGTACAATCTGCTCATATCGAAACCTTTGGTACCGATTAAACAAAAGGAAAGCAACCAATGCTAGTTTTGCTATAGTAGTAATCTAGAAGTCAATCATATTTGTTCTTGAATTGGATGATTAATATATTATTTTGTTCTTGAATTGGATGATTAATATATAATTTTGCGAGTTGTGAGTTGTAATATCGCGAAATCTATGGTAACTCTGCTTTTGCACGTGGTTGTGAAAATAGGAGTATCTGCGGATTGTGAGACAACTGTTTTTGCTTAGTGCCGCGGGTAGAGTATTTATGGCAAAAAGAAATACTCGTTCTCTGGTTGTTCCTGGTGGATAACTGATAGAGGCATCAAACTTCTGGTGCTACAAGTCTAGCAGCAGCAGCTCCGAGGCAAGGCTAACGGCAGTTCCAATTCGAATTTGGAACCAAGGTATAATGTTATATTAATTTATTTAATTGTTAAATAAATTTAGTTTTAGAAATCAATCAGGAGATAGATCTTCGGCTTAAGTTAGACGTAAAATTTTTATTTTATGGTCTTTTCCGCACTTAAACCAGTACATGAGTAACAGCAAAACCCAACAAGTTTGGTACTTTTCACCGCATTATAATTTTTTTTGAAAGAAAGGTGAGGGTCAAGCTCTCAATTTTCATTGATGATAGCACAAGTTGTGTAGATATAACAGGAAAACGGAACAAAGCTAATTAAAAAAATGGAAACACAAATTAATTAGATGAACTCTGATTTTTTTTGCTGTCAGGAGACTATTCAGCTTGCAGCTTTCAACTTTGAAACCAGCTACCAATTTCTTGTATTACTTCTTGCTCTGTAAATATACGCCGACATCACTCTCAAAATTACAAACAAATTTGGATAAAACAGTATTTTCTGAACGGCTACGTGCAGAGTTGAAAACTAGACAGTCAGTTAAAATTTATTTTTTCTTCATGGATATCAAACATATTATTCAAAATTAAGACCATCTTTTCAATTGTTATTAATTTAAAATTAGGTATACATTTGGAAGTTTTTTTTATCTTTCATTAGTCTTCTCTCAACATGGTAGAGAAGAAAAGGCGTTCTCTAGTTGGCTTTTGTCAGTTAGAAAGAAATTATTGTCTTTTCATGCTGAAAATATTTCAATCTTGAAATTGACAACCTATTTCTGATGGTGAATAGTTGCTATAATTATAAAAGCAATTGTATATCTACAAAAAATAAATATATTTAAAGAACCAAAATTCAACAAAGTATCAACAAATTTAAGGCATGGTTGACAATTTCTACAAAATATCAAGATATTTCAACTAAGTTTTGGCAGGTTTTCTTTTATTTAAACAAGAAAACAAAATGACAATATAATTCCTGTGATGAACATTACTTTAGCGACTCTGACTTTAATTAGAAGTTCAAAATTCCACAAAAACTACTGAAAATCAATATAATCAAACATTACAATCACTCGAACATTCTGTTTGATTCTTTAGTTTTTCTTTGAAAAGATTACAACCTCAGAATTATGAACAGCGACCACTGATAATTTTTTTTTTCCAAGCTATGACGAAATGTTTTGTCTGGATACAGTAATTTTTTCTGCGATGAAGATATGCACTAGTAAAGGTTGTTTTCAAGCATTAATTAAATTTGATTGTTTTTTTGGGTACTTTTGTAGTAGACTCCACGTAATGTAAACATCTTCTTTGAAAATGTTTTTTTTTTGACTATTTTCTAGCAGCGTGTTCATTCCTTCAGGAAATATACAACTACAAATGTCTCTGTTTTTTTAGGTATATTAAGGTTAGCGGTAGAGCTATTCAATTATTTCATATTCACAAGACTTCTATTCGGATTTTGGACCTGTGACTTATCACACGGAGAGTATTGCTTTGCCACTAGACCAAAGAATATCTCATCTGAACTAATAGTAGGAATTGAATTTTGTCTGTATAAATTTAATCCAGAGGAAGACTTGAAACCGTCTGATCTAATTAAAAAAATCTGTGAACTGATTCAAAATTTAATAAATTTAAACATTCCATAAATCTAAACTGGCTGTGTAAATTTTGACGGGACGATTTGGACCTTGTCTTGGATGAGGTTTTGTTGAAAGTTCTTTGAACAATAATCCCATACCCTTATAATAGAGTTAGGCTACTATGACATTGGTGTTATTTGAAATTAAATAACACCAACTTTTAAACCCTTAGATCTGCCTTGAGATTCGTAATATCCGCTTTTACTGTTCAAGCACTTTATTTTGTACGAATCTCAAGGCAGATCTAAGGGTTTAAAAGTTGGTGTTATTTAATTTCAAATAACACCAATGTCATAGTAGCCTAGCCCCTTATAATATCTTGAGCGTCTGAGCCGCCATTTTTATTAATATTTAAGTTTAATTACAAATTAACAGAATTGCTCAGGATTGCTGGATAATTTTAAAAATGTCAAAACCGGCCATTTTTTGACCGGTTGGAATTTAAATGAGGACTGGCCAAAAAATGGCCGATCAGAAATTTTTTTGTTTTGGATAAAAATGTTAGATTATTTCTTTTGATGTATAATTAGCATTATTATACTAAAATACGTTAAATTTTTTGAAATTATGTTAAATTACGCTAAGAGATGCATGCGTCGGTGATGGATCAAATGAGCCTCAAAACTTAATTTGAAGTTTCCGATTAAGATTTTCATTTCTATTTTTCGATCTAAGTAGCTCAATAAATTGGTTATATAATGAACTTGTAGAATCTCAATTTTTATTATTTTTGGATTTTTTTTTACTATTTTTTATGATTTATGAAAGATGGCACAAAATCGGTCTAATTTAGCGTAATTTACCGTATTTTAGTATAATTATGCATCAAAAGAAGTATTTTAACAAATATTTAAAAAAAAAATCTCCTAACCGGCCAAAAAATAGCCTGTCCTAATTAAAATACATAATGGGCCGAAAAATGGCCGGTTTGGATATTTTTAAAATTACCCAGGAATCCTGGACAATTCTGTTAAATTGTAATTAAACTTAGATATTAATAATAATGGCGGTCGTATGAGTGACATAAGAGTATTTTTTTTTTTTGTTCTTTGCTTGAGAGAAGCATGAGTTGGACTTGTAACAACCAATGATACATATGATGAAGATGGCGGTGGTCCTTGATTTAAACTTATCCATCTTTTTTTCAGGCTTTCAATTCTCTCTTTATTCAAGAAGTGTACAAGATATGTATTCATAGGAATTTGTATGTATTTGATGAAATATTCAATGAAGAGTTTATCTACAATAACATCTAATATAGGACTTGGAAGAAATTCATACTCGATTTTCTGAAGCGTTTTGTTGAAATAGAATATTATTTTTTTTTTTGTTAGTGTCCGTTGCATGCAACGTTGCGTAATTTTTGTTGTATTTATTATGAGTAAAAAAAAGCCGACTAATATCAGTGCAAATTTTGATACGGATAAAACTGAATAAAAAAAATTGTGGAAGAAAAATTGAGAAGCCTAAATAGATAAATAGATTGGGCCAAACTTTTTCAGGCCTAATAATAATTGGGCTTTTCGTTTACAAACGCCGAAGCAAGATTTGTATAGATTTAATTCTCCGAGAAGTGGGCTTTTGTTTGGGCCTAATAATAATTGGGTTGGAGATATTACAACTTCCTTGATTTCTCGAACAGCATCAGCCCATATTTTCTGTTTCTCTTCGGCGCAGAAAACTAAAATTACAACAAATTTTTAGTACTTAAACCAACTTGATAGAACTATACAAAGAGTACAGATTCTCACTCATAGCAAATTACAGGTGCATCACAATTTAAATTACAGCACAAATTAACCATGATCTTCATATATATAATGGCTCCCAAAAATCATAGGTATAGTAAAATTATTGTTTTCATATCACACGGTTTCTCCTGTGCGATTTTACGTTACACATCGTGGTCCCTCTTACACTCCGGAGACATGGTTGGATACCGGGTTCGGTCGGTACAGTAGTTATATATAGTGTACTTCTGACGAACCCAGCTAAGGCTCCGGTACTGGGGCCCATCCAAATCCTGGAACTCTTTTTGGTCCCACCACCTCATGCCTTGTGTGGCGCAATACTTTGCCTCGACCGACGCTTCGCAACCGTCAATGTGGAAGCTTCGGTACGAGGCAACAAATGGGGCCTTGCTCCAGTCAGTCTTTTCCAAGCCGCCGCGTGTGGCCCAGTCGTCAGCATTCCATAGGCTGTTGTAAATTTTCATTGGTTGGTTGAAGGGGTACCTGACACCTAAATCTTTGCTGTTCTTGAACACTCTAATCGGTACCTCATCGACAAAGAACCTGTTTCATATTTTTTTTATTTTTTTTGTATTTTCAATTTCATATTTAAGGTATTTATAAGATAAACAAAAGAAAAGGGAACTCAAATTAGATGGAATGCACAAACTGAGAAACATACACAATCTGGTACATATTCCACAAAACGGAATAGGAGTGGTACTCTGTTGTCGGGTCGAACCAAAGATATATTCTTTGTTCTCTGTCTCCTTTGCCTCCTGTGAAAACATTTGTTTGTAGTATGTACGGCTGCCCCGTTCGGTTTCCTAGAAACTCGAAATCTATCTCATCATGCTCTGAGTTTTGTGAGGATAGCTGAAAACACAAAAAAGAAAAGAAAAAAAGATTGATCAATATTCTGTGATATATCATATATTAGTTATGACTTGGAACTTATATACATGTTGCAATCAAGTAAAGATGAAAATGTATATACATAGAATGCAGTGACCGTGCCAGCAGAATCACCCGCTACCAACTTCATTTGCATGCTGAAGTGCCCGAATAGGTACGACCCCTTCGACTGAAACCCAGTACCTGCGTATAAAAAGAAAGTTGATGTTGGCACATAGGTTATAGATACATGAATGGAAAATGTATATTTGTACAAGGCAAAAAAAATATGAATGTGTGCTTTACCAGAGTTTTTGTCCAAGTAAAGTTGAGCTTCATTGCCGCCGTTTAAGTACTTGATATGCTCCGCAGCCCATGACGGAACATAATTTCTATGAAATGGTACATCGATTGGTTTTCTCAGTGTACCGCCATTGCTCGGTTCAAAGAATAAGCCAAGCAAACATAGGTACAGAATGCTGGTATGATGCATGCCTATTTATCAAAACTACACAAGGATTAGAAACAGAGGATAGGGAGAGAAAGGAGAAGATATGAATGAATGAATGAACAGAGAATTCTATCAGTCGCAATTTATAACAATGTAATTAAGGCTGAAAAAGAATTGATGAAGAGCAATAACTTGTTTGATCGGTAGACAAATTTATGCATTATTCGATTATAAATGTGAAGTCACATCAAAGGGTATCTATATTAGCTGGTTGCAGTCAATGAAACCACATGACTCTGCTCCAAATCTAGGGCTCATATAACGAACTCAATTTTTTTTTTTTTTTAAGGTTTAGAACTTAGAAGCCGAATTAATCATGCACAGCAATAATTGAATAAGCGCCCGAGAAATTACTGTGGGAAAGATTGCTACTTTTCATAGTTGCATATATAAAGCTTTGAGTAAGGAGCTAATAGCTATTACGGTTGAGGTGTTACATGACATGCTTTATTTTTTTTAATTTTTAAATAGCAATTGGCTACTACTCATGTAGTCATGTGGAGTCCATCCAACTAATCTCCTATTTAGTTATTAACAATAACTTTTATTTCTGGTTCATTTAGTTTTTGTCCAGTTTGATTCAGTGTCTTCTGCGATAAAATCTGCCAGCTGAATGATCAAATTAGTGTCTTTCATGTGCATTTTTAGTTCAATTATAACTGAATACTTTTTAAGACAATTATTACTAATTATATATATCAGCTAGTTTATAACTCTTTTAATTTTAAAATCGCCTACAGACTTTACAACAACAATAAAAATACTTTTATCTAATAAATTATATTATCAATTATTAATATTTGAGATTTAACTCCAACACTTATCCAAATATCCAATCCAATATTTTCAATCAAACTAACTCAAATCTCTTGAGATAGTTCGGAAATTTTTTATTAATATCCTAAAAAAAATATTTCTACAAATCTATCCCCACATTTGTTTTTTTTTAAATACCTCTATTATTGCTCTATTATTTGGATGCGGGTACGTTTGGATGAAACAAAGAATAGAGTTAATCTCAAATTTGAGAATAATAACTAATTCAACTTTTGATTGGGTTAATAGAATAGTGAGCTAACCTATATAAGACTTGTAAATGTGTTTGGATGGAGCAAAAATATCACTAATTTAAGAATAATACTATTCTTTTGAGCTATTCGATGTTTGAGTGGAGCAAAAATAGCACTAACTCAATATTCTTTATTTGTCTTATATAGGTTAACTCACTATTCTAGTAACCCAACCAAAAGTTGGGTTAGCTACCATTCTCAAACTTGAGATTAGCTTTATTCTTGCTCTATTCTTTGTTTTATCCAAATGTACATAGTGGGTTAGTATTATTCTTGCTCCATCCAAATATCGAATAGCTCAATGTTTGGTTGGATTGATAATAGGCTATTCTTGAGAACAAGCTATTCGGTGTTTGGTTGAGTTAGAATAGCTAAAATAGGGAACCAAACTTGGTTGTCTTATTAGAACAAGTTATTCTTACAAAAAGTTGGAATAAGCTATTCTAATAAGACAAACACTAATTTTGTTATTCTAGCTATTCTAACATTGCAACCAAACATACTCAAGTTTGCTATTCTAACATTGCAACCAAAAGAATAGTGCTATTCTCGGATTAGTACTATTATTATTCCATCCAAACACACCTATCATTCATCCAAACCTACCCAATTGAATAGCATGTTAACTTTGTCACAATATTTAAATTAGATATCCATATCTATATTCATTTAATATCATATTTGTATCTATATCTGTATGCAAAAAATAAAAACATACAAATATTATTTTATCACTATTCTATCTGCGTCCGTATTACAAATAATTATATGAGGAGGGTTCAAATGCCTCCATTTTGTGTGCTTCCATCATGCCTCTATTTTTAAAAACTTTGATAACTCAAAATTTAAATCTTAAAATTCAAAATAAAATCATTGGATATGAACTACATCATTTTATCTATGGACGTGTAAAAAATTATGGCATTTCAACTTCGTTTTGATTGTCATCTTGAACTTGTAAAAATGTATACTAATGTGGATACTTTCTAGACGTTGATTTTTCACATTCTTGATTCATATAAAAGCAAAATCAAAATGTGATATTTTTTTATGGATACATAGAGAAAATAACATAGATCACATCTAACGGTTTTATTTTGACATTTAAGTTTTAAACTTTGAGTTATTTAAGTTTTTAAAAATAGAGGCATGATGGAGACACAAAAAATGGAGGCATTTGAACCCTCTAATTATATATACATATGTATTATCACTATCTGTTCCACATTGCACTCCTAAATTCCTCTACATTTTCAAGCATTTGTGCCAAGAAGCACATGAAACCAATGCCGTCTCTTAGATTGTGCTTCAGAGAGGAGGAGAACTCTTTTTATTAAAGAGAAGGAACGAGAACAAAGGGGAACTCCGTGCGAGCTCGGGCTGCCCACTATTCACCCGCTCTAGAAAAGGTAATCGGATAGGAAAAAGAAGAAATGCGTTACTGTAGAAAAGAGAACGTGCTATACAAACTTTTGAAATTCGTACCTCCCAAATTAAGGTAAAGATTTCACTCTAACGAAAAGAACCGAATATTGCTCTTTTCTCTCTCTTCCTTCCCGTTCCTCTTCGCGTGGGTGTTGTGGAGCACAGTCTTAATTTCGTACCAACCAAATTATGTGCATGGGCAGACATGATATCTCATCAACACGATATAATTCATTGTATCCGTTCCTTTATTATTATAGAACATAGAGAGATGGATCGAATTAATATATGCCAACGCAAACAATTATGATTTGAGCTTTTGATAGTATTTTCTCGGAGCCCTCTATATCCATGAAGGCCCGAAATAATGGGGTTGGATAGCTTTTATTATACACTTGTCAAAAAAGGGTCATGACCAAATTCATCCTGCATTTAAATATGGAGATGTGGATGATGGATCACTAAATTTCATGGGTGTCCATAGCTACTGTGCTCTGTGGGCTACCAGCAACAACTGGATATGATCCGTATTGGATCTGCATTCAACAAATTAGATGTGGATATCCAATATCCGAATATCCATGTGGATATGGATACTTAAATGGTTTTACGTTTCAATTATTCATATCTAAATAGTAAATATATATCATATATTTTAATATATATCATATATTTTAATATATATTATGAAAAAAAATTATGTTATTCATTATTATAATTAAATAAATATTATGAACTTCAATATTTTTTATATTATTTTACTAAATATCCGATCCAATCTGCATTCGTATTCGTATCCGGCTGATATCTGATCCTTATTCGTATCCGGAAAATTAAAAAAAAGAAGATATGGATACGATTTTAACACTGTCCGCTCTGTATCTGCTCCGTTTTCACCCCTAGATTCAATGTTTTTTGTTCATAGTACTGAAGGAAAATCTCGAAACAGGAAAAAATAAGGATGTAACAGGAAGTGAGATTAGAATTAGAAAATAATCAGATTTAGAATAGAAGTTAACAAATTCATTTCCTTTGAAAAGGGTTTTGTAACTGAGAAATAAAGGAATTACATGCCTTCATAGACTACAAAGAAAAACATAAGGTTACAAACAAGATAAAATATAGCACGACAAAAAAAAAGGTACGATGATAGGATTCATTAAATTTCATTTTTGTTTCATGTTCTTCAAAATAAAGAGATGCACATCCGACAATTAGGGACGAAGAAAACAACCAATAAATCTGCTCTGACATGTCCACCTGTGACCCTGTCGTCAGAAAATGGTCCCGATGTACGCTGTACCAGTAGACCAGGTCCACCTACGATGTCACGTTCAATTTCTCTGTTTTTTCTTTTTCTTTTGACAGTTTATTGGATCCAATTATTTAAGATATTTTTTTTTTTGAAAAATAGTGGCATTACCATCGATTTCATAGAAATCAAGCATATCTGATATGGTATCTAAAATAGGTACCAAAATCAAATATGAAAAGTCTTACATCAAGTCACCATCAACAAACATAAAAGCATACAAGTAGAGATAGTACCACAACAAAAGCTACATTGGAAACAAAATGAATACTAAGCAAAAGAAAAGTCTCAAAAAACAATCATATCCTAGGAGACTAGTAATCCAATAAATCCTCATCCGACATCTCGTCTCCAGACATATGATCTGGGGGGTTGCTGGCTCCAAGAGCTTGAGTGGACTCATCTGCCTCCTCCAGTATCTGATCTGGAAGGTCCTTAACATCACATGCATTAGACTTAATTTTAAGTATAAATTGTTAGAGCTAGACTTAAACCAAAAAGTAGCTAAAGAGATTATCTTAAACCCTAATGATTTAACAGAAATGAGAGTAGTATTATCATTAAAAATAACTCGATTTCGTTCTAACCATACATTCCATAAGATAGCTCCCCTTAACAATTCTACAAGGAGTCTATCTTTTAAGGGGATAGAACCATCAAGTAACCATAAATCATCTAAAAAATTACATGTAAAGGGGAATGAATTGTATGTTGCAATCCAATTCCATATCAAGCGTACATATGAACAATGTATAAATAAATGGTCAGCGCTCTCATATTGGTCACAAAATGCACAAGTAAGATATCCTAGCCATCCTTTTTTTGCCAAGTTAACATAGTGAGAATTTTATCACGTCGGACGAGCCAAAGAAAGATTTTGATTTTTAAAGGGATGTGAGATTTCCATATGGTATCATAATTAGAATTTGGAATACCATATTCTAACCATTTATAAAAAGAAAGAACAGTGAAATGATTATCTTGTGACCATCGCCATATCAATCTATCTTTCAAATGAGAAGACAAAGTAAAATGTTGAAATTTGTGGTGCAAGGTAAGCAATTCATCCCTATAAATACCAGTTATTTGCCTTTGAAAAGACAAACTTAAATGAGAAGTAGAAAATGCCTCTGCTACCGAAATAAACCTATAAGTAACAATAGAATAAATGTTTGGAAATTAATTTTTTAAGGTATGTTCACTACACCATCTATCTAATAAAAAAAAAGTTGTTTTACCATTACCTATTTCTTTATTGAGTCCTAAATTGATAACCACATGATCTTTTAGGATTGATCGCCAAAATGGTGAACAAAGAGAAGGAGTAGTTCGAGTTCTATATTTACTATGCAAAATATTTTTTCATCTATCAGAAACAGAATTATCTAGAAACCGATACCACCATTTAGCCAGAAGGGCCTTATTCATAAGCTTAAGGTCTAAAACCCCCAAGCCTCCCTAATCTTTACTTTTGCACACAATTTTCCATGAGACTAAAGAGTATTTTCTTCTAGTAGAGTTACCTCCATGCCATAAGAATTTACGTCTAATTTTATCTATTTTATGTCTAATTTTAGCAGGTAATCTATATATGGATAACCAATATAAGGGAATAACAGAATTTAAAAGGGTCACTCTACCTCCTAAAGATAGTAAAGAGCATTTCCACCCTTGCAATCTTTTTTCAATCTTATCAATCAGCATTTGCCAATCGATATCATTTAGAGATTTGTTATTAATAAGAACACCTAAGTAAGTAAGAGGTAAAGTGTAAATCTTACACCTCAAAATTGAAGCGAGTTCATCAATTTCAGTCCTTGATAAGTTAAGAGGATACATTTCGCTTTTATCATAATTAATTTTCAAACCAGAAACATTCTCAAAAGCTACCAATAGCAATCTAATGTGTGTTAAAACTACTTTATCAGCCTTAAGAAAAAGAAGAGTATCATCTGCAAAATGTAAATTCATAACATTTCTGAAATTTGGAAAGTTTCCCAAACCATCGACAAAACCTCCTCTATTAGCTTGTTGAAGGATTTTGTTTAAAGCATTAGTTACAAGTATAAAAAGGAAAGTGGATAGGGGATCTCCCTGTCGTACCTTCATTTGGCAAGAAAAATATGGGCCTAAAGTACTATTTAAATTTACACATGTTCGGCTACCTTCTAAAATCAATTTGATCCAAGTAGTAAATTTTTCTCCAAAGTCCCTTGCATGTAATATTTCAAGTAAGAATTCCCAATTAACATGGTCAAAAGTTTTTTCAAAATCAAGTTTAAATAGAACACCATTTTGCTTCTTAATTTTCACTTGATGAAGAACCTCATGTGCACATACTACATTATCTAAAATTAATCTACCTTTAATGTAAGCTGTTTGAGAAGAATCTATTAAAGAATCCATAACTAAAGCTAATCTATCGGCTAATAATTTAAGATATAGAAATAACAAATCAAATTTTATAATTTAGACAGAAAATTTCAATGGCCCTGGATTGAAATCAAATTTTGATAACCAGTTTCATATATGGGCTACAGTGGAATCACAATTACATGTTTATCATTGGGCCTTGTTAGACTTGCTTTAGTTTCCAAAAGAAAAATTAAAGCCTGGTAAGCTTTTGCTCTCTCTCTCTCTCTCTCTCTCTCTTTTTTCCCGAAACTACCAATATAAGCTTCTACTTTCATATCACCTCCATGGACCTCGTAGCCTCGTAGGTGTTATTTGTCAAAGAGATTATCTCTGTTTAAGTATTTTCTAGCTCTCTGTTGCTTAATTTTTTTAAAAAATATCAATTTTTTAAGAAGAATTAAGATCATTTTTGTTAGTTCTTTTTTGTCCGAAATTTTAATATTTTTCTGAATCTTAAGACACCTTCATCCGTGGATTAAGCATCTTTAATCTTTATATTTGAATTAAGACAATTGACCATGGACTTCTTAGTACGGATTTTGAAATCTTGTATTGTTTGACAATGTATAAAATAAAAATTTGCTTAGTCATACATTGATTATAATTTTTTAAATTTAAGAGTTCAAATAAAAAATATTTATAAGTTAATTTTAATGTATCTATTTTTCATTAATTTTTGGTTGCATGGCTTTCTACAAAATGCATTTTAAACTTTTAAAATTTGTATGTAACTATGTCATTTCTGAACTACATTAGTTTTAACAATTTGAATTTGTTATTTGAAGGCAATCTGATAGAATTTGAATTTGAGCACATGAGTCTCGATAGCAAAATAGTAATGCATCGAAGATGTTTGTTCAATAAACGAAATTAATAGGCCGTTTAGTCAGTGGCGGTGGTCAAATCACCACAAATAGATTTCACGGAGGTGTATTTGTGGATTTTTCTTATTAATCAGTTGATTATTTCTGATTATTTTCACTGATTAACATTTATTTATGTTTAATTGGTCGTTTATTACTATTTAGTCTTTTTTTTTTGTAATTGGTCGTTTTGTTCAATTAATCCGCTACATACTTTGTCTTGTTTTATTTGAACATTTTTTAAATAACAATTTAACTTTATTAATTAACAAAAAAATTAAGTTAAAATAAATTTATTTGATAAATTTGATGAGTAATTAATCATTTTTAATAAATTATGAGTATATATTTATAATTTTAATGAAAATCTAAAATGATCACCTGCGTACCGATTAATCAATCGATACCCCGTCCCGTCATTTTGTGCATACCGTTTGGTTTTAGAATACTCTCTTAAATGGTAATAATGATTATTAACATGCTAACTCTTACAGAATAAATGAAACGTTATATCTTGACATTGACCGGATGAGATTCCATTCCATGAAACGTGATAAAAGCTCCCTTCTTCACAAGTCACAACGCACATCGGCTTCTGAAGGCACATTGAGGGACCCAGGACATAAAAGAGCAACAGGGTTGATGATATTTCACGATTTGTTTAGAGATTTTGTATGAAATTTCACAGTCTTGTTCTACAATGTCAAGACTACATGTCGGTCAATTTTCACGATTTTTGAAGATGTTTTCCTATGATAACCAGAGATGCAAAATTGGACTCAGAAGCACTCCTTCAACAGTTCAGACAATTTTTGAGTGATAATATCTCACGATCTGTTTAGAGATTTTTTATGAAACTTCACAGTCTTGTTCTACGAAATCTCTGAAAATATCGTAAGATATCATCACTCAAAAATTGCTCAAACTGCTGAAGGAGTGCTTCTGAGTCCAACTTTGCATCTCTGGTTAACATAGGAAAACATCTTCAAAAATCATGAAAATTGACTGACATGTAGTCTTGACATCGTAGAACAAAACTGTGAAGTTTCATACAAAATCTCTGAACAGATCGTAACATATCATCACTCAAAAATTGCCTCAGCCATTTGAAAAAAGCAAAAAAAATTATTGTTTTTATATCACACGGTTTCTCCTGTGCGATTTTACCTCACACATCGTGGTCCCTCTTACACTCCGGAGACATGGTTGGATACCGGGTTCGGTCGGTACAGTAGTTATATATAGTGTACTTCTGATGAACCCAGCTAAGGCTCCGGTACTGGGATCCATCCAAATCCTGGAACTCTTTTTGGTCCCACCACCTCATGTCTTGTGTGGCGCAATACTTTGCCTCGACCGACGCTTCGCAACCGTCAATGTGGAAGCTTCGGTACGAGGCAACAAATGGGGCCTTGCTCCAGTCGTCAGCATTCCATAGGCTGTTGTAAATTTTCATTGGTTGGTTGAAGGGGTACCTGACACCTAAATCTTTGCTGTTCTTGAACACTCTAATCGGTACCTCATCGACAAAGAACCTGTTTCATATTTTTTGTATTTTTTTTTTGTATTTTCAGTTTCATATTTAAGGTATTTATAAGATAAACAAAAGAAAAGGGAACTCAAATTAGATGGAATGCACAAACTGAGAAACATACACAATTCGGTACATATTCCACAAAACGGAATAGGAGTGGTACAATCTGGTACACAATCTGGTACGTATCCGAATAATAGATATATATTATATAATTTAATATGAATTATGAAAAAAAATATGTTATTCACTATTATAAAAAGCTGATATCTGTATCCGTATCCGGTTAATATCCGATCCGTATCCGTCTAATATCCGATCCGTATCCATATCCGGAAAATAAAAACGGATACGGATATGGTTTTACCACTATCTGATCCGTATCCGATCCGTTTGCACCCCTAGATGGTCCAAGTAGTACCAAACTAAAATTTTTTCTTCACATCACCCTTGGCATTAGGTCATTAGCCATTAGCCGTGAAGAGATTAAGATTGATGCAATCAGTCGCTGTTGAAATAGAATGCTTTAACATGAGATATTGAAAGGATGTAGCACTTGGAACTTTTCTGGTAAACCATATTCTTGCAAAGTCAAATACCTACTTTGAAGCTAAACGTGTCAAGAAATCTATTCTAAATCCGGAATTTTGAATACCTGCTTCCTTGCTTGAGTCTCTCTATTTCCTCTGGGATAGTGAGATATATATATGATGCATGCAACTACTAAATAGTATGATTAGACATCTAATTTGTCTCTCATTTATGTACTGTATCGGCAATGTCTTTGAGTATCTACGCAAGACAACTTGTTTGATTTTATGTCGGGAGAGACAAGTCAATGATTAATGTTTTTTTTTTATAGTTAGAAGGTCAAGTAATTATATGATATTAATTGGTCGCAATCCATTCATCTAATTATTATTTTGAAAATCTAAGCAATGAGGTTATGATAATATATATTCCTGATCGACTTGTGATATGAATTTGAAATCTGATTTTTAAATTTTAAATAGTCAATCCGAACAATTAATTTAATTTTTATATGAAAATTTACTCAGAGATCTAAATTTACATTCTTTTAGAATATATTTTCTATTTTTTTAAATAGATAGAAAATCACTACTTTCTCAATGTAAGAATAGTAATTTTCTATCTATATGAGAAATAGTAAAAATATATAAATACAAAATTTAGTTTTCAATTACATTTTCATATGAAAATCATGTTTAACGTTTCGAATTGATTATTTAAATTTTAAAAATAGAAATATAAATTTCTAGCACGGATCGATACGGAGTATATATTACCCTAGCCTCACTCAAAACTAAATAACAAATACACAACTAACTCACACGGACTAATCTCTCTCAAGTTAGGACGTACTTAGATACACTGCAACTTAATCTCTCCGGAGTTAGAATGTATCAGGATTTAATTAAATTTCATTTTTGTTTCATGTTCTTCAAAATAAAGAGATTCACATCCGACAATTAGGGATGAAGAAAACAACCAATCAATCTGCTCTGACATGCCCACCCTGTCGACAGAAAATGGGCCCGACGTGCGCTGTACCAGTAGACCAGGTCTACCTACGATGTCATGTTCAATTTCTCTGTTTTTTTCTTTTTTCTTTCGGCAATTTATTGGATCCAATTATTTGACAACCCAAATCGTTGTCTGTGCGAATTTAAGATCTAGAACAAATCAAATTTTTATAATTTAGACAAAAGAAAATTTCAATGGCCCTGGCTTGAAATCAAATTTGTTTCGTATATGGTCTACAGAGGAATCACAATTACATGTTTATCATTGGGCTTGCTTCAGTTTTCAAAAGGAAAATTAAAGCCTAGTAAGCTTCTGTTTTCTGTTCTTCATTTTTTTTTTTCTTTTCGAAATGCTTGACAGAGACTTTCAAGATAAGCTTATGCTTTCATATCACCTCTATTGACCTCGTAAGTTTTGTTTGTTAAAGAGAGATTATTTCTGTTTAAGTATTTTTTAGCTCTCTGTTGCTTAATTTTTTTTAAATATCAATTTTTTAAGAAGATTAAGATCATTTTTGTTAGTCTTTTTTTTGTCCGAAATTTTAATATTTTTCTGAATCTTAAGACACCTTCATCCATGGATTAAGCCTCTTTAATCTTTATATTTGAATTAAGGCAACTGAACATGGACTTCTTAGTACGGGTTTTGAAATCTTGTATTGTTTGACAATGTATAAAATAAAGATTTCTTTAGTTATGCATTGATTATATTTTTTAAAATTTTAAGAGTTCAAATAAAGAAGATTTCTAAGTTAATATTAATGCATTTATTTTTAATTAATTGTTGGTTGCATGGCTTTCTACAAGATGCATTTCAAACTTCTAAATTTTGTATATATCTACGTTATTTTTGAACTAAATTGGTTTTAACGAATTGGATTCATTATTTGAAGGCAATTTGATAGAATTTGAATTTCAGCACACAAGTCTCGATAGCAAAATAGTAGTGCTATTTAAATAATTATGATTTTTGCAATGCATAGACATCTTTGTGCCAATGCATTGCAATGTATGGTAGCCTTACTCTCTCTCTCTCTATATATATATCTCCATTCTATTATTAAGTACGTTGGGTGTCTGATCCTCCAACGGCTACGATTGAAAGATAAAACTTCAGATTAGATCTCAGCCATCCAATTGCATAATTTGTCTTGTTTTGATTAAATGCATATGTTTTATGCATAGAAGTCTAAATTTAGTTAAAAACATACTCACCACATGTTCTGTCACACGATACATTACAATTAAAATTGAATAAACTCTGAAATTTAGAGAAATATTTATTTGTTTCCATATTTCTCTTCTTCAATTGAGAAGACTCCACCTTCCATTTTCTTATTTTTTTTGTTTTCTTACTTCTTCTTTGTTTCTATACGGATCACAATGGAAATTTTTTTTTTTATATTTCATATATCAATGTGTGTGTGTATTCTAAATTGGAAACAAATTAAAGAAGAAGAAGAATATAAGTTGGAAACAAAGAAGAATATAGATTGCAAGGTGTGTGTGAATATATTTTTCTCTTATAGTATGTATGTGTGTGTGTATCTCCATTCCATTATTAAGCACGTTGGGTGTCCGATCCGCCAACGGCTACGATTGAAAGATGAAACTTCGGATTTAATCTCAGCCCTCCAATTACATAATTTGTATTCTTTTGATTAAATGCATCTGTTTTATGTATAGAAATCTAAATTTAGTTAAAAACATACTCACCACATGTGCTGCCACACGATACGTTACAATTAAAATTGAACAGACTCTGAAATTTAGCAATATATTTCTTCTTTTCCTTATTCCTTTGTTTTCATATTTCTCCTCTTTAATTGAGCGGACTCTACCTTCCATTTTTTTATTGTTTTGTTTCCTTACTTCTTCTTGATTTTTATACGGATCACAATGAAAATCAATTTTTTTTATTTCTTTGTTTCTATACATATTGTTGTGGGCAATTTAGAATATATCAATGTGTGTGTATATATATTCTAAATTGGAAACAAAGAAGAAGAATATAAATTGGAACGTATGTGTATAGATATATTTCTCTTATAGTGTGTGTGTGTGTGTATTCTATATATACACACTATAACACTTTTTATTTATGTTTTTTGATATCACATTATATGTCGATATTGAATTGTTGTGCGATATTTGATATTAGATTCGAATCAAGCTATTATTTGATATCATTGGTACTTAAAAAATAAAGAATCATCACATCATCAAATTATTATTAGAGATCACGATTCAAGTTAATTAAAAATACAGAATCATATAAATTCTCTTAATTTTTGGATAATTATTATTTTCATTGATATTTTTTTATAATTTTTTTCTTCCTATAATATGTTCCCGTTGCAACGCACGGGCATGATACTAGTATATATCCTATACATACATACGATAACACTTTTTATTTATATTTTTTGATATCATATTATATGTCAATATTGAATTATTGTACGATATTTGATTTTAGATTTGAATCGAGCTATTATTTGATATCATTGGAACTTAAAAAATAAAGAATCATCACATCATCAAATTATTATCAGAAATCACGATTAAAGTTAATTAAAAATACATAATCATATAAATTTTCTATTAACATGTGTCTTAATTTTTGGATAATTATTATTTTCATTGATATTTTTTTTTCTTATAATATGTCTCCGTTGCAACGCACGGGTATGATACTAGTATATATATATATATATGAGGAGGGATCTGATTGCCACAATTTTGAGTTACCACAAGTAAACACAAGTTACCACAACTATTTTCTACATTTTCAAAGTCCAAATTGTCGATCCAAACCGTTCAACATGATCCCCAGAATAAAATGTGCTTGCAGATCAAATTTTACATTTTTTTGAATATTTTACTATTTATTAAATATTTTACAAAAACTAGTCAAATTCATACCATTGAATTTTGTACTCATCTTAATAAATAGTAAAAAAATTTCAAAAAAATGTAAAATTTGATTTGGAAGCACATTTTATTGTGGAGATCCTGTTGAACGGTTTGGATCGATGATTTGGACTATAAAAATGTAGAAAAATTGGTTGTGGTAACTCAAAATTGTGGTAATCGGATCCCTCCTCTACACACACACAGTCATACACTATGCATCGAAGATATTTGTTCAATAAATGAAATTAATAGATTGTTTAGTCGGTGGAGGTATATTTGCGGATTTTTCTGATTAATCAGTTGATTATTCTCGATTATTTTGATTGATTAACATTTGTTTCTGTTTAATTGGTTGTTTATTGCTATTTAGTCTTTTTGGTGATTACAAGATCTTTAGGCGTTTTAGTTAGTTGTTTATTGGATTATGATCCATTATATATTTGACAATTTAGTTTATCAAATCAGCCGCTTTATCTGATTAATCCTTACATGCTTTATCTTGTCCTATTTAGACATTTTTTTAAATGACAATTTAACTTTATTAATTAACAAAAAAAAAGTTAAAATAAATTTATTTGATAAATTTGATGAGTGAAATTAATCATTTTTAATAAATTATGAGTATATATTTATAATTTAATAAAAATATAAAATTATCGCCTGCGTACCGATTAATCAATCGATACCCTGTTCGTCCGTCAGTGCATACCTTTTGGTTTTAGAATACTCTCTCTTAAGAGGAGGGTTCAAATTCCTCCATTTTTTGTGTCTCCATCATGCCTCCATTTTTAAAAACTTAAATAATTCAAAATTTAAAACTTAAATGTCAAAATAAAACCGTTAAATGTGATCTATGTTATTTTCTCTATGTGTCCATAAAAAATTATCACATTTTGATTTTGCTTTTATATAAATCAATAAGTTAAAAAATTAACGTGTAGAAATTATTCACATTAGTATACATTTTTACAAGTTCAAGATGACAATCAAAACAAAGTTGAAATGTCATAATTTTTTACACGTGCATAGATAAAATGATGTAGTTTATATCCAACGGTTTTATTTCGAATTTTAAGATATAAATTTTAAGTTATTAAAGTTTTTAAAAATAAAAATTTAACGAAGACACAAAAAATAAAGATATTTGAACTCACCTCCTCTCTTAAATGGTAATAAATGAAACGTTATATTTTGACATTGACCGAATGAGATTCCACGAAACGTTATAAAAGCTCCCTTCCTCACAAGTCGTGGCACGCATCGGCTTCTGAAGGCACATTTGTGGGACCCAGGACATAAAGGAGCAACAGAGTTGGTTTGTTTTCTGTGGCCTTGTCTCATATGAAACAACTATACAACACTTCTTTTTAAATTTATTGGTATGTTTCTCATATGAAATAACTATACAACACTTTCTTTTAAATTGATTGTTTCTTACGATCACTCGCTACATATTAACACACATGTTTTACGCTGTTGAAATTTTCGAGAAAAATGAATCTCTAATCTCTACTAATCGAGTACGCATCTGGCCAAGCACTGTGTAACACAGTTACACAAGTGGAGTTTTCTAGGTTCGATCCTGACTAACAGAATTTAGAGTGTGTGCGTTTACGGATTAATGTCAAAAACAAAAAAAAGTGCGCATTGTCTGTATTAATTCAAAAGAGGATCTTTTGAGTTTACATATTAGCCGTCTGATGATAAATTGAGTCCATCTGACTCCTGTCTAAAACACAGGAGTCTTTAATATTAGTACGGATTTAATTTGTACAAATCTTAAATATAATTGGACTGTTCAGCTACATTAACTCAAAAGATTATCTTTTGAGTTAATGCAAAGGATACGAATTCCGGCTAACCGTTCGTTTGTTCGACTTTCTCGAATTTGTATCCTCTGCAAGAAATCTTTCCTATATTAACTCAAAAGGAAATCTTTTGAGTTAATTCATCTGGACCGTTCGATCAGCTTTAAGATCTGTACAAAATAAATATGTACAAATATTAAAAACACCCTATATTTTAGAAGAAAGCCGAATGAACTTCGTTTATAATCGGACGGCCGATATATATTAACTCAAAAGAGTAGATACTCTTTTGAGTCAATGCAGACGATGCGGACTCGACTTTCTCTGCGTGTAAACACCTTTTTTGTTATTGGGAAGTCTATTGGAGCAAAATGACCCTGAAAAAGCTTGTGTTTGTGCGATGGTCCAAGTAGTACCAAACTAAATTTTTTTCTTCACATCACCCTTGGCATTAGGTCATTAGCCATTAGCCATTAGCCGTGAAGAGATTAAGATTGATGCAATCAGTCGCTGTTGAAATAGAATGCTTTAACATGAGATATTGAAAGGATGTAGCACTGGGAACTTTTCTGGTAAACCATATTCTTGCAAAGTCAAATACCTACTTTGAAGCTAAATGTGTCAAGAAATCAAATCTAAATCCGGAATTTTGAATACCTGCTTCCTTGCTTGAGTCTCTCTATTTCCTCTGGGATAGTGAGATATATACGATGCATGCAACTACTAAATAGTATGAATAGACATCTAATTTCTCTCATTTATGTACTGTATCGGCAATATTTGTTCAAAATCCAATTTATTCGTCGGTATACTTTCCAACTTGAGTTGCCGGGGTCTTTGAGTAATCTAAGCAAGACAACTTGTTTGATTTTATGTCGGGAGAGAAGTCAATGATTATTATATTTTATAGTAGAAGGTCAAGTTATAGGTTATTTTTTTGAAGTAAAAGGTGGAGGTTTAGCCTACCGGTTTTCTATAAATTTTAGTTTATAGTACATAGATTTTCTCTACTATGTGGGTTTCGAACTCATGATCTTTCACATGAGAGCCATGTGTCTGTGCCACTAGACCAAAGGCTGATTCTCAAATTGTAGGATATTAATTGGTCGCAGTCCATTCATCTAATTATTATTTTGAAAAGCTAAGTAATGAGGTTATGATAATATATATTCTTGTGATATGAATTTGAAATCTGATTTTTAAATTTTAAATAGTCGGTTCAAATAGTTAATTTAATTTTCATATGAAAATTTACTTAGAGACTGGAATTTACATTTCTTTTAGAATCTTTTTTCTATTTTTTTTAGATAGGTAAAAAATCACTACTTCCTCGATCTAAGAATTTTGAGGAAATAAATCTGCTATGATTCTAAAGGGATCACATGACTGTGATTTAAAATCTAACCTTTCACATTTTAAAATGCACAAATCTCAACAACACTTATTTTTTGTGCACGAATATCTAGACATATAAATGGATGGATATAGAATAATAGAGTCAGGTGATTCTTTTAGAATCACAGCAGATTTACAGTAAGAATTTTGAACCATTCAAAATTAGTAATTTTCTATCTATCAGAAAAATAGTAAAAACGTATGAATATAAGTCCGGAACTTTGAAATTTGAATGTGTGCTTCCTTGCTTGAGTCTCTATTTCCTCTGAGATAGTGAGATATATGATGCATGAAACCACTAAATAGTATGATTAGACATCTAATTTGTCTCTCATTTATGTACTGTATCGGCAATGTCTTTGAGTATCTACGCAAGACTTGTTTGATTTTATGTCGGGAGAGACAAGTCAATGATGAATAATTATTTTTTTATAGTTAGAAGGTCAAGTTATATGATAGTAATTGGTCACAATCCATTCATCTAATTATTATTTTGAATAGCTAAGCAATTAAGTTATGATATTATATATAAATTCCTGACCAACTTGTGATTTAAATGAATTTGAAATCTGATTTTTAAATTTTAAATAGTCGATTCAAACAATTAATTTAATTTTCATATGAAAATTTACTTAGAGATCTAAATTTACATTCTTTTAGAATTTGTTTTCTATTTTTTTAGGTAGGTAGAAAATCACTACTTTATCGATCTAAGAATTTTGATTCAAAAGTAGTAATTTCTACCTATAAATTTTAGTTTTTAGGTACATTTTCATATGTAAATTATGTTTAACGTTTAGAATTGATTGTTTAAATTTTAAAAATAGAAATATAAATTCCTAGCACAGATCGATACAGAGTATATATTACCCTAGCCGCACTCAAAGCTAAATAGTCCATGAGAGGGTTTCCAATACCTCATGCCTTTTACACCTCTTCATACCTTATATTTTATATCTTTATTTTCAAAGTTCAAATTTTCGATTAGAACCAGTTAGCATGATATCCATACTAAATTATGTTTGGGATGAATTTTTATAATCTATGGAAATTTTTTTTACTATTTTTTAAGATAGGTACAAAATCATTGTTTTTGAACGGTCCAAAAATAGTGATTTTGTGCCTATCTTAAAAAATAGTAAAACAATTTAATCTCTAGGCATATTTTAGTATGAGCAGTTTGGATCAACAATTTGAATTTTAAAAACAAAATATATAAAATATGAAATATGAAAGGCACGAGTTATTAGAACACATCTCAAACTACAAATAAAATACTTCTCTTGGGTCTTGTAGCTAGAGATGATGATGAAGATGAGATTATTGTTATTACTATTAAGAATCCATCATTATATTTACCAAAAAAATATTTGTTTCTTTTCAGAGTGGCTCAATATTTCATTATTTTCAAATAGCATTATTCTAACATTATTTTTTTTACTTGCAAAGCGAACCAAATATAAAACACAGAATAAAAAAAACTGAGAGAGATCCCAAACAATTTCAAATCATTTAATGTTGTTACTTTTACTTTATTTCAATTATACTTTTTAGAAAAAGGAGGAATCTAATATCCACAATAAAATTAAATTTTTGGTCTATAAACGTATCAATCCGCATATAATACAAGAATTCGTGTATTTATCGAATTCTACGAATTAAACGTGGCTTTTATAGAAAAATTCGTCAGTGTCTTTCACAACATCACATGGTTTCTTTGAAAAAAGTGCCAAAATTTGAAAAACATTCATAGCGGGGCCCATCTCCCATGCGTGACAGGAGCTTTTTAAGAAAAAATTATTCATACCGGATTCAATGTGAAATGTTCCATGAATCTTCTATGTAAAATTTAATTTTTAAACTCGTAACATCTCTTGTTTAAACCACGAATCATTCCTCCGAATTATACCCGAATCACGAATTTTTGATCCCGTTGAACCGAATTCGAATAATTCATTTGTCACTATGCTTGTAACCCAACTGTTTTGTTTAGTGGTGTGGCTGCTCCTTGTGCAAGACAGAAAGTAAGAAAGAGAAAAAAAAAAAGAGGTAGAGACAGTGAGATAGAGTGATTATTTGTGCTAATAATTGGAACACTCTTATATTCCTTGTAATCTCTTGATTAATAGTGAAGTTTGTCGGTTGATTACCTTCCGGTGGAGTAGGCTCGACCGAACCACCTTACCTCTTGTATGCTTTCTCTTGTGTGCTTGTTGGACTTGATCTATCTCGCGGTATCATATTTTCTCTATTGTTGTTGGTTTTGATTGCATACAAATTGTATTTGTCGCTAATTATTCGGTTTACCTTGGTATACAAAATATTGGATCTATTGCGGGTTTCTTGTAGTTGACACTGTGTACCGGTATTCCGCGTTTCTAAAATAACCCCTAACAATATTAGATATTCTCTCAAAAAAAAACCTTTTTGTTTATTTTCTTCTAGTTCTTTAAATAATTTTTTGTGGTCTCTGTGTATAACAACTAGCTAAAGCACAAACCAATACCTTTCTTCCTCCTTATTAAATCAGTAAACTGACATTAGTTGCACAAAACTTTCCCTTTTTAACTTTTTTTAGTTGCATAAAACTAACTTAAAGATATGGTCTATATACGATGGATGTACTAAATTGACCTTGACTTGTCCCAAATTTGGATTCCATTTCGCTTCGCCCAAATTTCTTCAACCAAATTGAAATCATCTTTCTTCTCCTCGTTCCACCAACTATTGATATGTCACCTACTATTGACATACGTCATATATAATGACCAACTAAGGGAATCGAACTTGGTAAAATAATCAAATCAAACCAAACCACGTGTTCAAAATTCAAAGCATCCGTGAGGGGGGAATTCTGTGCCCAAATTTAAATGGAGGTATCCATTGAAAGTAGAGATTGGAGAGGTGCTTGATTAAGCTCAATTTAGTTAATGGATGGTGCTTTCATTAAAAGAGATCTATCTCACTGTCCCCCCTTAATGATTGAAAATGAAGCCGTGTGCTTCTTTACCAACCTTTAATTTATTTTGAAATGCGTTAGCATTTCACATTTCTATTTTTTTTTTATTCTTTTAGGGTGCATTTGGATGAAGTTAGAATAGTATTAATTCGAAAATAATATTATTTTTTTGAACTATTTGATGTTTGAATGAAGACCCACCTACTATTCTTTGTTTGTCTTTTATGGATTCGCTCACCGTTTTACTAATCCAACCAAATATTGAATTAGCAATTATTTTTCATTCTTGGTTTAGCCACTATTCTCACTAATCCACCGCTCAGTTTGTCAGCAACTATTCTTCATCGAAACGCACCCTTAGTTTGTCAGAAAATAATTAATAGATAATAGAGATGAAAAAAAGAATACCCTCCTTTCCTATTTTCGATACATTTCTAAATTTCTAGAGATCTATTTTTCAATGTTATTAATTTAAAAATTCGGTCCCTATCGCATCATGTCGTTTAAGACAGGATTTAAAAATTGTTACTATGGCTATTTTGGCAATATTTTTTCAAATATTTTTAAATACAGTGAATTTTTTTTTGAAGGTATCCATTGAACATATAAATAGCCTAAAAAGAAAAATCAAAATTCATCCAATTTAATTATCATTTAAAGATTTATAAATGACTGTTAATTTTATATCATTTAAATTTTTTTACATAAATAGCCTTAAAAAACATTATCCAATAGTGCGTACATCTAATAGCCCATATTATACTTGAGGGTTCAAATGCACCCAAATTTTTGTGCACTCAAATGCACTCTATCTTTCATATCCTTTATCTCTGTTTTCAAAGTCAAAACAATCAATCCGAACCGTTAGATGCGATCTATATATTAAGATGTTCTTGGAGACCAAATTTTACATCTTTTGAAATTTTTTTACTATTTATTAAGCCATTTTGAAAATCGCTGATCCAATGGTCCATAAAATGAAAAATCAACGATTTTCAAAGTGGCTTAATAAATAGTAAAAAAATTTCAAAAAATGTAAAATTTGGTCTTCAAGCACATCTTAATATATAGATCGCATCTAACGGTTCAGATTAACTATTCGGATTTTGAAAACAGAGAAAAAAAATTTGAAAGATAGAATGCATTTGGGTGCATTTGAACCCTCCTCGTTATACTTTTATGTTTCTGAATAATTGTTTCTTAATCTGATTTCTAGGTTCGATTTTTATCATGTCATTCTCATGCTTAATGATGCATTCCTCGTCATCATTTTCAAGACTTTGGACGTGGAAGTGTATAGCACACATGTTAGCAATTTTAAATAATCACAAAAGATGTTCCATTTGTAGTTGGAACAGGCATTTTTTCACATAAAAATATTATTTTAGTCACTAAGTTCATATTTGATTGCGGGTTAAAAGTTATAATGTAATAAGTTGTTTATTTTAAATTAAGATGGCATGAGATATTTTTGTTTGATTGTAGGTTAAAGTTATGATGGAATAAGTTGAACCTCTTAATCTTCATATTTTGTATTACGAATTTGATAACAATTAGCAAGCTTTTTTAATTACAAAATAATTAAAAATTAAATTTTTTTATAAATGTTAGTTTAGTCTTACGCATACTTGAAAATAACTAAATGCATAGAAACTAAGTTCATTCTTACTGAGCAAAAATTTAAATGTAGGTGAAATACTAATATGCAGACACAAAAAATTACGACTAAAGGTTTTTAGAATTACGCATTACTTGTTTACGACTAAGGAATCAAATGCATTATGTCTTTCGTGCATCACATCCTATATTTCCGTTTTCAAAGTCGAAACTATTGATCTGAACAACTCAACATAAAATCCATATTAAAATGTGCTTGGAGATCAAATTTTATATTTTTTTGAAAATTGTTTACTATTTTTTTATAGCCCAGAAACAATAATTTTGTGCCTATCTAAAAAAAAATAAACAATTTCGAAGAAAATATAAATTTTGATCCCAAACTAATACGGAGGTTACGTTGAAGGGTTCAGATCGATGGTTTGGACATAAAAACAAAAAAAAAGTATAAAATATGATGAGGCATTTGTACCCTCTTCATAATAATAATAGTAGTAGTAATAATAATAATAACAACAATAATAATATTGATAATAATAATTGTAATAATAATTATAAAATTAATAATAATAAAATAATAATAATAACGATAATGATGACAAAGATAACAATACTAACTATAACAATAACGTAGAATAAGTTAATCAATCTATAAGTGATTTTTTACTCCTTGCTATTTCATCGTACTTAATTCATATTTGACAGCATAAATGTGGAATAAGATACTTACTCCACGACATTACCACAATTAAATATGAGCTAAATCAAATGCTAATTCTTAGTATGTTAAAAAATTATTCAAATTGTATATATATCGTACATATCAAATAACTAAATGAGATTAAAATCAGGCTAATCAGCTAATTGAGAAGAACTTTGAATTGGATTTGTCATTTATGCACTTGGATAGTTTACTAGGTGGGGTTGCCTATATGTATATATGTATATCTTGGAATTGATATAATAAATAAGATTTGTTAGGTGGGGTTGCCTATATGCTTATATGTATATCTTGGAACCGATTATAATTAAATAAGATAGGGTTGGTTTATGACAAATTAGAGCACGAGTTGTATATGCATCTGTCACGCAACTTCCTCGCTAGTAAAGTCCTTTCCGTTTTATCACATTAAATGCTTTATTACAATTGTCTTCTTTTGTTTTTTCATTAAGGGTCTGTTCAGCTGCAGCAATGAAATTACTGTTTACGTGGGAAAAAAAATTCCACTCAGACTATTTTTTTTTCCCGTGTGAACAGTAATTTTTAGTTCAAACTTTTCTTGTTCCTATTCCTATTCCCATTCCATCGGTTCCGCCGAACAGGACCTAACATTTCATTTCAACAATTAAATCATGCATCAATCAAATGATGCTTTCAACTTGCAATGCTTTATTATTTTTTTAACCTTCAATAGTCTTTGGTAAATTAAATGTCTTTGTCAATTCAGCGTTTTATTTTTTCTAAAAACTATTCTGAAAATTGTACAGTGTTTTTGACCTTTTATAAGTATACTTGTCAATTTGTTTTGGGTAGCGCTATCTTCAGAGCTAGTTTTCAAATATTCAGCGCTCAATCCAATTTTTTTACAGTTATACCACCTCTACCCCTAATTAATGTTTTCCGTAATTTTTGTTCTATACTTCATTAATTCTTTTAAAAGGAAACTATCTATGATAGAATTGAAGGAACAGTTGTCCAGCCGTTAGGTCCCTTTATTATGGAAATAAGTAAATTATATTTTTTTACAAAATTGACTTTCTGTGGTTTACATTCATATGGTGTTAACTATAATCTATCATAAAAACTAATATAGTACTAGAGTATTATCAAATATTTCAGAAACCTTCATAACAAACAAATTATTATTCATTAATAAACTAAAACCCAAGCTGAATCATATCAATAATTGAACCTAAATTAAAGTACACAACCTACTTTGCTATTACTTCCATAGTATGAAATATTTTCGAAAGTATATCTATTTGATATTTTGAAAAATATCAAACATTATTCAAATTAGAAAATTAAATATCATATGTATCATATTATAATCAATTTGAATGATGCTTACCATTCCATCTAACAATTTTAAAATTTTGAGGGTGTACACCAAAATTATTTTGAACTACTAATTGAATTTCAAATTAACTCAAATATCAAAATGATTTAAATTTTCTAATTTAAACATTTTTATTTTGCGCAAAACATCACATAAATGTACGCCATAATTACTTTAATATTTTTTTTTTCAGAAAATCATTTTTTTTGTACCATACCAATTTGGTTGCTGCCGAGGATTATGATTTGTTTGATAATAATATATTAATATTATCTTTGCAAAAAAATGAAATTTTCCAAAAAAGAAAATACTTGTTTCAATATCTAGGATTTGTTTTGATAATGGGTATGGATAATTATCCATATTTGTATCCACTTTTGAACCGAAATTTTATCTGTATATGGACGAATCATATTTGATTAGTTTGCACCTCTGCGTCTATCACATCTTGAGATTTGTGCAGTCTATATATTTATTATTTGAAGAAGAGTAAACATGTGAATAAATAAGATAATCTTCTTGGTGTGTAAGTCTTTCATTTTTTTTTTTTAAAAGATCTTTTATATTTTATGATGGAGCATATCAAGATACATAGAATTTTCTTCCAAATGAAATGTTGTAAAAGGTTAAAACAATTAATGACATTTCTTTGCTGCAATCAAGTGATACAGTACAGCACCGATCAATAACATCTTGAATTTTCTCAAAGAACTATGGTAATATTATCTTCCATATTTAATGCATTAAATATATTTTTTTATACCGTTCAAAACAAAAGAAGTATGTATTAAATAAGGATAAATATGGTATACTGAAGCAAAATTTTCTCTTTGCACTCAATAATACAATTTGAGCTCTTAGAATAGCACTCCCCATTTGTTTTTTCTTTTTTTTTTATAAAGTTCTCCGTTATGTAGTTTTTCAACAATTTATGTTTAATTTTGAAGTGCAAATATTAAATATATAACCTGAGCCCAAATTTTTTATTAATACCATTTCAAAATAAACCAAAACACCACTCAAATTGAGGAATTCGAAAAATACCAGGGTCTTCAATTCAATATGCGGCTCTATTCTTGGAGGACCGCATATTGAATTGGAGGTCCCTCAAAAACCTACATATCAGTATATTACAGTGCATTTTTGAGTTTTTGGGAAGCCTCCAATTCAAATTCAACATGCCCCCCCTCCCCCCAGAATGAGGCCGCATATTTAATTTGAGACCCTGGTATTTTTCAAATTCCCCATAATTTGTGGGGTTTTTTTTTTTACAATAGTATTAATAAAAATTTCAGAACAAACTAATATATAAACTAATAAAGATAATTACTATTCTAAATTGCAAATGCTTTAGTTAAGTTTAGTTTTTTTTTATAAGTACATATCATTAATTAAACTCATATGCTGCATTAATATCATACATTGACATTTTGTTAAGCCAATCCAAAGTATTGATATATGGACCTAAAATCTTTTTAACAAGAAGATAAAATTTTCAATAAAAATTTAGTCTAATCATAATATTTTAGCAAAATACATAATCTTTTGAACATGTGAAAATATAATTTTATTTTGGTATTTTTTTTACTTAATATAGAAACCAACAGGTATTAAAACAGTTTTGACTACTTTCAATCTATTTTGTCCTTTATTAAATCAATATTTGAAATTTTGATATGAAAATTCAACGGCTATAATGGTAAAAAAATACAATAAAAAGTCAAAACACACACACCATAATATATATTTTTTAAAATTAAAAGAATAACCATTTTCAAAGTTAGGAAGTCGGCATGCAGATATTGCTCTCAAGATTTTTTGGATTTATTTCCCCTTTTTTTTATTACTTTGTTTGGAATGGATTAATCTTCATGGACAGCTGTTTGCTAGTTGTTAATTGAATATGACAAAGAATATGGTCACTGAGTTTCTAGAATGTTTTAGTAATTCAACACGCTTTTGCACTTACAAGTAGACGTTTGCTAAACCCCTAACGGGTTCAGCCCGTTTTGCCCGGTCCGTACCCGTTACCCGAGCTACCCGTACCCGTTGCCCGGGTACAAACGGGTAGACGGGTACGGGTAATAAACGGACCGGACAACCTAATTTGAAAAAAAACCCGTTATACCCGTACCCGTCTACCCGCCTACCCGTACCCGCCTACCCGTACCCATCTACCCGCATACCCGTACCCGCCTACCCGTACCCATCTACCCGCATACCCGTACCCGTTACCCGTTACCCGTACCCGACCCGTTTCACTTCAAAAAAATTTGAATTTTTTGAAAAAAACAGAAAAAAAAGGGAAAAAACAGAAAAAAAAAAAAAAAAAAAAAAAACCGGGCGGACCGGACCCGTACCCGGATACCCGGATCCGTACCCGCGGTACCCGTACCCGTCAACCCGCAACGGGTACGGGTAATAAACGGACCGGATAGAGGTTTTGGAAAAATTACCCGTCTACCCGTTACGGGTTTTACCCGTACCCGTCCTACCCGTTACCCCTAACGGGTAACCCGGAACGGGTCACGGGTAACCCGTTAGCAAATGTCTACTTACAAGCTAGGTATAACCATATCATATACTTAGTATATTATCTGTATATACAGTGGTTTAGTCAGAATTTCAGTTGGGATAAGCAAAATGTTTTGGATAACTGATTCAGTGAGCAAAATTAACTTATATACTTGAATCATTTTAATCAATCTCATCAAATTATAAGTCCGATTTAAACTGAAATTAAGAAAAACATTAACATTCAACAATTTTAGTCGATTATCAGTCACAATTTACAATTTAATTCATTCAATCAAGGGCGAAACCAAGGCTTGAGCCAGCCTGAGCCCTAACCCCCCTCCCTCCCCCCCCCCCCCCCCCCCCCCCCCCCCATGGCACTTTGGCGACTGGGCTCTACGACGAGGTGACAAGGGCACGCGATTGAGTGATCCGTCTCTAGTTAGGCTCCCCACCGATTATTCCTAGTTCCGCCACTGCATTCAATTAGATTGCAGTATTGAATTATCAAAGGACAGAAGTAGACAATCTAATTTCTAGAAATAGACATGCCAATATATTTATACTACTTCACATAATGGCTCCGCTACTGCCTATATAGATATATGTACCAAATTAAATTACTGTGTAGAATATAAATGTTGATTTTGTGTCGCCATTAATTATAGATCAAGTATAAATGCATCACATGAACAATAAACATATGCAAAATGTATAGATTATTAAGTAAATTGGATACTTTAAGTAATCACGGTTCATGTCTGAATGTATTTATTGCCATTTTTTTTTTCTTTTCATTAGGTGTAAAGGATGTGGTTTGATTTAGCTTCGCTTGGATTATTGCACAACATATCGTTCTTTATTCTGCCACTAGCAGCGAAGATAAACAGATAATTTCGAAGTTTGGTACATCAATCAAAGCCGGAATTATTCTGCCACTAGCAGCGAAAATTGAGCAAATAATCAGCACGTTTACTCAAATATACATATCCATTAAAAAAAAGCAGATTCCAACTTGAACTCTTGCTTCTTCTTTTTTGTGAAAAAAAAAGCAAAATTCTCCGAACCACTGGAGAGCCGAAATTTTTATTAATAACATTTCAAAAAGAAAAAAAAAAATTCGAAAAATATCAGAGCCTCCAATTCAATATGCACTCCCATTTTTGGAGGGCCGCAGATTGAATTGGAGGCCCCTAAAAATTTAAATATCAGTATATTACAGTGTATTTTTGAATTTTAGAGGGCCTCTAATTTAACCCGCGGTTCTTAAAAAATGAGATCGCAGATTGAATTGGTGGTCCTGATATTTTTTTGAAATTCGAGAGAAAACATTTTTTTTTTAATATGGTATAAATAAATAAAAAAATTGGAGAGGGACCAACTTCCCCACTTTCACTGGTTGCTGTATTTGATTTCTTAAGTATTTTAATTCACTTTCTTTTTGTGGGATGAGAGACCGTGTCAAGATTCAAATCAATGCGCACTGTGTGCATGCAAACATGACTACGCTAGTTGGTTTTTGACTTGTAATTTAAACAAAACAAGGGATTGCGTCAAAAAGAAAAACCATGCCCGCCAACAGAGAACAGACAACAGTTGCTTCCACCTACTCTTGACTTGTTCGAAATTGATTGATCACAAAATCATGTTTGCAAATTTATTGTCTTTGACATTTTTATAATTAAGAGCTGAGCATTTAACGGTCTTATCAAGTCTATGCGGCTGCCGAACAGTCTTTATAATTGATATCTTCCTATTATGGAGAGGGACCAATTCACATCCCCTCATGTTACCATACTGAGTACAATTGAATCGGCCAATCTAAAATTGTTCTTTTTAACTTGACACGAATCTCAAAGCACAAATAATATTGTTCCTTGCGCCATCCTGAACAAGTACCGGCTGAGAATAAATCTGGACCGTCCGTCGCAATTGTGTTCAGTCAAGTCCGAGAGAGACAGAGGTGAATCTAGACTTTCAAGTAATGGTGGTTAAATACGAATGAGCATCATTCATAAAATTTTCAAACTGCGAATCTAGATCAAATTTACAGTACTCGTAGTATTTTCATTTGAGCTATATAGAAAATAATGTATAGTTATAAAAAATTTCAAAATAACTGGAGGTCAATTAATCATCATTCTAAGATAGAGTGAATCTGCCTCTGAAGAGGAATGTAATTTAAATGTTTAGAGATGTAACTTATTTTTCATGTTTAATATTCATTGAGCAATCACATATTGATTGTATCCTATTTTAAATTAATCTATATTTTAAGGCTTGACCCTATCAACTTAATTCTTGTATTTTATAATATTTTTTGTTATCGCGTGTAGTTTTGCAAGAACAAACTATTTTATTTTAAAAAAAAAATAGATAGGAGGATTTGAGAAGTAATTCCAACAAATCTCTCCGACACCTGTGGGACAGAAATTTTTAAATATACCATAATCTCAAAAAAATAAATCAAACCATCACGTTTTCTGAAAATTTTGAATTTTGATATGACCGCATCCTCTAGATGCGAGGATGCGGCCACTTTTCTGCAGGCCGCATCTAGGGGATGTGGCCACCTTTTTTTTTCTTTTTTTTTGGTTTTTCTCGTGCGGCAGTTCAATCTGAACGAAAAGAAGGGGTGACCGCACCTACGGGATACGGCGTGTCAAAATTCGAATTTTTTAGAAATCGTGGTTGTTTGGTTTATTTTTTTTTTTGGAGTATGGTATATTTAAAAATTTCGGCCTGTGAGATATTTGGTGGATTTTAATTTGTTTTCACAATGTTGTAGTTTGTGTCTTTTTCTTTTTATGATTTTTAATTGTTGCATAATTAAATATGTGTCGGAGTATTAAAATCCTAAGTCGGATATTTATGATTTTTAAAATATGTTGCATAATTAAATATAATTTAAGAAGTAATTAAAATTATGTATGTTTTGAATATACATGCTTGATATATACAACATATCTAATTAATTAATTTTTTATTTATAACTTAAGAAATAATTATTTGAAATTTCACTTAATAGAAAATCAATTTAATAGATAACTATCAACATTTAATCCGTCAATCTTTCTATAGTCGCCCTATTATTTATGTTGTCATATGTCAAACAATCTCTAGAGTAAGAAAAGTATAAAATAAATTAAATATAAGCAATTTCCAGTGTCCTTCGTCAATCATCAGAAATTAAATATTAAGCAATTAACACGGTCGGTCATCATTTTTTTCTAGAAAAAAAAATTCAAATTTTCAGAAAAAGAATTGATTGCTCTATTAATTTAGAAAATAGATGAAATCACACCAATAATTCGGCTCCATCAAGTTTAGGTTCTAGTAGCATAGCCACAAAGATTAGCGAATAATTAGTTTTTTTTTGTGATGCAGAACCGAATGTTGAATTATTTGGTTGACCAAATTATTCGCAGATTTTACGAACTTTTACCAAATTTTAAGAATTATTCACGAATTTTTCGCAGAACTTTTTTTTTTGCTCCCTTATAGGACTGAGATCTCTGATCCAGATAATTCCAAATCATTCTCCGACTGAATTATTTCCGAATCACGAATTTTTAACCTTGTTAAACCGAACCCGAATAATTCGTCAGTCACTATGGACTGTTTGGTGGAACGGGAACGGTTTCATCTATTTTTTGAAAAAAATAATCAATTCCTTATCTAAAAATTTGAATTTTTAAAAAAGTAAATCCGTCTTTTGTTCCCAACGAATAAAAAAATTAAAATTTGGGACCGACACTCTACCCACAACAACAGTCAGTCATAGAAGCAAAGTACGAATGCGTATCCTCTGCATTAACTCAAAAGGTAATTTTTGATTTAATGAATCTGAGCCGTCTGATTTTAAACAGAGCGAATCCGGCATCCGCTTATAACATTGGAGTCTTTCAATATTAGTGCAAATCTAGTCCACACAAATTTTAAAACAGATCGGACGGTTAAAATTCATTTAACTCGAAACATACCCTTTTGAGTTAACGCAGAGTATACGCTACGAGGTCCCGTGTTCCTGACCTATAAATACTCCCAACAAAATCTCGCACAATTAACAGAGTCGGAGACTAATCACGAAATTAGTAATTTTAATCGTTTACGCAGCAGACGAGAACTTGTAGAAGACTAGAAGGATAGAAGCAGAGATACCGCCAAATATTATTATATATAAATTCTCCCACCTCATTTCCCACACCTCTCTAACGCTCCAATCCCGAAACTTCCCTTTCTCCCTCTCTTTATCACCTCTCTCAAAACGCTCTCTGCTCTGCTTCTTACTTATCACCACTTGGAGAGATTAGAGATAGCAACCAAAGCCAAAATTTGATCAGATCCGCGATTAGATCTGAGAAATGGGTACTGACGACATAGTGGAGGCGGAACTCACTAGTCCTTCCACGTCATCGTCTGCCGGTGGGGACCGCATCCCGTATAGCGGACCTCTCAGTGGCCCCCTCAACAAGCGCGGGGTTCGCAAGAGCGCCCGTTTCAACGACTCCGCTCTCACCTCTCCGGGCCGATCATCCAATGGAGATGACGACTTGGCTTATGTGGAGATTACGCTGGACGTGCGTGATGACTCCGTGGCGGTACACAGTGTCAAGCCGGCGGGAAACAATGGAGGCTCAACTGGAGAGGAGGATCCAGACGTGATGCTACTGGCAAAGACGCTGGAGAAACGCTCCGTTGGCTCAAACATGATGCGATCTGCTTCGTCTAAATTTAGACAGGTATCTCAGGAGCTAAGAAGACTGGCCTCCGGGAATAGGCGAACCGGAGCACGCATTGACAGGTCTAAATCGGCCACTGCACATGCACTCAAGGGACTAAAGTTTATCAGTAAGACTGATGGTGGGGCTGGCTGGTCAGCAGTTGAAAAACGGTTCGATGAACTCGCCTCTTCAGCTGGATTGCTTCATAAATCGAAATTTGGGCAGTGTATAGGTACTTAATTTAAGTTCTTGTTTAACTTGTAATTGTAATTTGATGTCAAAGAAAGTTGACAGAGTGAAATGGGCAATTGTAGGAATGAAGGAATCAGCGTTTGCTAATGAACTTTTCGATGCGTTGGCGAGGAGAAGAAATATACATGGAGATACGATTAGTAAAGCTGAGCTCAGAGAGTTCTGGGATCAAATTACGGATCAGAGTTTTGATTCAAGGCTCCAAACTTTCTTTGACATGTAAGTGAAGTGGGTTTATTTCAAATGCGCTTTCTTTATTGCATTTATTTTGGTTAATTGTTTTGAAAAAAAGAAATATCCTGTTCATATCAAACAGGGTGGACAAGAACGCCGATGGAAGGATTACTGAAGAGGAGGTCAAGGAGGTAAGCCTCTCACTTTATACACCATCAATAATTACGTTCTTTTACTCTGACTGATGTGGCTTAATTTAATTGGATGGCATCCGAGTTGTAAGTCAGCCACTGCGGTCAATAATGGCAGGCTATGTAGCAGTAGCAGTGATGTAGTGTATTGGTTTGCTCTCGGGTAGGGGCAGGGCGGGCCGGGCATATTCGGGCACGGGCACATACGGGTAATTCGGACCGGGTATCACGGGTATTTTTTTCAAAAACCGTGCCCTACCCGTCTAATACCCGTGCCCGTTATACCCGCGGGGGGCAGGGCGGTCCGGTTTTTTTTTTTTAATTTTTTTATTTTACAGTGTCGTTGACTCGTTGTCGTACGAATATATTACGTATTTATAATTCGACTTTTAAAATCTGAATAGTTCAATATCAAATAGTGTATATAAATAAATAAAAATTGTAACTTATATATAAAAATTATTCATGTGAAAATTTGTATATTTATTCGGCTAAGTACAAATATATTTATTTATTTCTTTACACGAGTCATTTTATTTTATTTTCAAATTCTCATTCTAATTATATAGTTTCATAATTTTTTTATATCTCGAAATTTTTAGTTTACATTTTAAATTGATAATATATTTTCTAAATGTTCATTTTAAATTGATAATATATTTTCTAAACGTTCATTTATTTTTAATAGGTTAAATAAAATATAAATAAAAAATATAATTAAATCAGAAACTTTAAAACAATAAAATAAAAATAAAAATTTTCTTAAATCAATTACTTTAAAAATAATTATGAATTATTTTAAAACAATAGATTAAAAATTTGAACCAGGCCCGGTTTTGTTTGAACCGGCCGGAGGGGGAAAAATTTGAAATAAAAAAAAAACGGGTACAGGTACGGGTGCGGGCACACGGGTTCACGGGAGTATACGGGTAAACCGATCTGGGTATGGTCGGGTTTTTTTTCCGAAAAGCCGTGCCCTGCTTGTTTTATACCCTTATCCGTGTACCCGTTTACCCGCCTATACCCAGAACTGAGACACGGGTATCCCGGGCAGCAGCCACGGGCGGTCCGGGCACAGGCTGCCGCCCCCCCCCCGCCCCCACCCCTGCCCCGGGTAGTGTCAAACCACTAATGTAGTGTGCACTTTCTTGATTTTTTTAAGAAGCACACATGTTTAAGTCTGAACTTAAATAATAAACAAAGTTTGATTAGAAGAAAATACTTGTTTATAAATTTTATATTTTGTAGAATTTTTTACTATTTTTTTAGATAGGTAGAAAATCAGTTGATCTAAAGATTCTAGATCATTCAAAAATAGTGAATTTCTATGTAACTGAAAAATAGTAAAAAAAAATTCTAAAAAATATAAAATTTAGTATGCAAGTACAATTTCATATGGAGATCATATTGAACGGTTCAGATCAACCGTTTGGACCTTGAAAACGAAGTTATTGATCCGTAGTATGGACCAATATGCGCAATGCATAGTACCACGGCCTCAATCGTATTTTCGACGAAATCTGGAGATACAATTAATAATGAAGTACACTTTTCTTTTGTTTTGCATAATATTAATCCTTTTGATTTGCATACATGGTGACATCATAATTATGTTTTTTTTATTATTAAACAGATTATCGCTCTAAGTGCTTCAGAAAACAAACTGAAAAATGTCCAAGAACAGGCAGAGGAGTATGCTAGGTTAATTATGGAAGAACTAGACCCTAACGGCGTAGGCTACATTGAGGTCAACTTTATTGATTCAAGAATAACTTAAAAAATTACTGCATTTTTGTAATTTAAGTAATAACATTGGAGCTTCCATTCAATTGAACAGATATACAATTTAGAAATGCTACTGCTAGAAGGCCCTGGCAAGTCTGTACAATTAAGCACAACAACCAACAGCAAGAACTTAAGCCAGATGCTGAGCCAGAACCTGAGACCGACCCAGGAACCAAACCCGCTGAGGCGGTGGTACCAAAACACCAAATATTTCATGGAAGACAACTGGAAGAGAGTTTGGGTGATGGCAGTCTGGCTTAGCATCTGCATCGCCCTTTTCACATGGAAATTCATGCAGTACAGGCACCGTGCGGTCTTTCATGTGATGGGTTACTGTGTATGTGTTGCCAAGGGTGGAGCAGAAACACTAAAGTTCAACATGGCACTCATTTTACTGCCGGTTTGTCGTAACACAATAACTTGGATCCGCAATAAGACTAGGCTTGGCCACGTCCTACCATTTGATGATAATCTCAACTTCCATAAGGTACTCAATGACATTATGATTAGCAACTAATTAGGAAGCTTGAAAAACCCTTGCAAATTTTACTCATGTTGATAAGTTCAAATGTTCCACCATTACTTACAGGTAATTGCTGTGGGAATAACGATTGGTGTTGGATTACATGCAATTTCGCACTTGACATGTGATTTCCCACGTCTTCTACATGCATCTGATGAAGCATATGAGCCGATGAAACAATTTTTTGGTGATAAGAGGCCTGATAACTATTGGTGGTTTGTTAAAGGTACAGAGGGATGGACAGGTGTGGTGATTGTAGTTTTAATGGCTATTGCATTCACGCTTGCCACTCCTTGGTTTAGGCGTGGCCGAATTAAGCTTCCGGGTCCACTTAACCGGCTCACTGGTTTCAATGCATTTTGGTACTCACATCACCTCTTTGTGATTGTCTACATTTTGCTCATTATTCATGGGATCTTTCTCTATCTCTCCCACAAGTGGTACAACAAGACGGTAATCACACAAATCCTCTCTTCAAAAAATTATAATACTTCTTATTAGTGTAACAAGCTTGATAACATATTATCCTCTTTGTGTAACAGACTTGGATGTATCTAGCAATACCAATGATCTTATATGCCGGTGAGAGGTTAAAAAGAGCACTAAGGTCGAGCGTGAGGCCAGTCAAGATCCTGAAAGTAGCTGTGTATCCTGGTAATGTGCTAACCCTGCACATGTCAAAACCACAAGGATTCCGATACCGTAGTGGCCAGTATATCTTTGTTAACTGTGCTGCCGTCTCTCCTTTCCAATGGTACATTTCTTCCTTCTTTATAATTTTGAGCCATTAGCATATCCAGAAGTCGCACAATTCAGTTCTTGTTAACATTAATAACAGTATCTTCTTTGATGACACAAATGGAAATTGAATATAGTAGTTAACTGCTCATTTTTGTTGAAGTAGTACTGTATCTATTTACGACCTAAGTAATTATATGTTCCATGGATATTGAAAGTGCAACTATTGGATGCCATATACTTCTCTGTATAAAAATAAAGTATATGTTTAACGTGTTAATTACTATTGATCAATATGGTGTTAATTTGTCAATAATGTTAAATTAATGTGAAACAGGCATCCTTTCTCTATCACCTCTGCACCACAGGATGATTACGTCAGTGTTCATATAAGAACATTGGGAGACTGGACAAGGGAGCTCAAAAATGTGTTCTCCAAGGTAACTCACAGTTAAAAAAAATTTAACAGCCTACTAACCTGGGATTGTTTTCACTTTAATCCTAGATAATGTTAAATTTTACTTCTTTTTTTGAAAGAGACGTTAAATTATACTTTATTCCAAGATTTGGTTAAAAGAAGGATTAGAGATCTGATATTAGTGGGTTTGGTTGTTATTAGGTGTGTGAGCCACCGTCTGATGGAAAGAGTGGTCTTTTGCGAGCAGATTATGATAGAGACAGCCGCAGTTCCATTCCCAAGTAAGTTGAATTACAGCAAAGTCTAGTCTGTTCTCCTCTTTTCCACCTTCTATCTCTTACTTTTCTTTAGTGCTCCAGTCTGGTTGAGGTTTAGAAGTTGTTTTAATTATCTAACGTTCATTTTCAACAAGTTTCAAGGACCTATTGGGCCAAATGCAGTCAAACAGATGTGTTTGAATATTCCAAACTCGTGGTCAATATGTAGCAATAGCATGCTATCTGCTATTTTAAATTAGCAGTTGAAAAGTGTTTCATTTTATCGTTTATTTAATAACAATGTAAAAGCATCACAAAATTTTCCTATTTTTCTCTGTTCGAGAGACAAACAGGAGGTGGTCAAATGATGTTTTCAAAGAGTGTTTCACAAGGGGAAAAAAAAAACTGAAAATTAGAAGCCAATTTTCAATTTTTGAAAACGAACAAAATTGGTAGAGATTAAATAGGACTTGAGACTGCTTGCGGGGCCTAGTAGAGTTGCTTAGATGGATAAGATTACATATCAAATGTTTGATAGATAGCCCACCATTTCTGAAAATCTACATGACACAACAAAAGAGTTCCTTTCTCTATGTTCGGGTCTTTGGATTTTGATTCCTATCCATCCTGTCTCTTTCTCATGGTTAGAGTTGTTCCCTTGGTAATTACTTCCTTTGACTTTCTGTCTTGTCTATTGTTATCGAGTTGCTCTACAGAATCTGCTTTGTCTTTTTCAAAAAAGCAAACGTGTAAAGGTTTTTATGATATACTTGTGAAAAATGATTTGATGTACCTTTTTTATATAATTTAATAGTCTTTTTTGACCAAGTGAAAATTTCTCTGTTTAAAATTTGTGTGATGCTTTATCTATCTCCCTTGTCCCTCTGCCTTTAGCTGTTCTTCTAATTATAATTTATTAATTTCTTTTAAATCGCAATTATTTACATTTCTATTCTGTTGACAACATCGTAACCTGTTTGGTACAGTTTTCCACGTATATTGATAGACGGACCCTATGGTGCACCAGCACAGGACTATAAGCAATATGAAGTAGTGCTTCTAGTAGGCTTAGGCATTGGCGCTACACCTTTCATCTCCATTATAAAGGACATAATCAATAATATCGGGCAGCTTAACTCTCTCTCACCTGACGACCTCGAGTCGGCCCAACAAAACCCGAATTACAACCCAAACAGATCCAGTGCCACCTTCAACACAAGGCGTGCATATTTTTACTGGGTGACAAGAGAGCAAGGGTCATTTGAGTGGTTCAGAGGTGTAATGGATGACGTGGCGGAGGCAGATAAAAACAGAGTTATAGAACTACATAATTATTGTACGAGTGTGTATGAGGAGGGAGATGTGCGCTCTGCTCTGATTGCCATGTTGCAACAGTTGAATCATGCCAAGCACGGGGTCGATGTTGTTTCAGGGACCAGAGTCAAGACACATTTTGCCAGACCCAACTGGAGAAGTGTGTACAAACGAATTGCACTTAATCACCGAGACAAGCGCATTGGTGAGTTCTTTGTTCTTTGTTTATTTATTCTACATTTTACTTTTTGCTTGCATACTTTTCTCTTGTCAAAAGTGGAAAACAGACTGGTGTATGCATGAGTTCCAACCACCTTACATTATTCAATGTTGTATTTGTACGGTCTTACCAAATACCAACCATGACATGCGCTAGTTGAGGAAAATTGATTCTTCTTCTAGATATATTCAACAAAAATATAATTTATATTTGACTGAAATGAAATTTAAAGCTTTCTCATTATACAGTTCACTTACCACGGACTTGTTAATTTATACTATATGTTTTGCTGGGGACCCATCTGACTGGTCCTTGCCCAATATTAAATCAATAGATTGACAATAATTTCCATGCAAAACTGGAGCAGACATATTTATGAAAGGAACATTTATGGTACTATAATGAAATACTTGCATATTTTGGCACCCACATAGTTTAATAAAAGGAACATTAAATTGAACATGTACGGGACTTCAGAAAAATACTTTCATATTTGGCATCGCATATTCGGTTGATGCTTTTATTTTGTGCCTTTTATATTATTGTTAGTGACTACTTGGTCAATAAAATAGGATATCTAATATCTTCATTATAACTATGAAATTATGAAGAAGAAAAAAAAGGTACCGCAGTGGATATGCTAATAATAGTCCTGTGAGAGTATGACATAGCTGAAAGCTACTCCCACTAGATTTGATTATTTGTAAATACAATTGTATCTTGAAGAAGGTATTACCAGAATTGCATGAGGAATACAGAATGGTTCCAACTAATATCTATTTGTTTACTCTTTGGGGATTAGATAGGAGAAGGCTATCCAGCAATAATATATCTTTGACACGTCGAAAGTATGACAAATTATTATATCCACCACATAAACTGGCCACCTGGGTTGCCGTTTAAAAGTTGCCATCTTGCTTGTAATTAATTTAAGCTTGATTTTTAGGATGGCTCCTCCACTTCTGTTCATGCGATCATTCTTCCAAATAGCACACTGATAAGATGTACATTTAATATTTATAAGATCCCTGTACTGACAAGGCAATTTTCTTTGACATTCCAGGGGTATTCTATTGTGGGGCGCCAGTGCTGACCAAAGAGCTGCGTCATCTAGCACAGGACTTTTCAAGGAAGACAACCACAAAATTTGAATTCCACAAAGAAAACTTCTGATATGCATCTTACAAACCAAACCCTCCAAATTTATTAATTACTTCACACCACCCACCCCTTCTAGTATTTCATCCTTACTACATGTACAGAAATTAGATAGTTTTGCCAGGTTAAGCAAGTCCCATTTGCAATACAGAACCATATATTACACCTAATTGTGAGGTGACATGTCAAATTTAGTGCTTGATGAGGACATACCTGATACCTCTGTAACATTAAATTTTCCTCCTCAAAGTGCAACAAATAATATATATATATATATATATATATCCACTAGCGTGATATACTGACGTAGGATTTCTATTTTATAGGCACCCAAAGGTTTGTGCTATGTTTTTTCTTTTGTTTTTTTCTCCTAGTGTTTCTATACAGCAAATGTAGTTAAATACTTATAGGTAATGTAATTGACAGGGAAGAGATAATGTAAATTTTGTATGATTGTGCTTAATAAATGTAAAAGGCTAGAACTATGGGCCCTTAGGTTTGTGGAGAAGGAATAAAATTTTATCATGGCGTACGAATTATTCCCTTGAGGATATTATAAAACATTGGCTTGTGCTTTTGTTTGTTTATATAACATGTAATGGTAAAAGATGTCCTTCATTTAGGTCCCCTGCTCAAATTCTAGCAACTAAAAAGTTGTTTGAATAAAAAAATTATAATCAAGTTTTGGATTGATATGGAAAAATATTAGCCACTTATCAATGCAAACCTTCTAGAGCACCGTAATGTATAAAATATCTGCTTAGAATGTGCTGAACAATGAAAAGTCTAACACAAATTCTGGTAGCAATCAAATAATTTTTTTTCCTTTAGTATCTACAGTAACAAGAACCCAAGCTAGTAACCTAGTAAGAGTTCAAGCTCATCAATTATTAAAAGTCAAAATAAAACCGTTGGATATGATCTACATTATTTTATCTATACACATGTAAAATATTATGACATTTCAACTCTGTTTTGGTTGTTATCAAGATATTGTAAAAAAAATATACTAATGTGGATAATTTCTAGATGTTGATTTTTGAAATTATTAATTCACATAAAATCAAAATTGAAATGTGATAATATTTCATGAGCATATAAAGAAAATAACATAGATCACATCTAACGGTTTTATTTTGACATTTATATTTTAAATTTTGAGTTATTAGAGTTTTTAAAAATGAAGACATAATGGAGGCACAAAAAGTAGAGGCATTTGAACCCTCCTCATATTCTTAGGAAGCGTATCCTCTGCGGAGTTGTGCGGAGCTTTTAATATGGTCCGTTCGTTTTTTATCGGACGGACCAAATCAGATCTATGTAGTTCTTAGTTTAAATTTTGAGAATTTTTTCAATTCGGACAAGATCTGATCTGGTCCGTCTGATCAAAAACGAATGGACCAGATTAAAAGCTTCGCACAGCTCCGCAGCTTATGACCCCGTAGAGGATACGCTTCCCATATTCTTATGGGTTATGGTAAAAAGGAAGGTGAACTATCTTTCTTCCTTCCTAGGATATAAAACAACATAAAAGGCAAAGTGAGAGGGACCAACAACGCATTATGAGTTATGATGCCCTACCATTGCGTTGCACTTGCAAGTTGCAACTGGTCTATAGTGGTGTTCTGTTTCGCTATAATCAAGCAACGAAATCAACAAATCATAGTTTCCTGAGCATAAATATAAGCGGTCTATAGTGGTGTCCTCACGGTCCTCTGCATTTGACAGATTGCGTATGAGTTGCGACTGCGTGATGTAAATAAATACAAGGATTTAATACACAAAGTTATTTATCCGAAATTTTTATTAATACCATTAAAAAAAAAACAATACTGAAATTGAAGAATTCAAAATATATCAGGGCTTCCAATTCAATCTGCGACCTCATTCTTGAGGGCGGGGGGGGGCGCATATTGAATTGGAGATCCCCCCCACCTAAGGGTGTAAACGGTCGGATACGGATCGGATAGTGGTCTTACCATATCCGTTATAATTTTTCAAATACGGATACAGATTGGATATTAAATGTTACGGATACTGATATTTTTCATAATTAGCTTGTTGGTTACAAAATATCTATTATATTATTAAAATATTAGTCACTAATTATGTCACAGTGTTACATTGTTCATCAAAATATATATCTATATGCAATTTAATAAATTATTGAGTATAATATGCAATTTAATAAATCAATTTAAGAACATATAGCACATTGTTGTGGTTTAAAAATATAAACGATTAGATACGAATAGTTAAATGTCTACCGTATCATTATCCATTATAATTTTTTGGATACGGATAGTCTCGGATACGGATCAGATAATTTAGGTAATTTTTCGGATTCAGATCTGGACGAAATCGGATAATATCCGATCCGTTTACACCCCTACCCCCACCCCCACAAAAAAAAAAACTTAAATATAAGTATATTACAGTGCATTTTTGAGTTTTTTGGAGGGACTTTAATTCAATTTGCGCCCCCTCAAGAATGAGGCCACAAATTAAATTGGAGGTCCTAGTATTTTTTGAATTACCCATAATTTGTTTTTTTTAACAGTGGTATTAGTAAAAATTTCGAATTATTTATTTTATAAAGCTTAAAATTAGATCTTATATTACAGAAATATTGTTTTTCATGTAAGATGTTGCATGACCAAGATTTAATATTCTAAAAATAAGATTAAGAATTTTGATACTCATCTCATATAAAAAAAAAAAATACAGCACAGAAATATAATTTATATAGTGCATATATCATGCCTTACAAAATAAAATGATATTTAATGTATTTTCCATCGTTCATTAAATGATTGAATTTTTCAATAGTTTGAAATTAATAAATATTAATGTATCATCAAATGATACTTAATTTACATAAAAGTTGATTACTATTATATTTTTTATATATTCAACAACATACATAAAAAATTTAATTTTAATTTTCAGTTTTATTTCAATTGTTTTTTTTTTTAAAAGGTGAGGCTAAACTATGCATGACACACCGAGATTTTTATTTTTACCCAATTAAAAAATTATTTGAATAATAATAACCAAGGTTTATCAAAAAATTTAAAAATACCCAACCCGTGGAATTTTTCCACGGGTTGGAATTTTAATTTCCAGCCGTGGAAAAATTCCACGGGCCCAACCTTTTTTTTTTTTTTTTTTTTTTTAAAAAACAGAAATTTGTATTTATTTTTTATTTTTTGTATTGAAATATTAGAAATATGGGATATATTTCTTTGAAAATAGATGGAATACAATATAATTTGATTTATTAGAAAGACTGCAACAAATAACCCGGATCAATATTTTTCAGGTCGGATTTTTCGCGGCTGTAAGAAAAATTAATATATTTCTTTATGTGTTATTGGAAAAAAATAAAAATGCTTAGATTCCGAGTTATTGATCCCGGTTCAAAAGTCACTTCTATGTAATCTAGAAAATATTATGATCTTTCTAGTACATTTAATTTATTAAAAGTTATATCTATTTTGAAAAAAAACAAAAACTTTAATTTATTTAATGATTATTATTCAAAAATAATTCTCAAAATAGATACAACTTTTAATAAATTAAATGTACTAGAAAGATCATAATATTTTCTAGATTACATAGAAGTGACTTTTGAACCGGGATCAATAACTCGGAATCTAAGCATTTTTATTTTTTTCCAATAACACATAAAGAAATATATTAATTTTTCTTACAGCCGCGAAAAATCCGACCTGAAAAATATTGATCCGGGTTATTTGTTGCAGTCTTTCTAATAAATCAAATTATATTGTATTCCATCTATTTTCAAAGAAATATATCCAATATTTTTAATATTTCAATACAAAAAATAAAAAATAAATACAAATTTCTGTTTTTAAAAAAAAAAAAAAAAAAAAAGGTTGGGCCCGTGGAATTTTTCCACGGGTGGAAATTAAAATTCCAACCCGTGGAAAAATTCCACGGGTTGGGTATTTTTAAAATTTTTGATAAATCTTGGTTATTATTTTTAAAATAATTTTTTAATTGGGTAAAAATAAAAATCTCGGGCTACACATCGCTCCGTACTATATATCTATATTTCTATTTCTATCACCAAAAAATAGAATATTAGCTCATTCAAGAATAAAAGTGTGCCCTGCATGTAAAAAATTGAAGTTTGACCGTAAAAATTCAAACTCAATTTCACTTTTTTCATTTCCAGAATTTCACTCAATTCTTTACTTGTTCGGCTGAAATGAAACCTATATTTCAATCTATTTAATTATTATTCCTCACCATAGGAAATCATAAAGAAAACCTCAAAGATAAAACACACAAACACACTTCGATCTCATATCCAGATCTTTAGCCTTTATTTTATTTTATTGTTCAAACTCGTAACTTTAATCTTTGTACAAAATCACTCAAATTTGTAACTCGATCGCTAATTGCTCGCTTTAATTCGCTCATTTACAGCTCGTATAAGTTCCAACTCGAGTTGGCTGACTCGTTTAATAAATGAACTGAGTTTGAGTATACCCCAACTTGCTTATTAACAACTCGAGTTATACAAACTTCGTCACAATAACCATGCCCTTCTAAATAACTCCAAAGCTTTGTTGGATTTTTTATTTTGTTAGTTATCTTGTTAAAAATTACGTTTGAATTGTTTATATTTAGATAAACTCTTACTAAATCATTTGAATTGTTTTTGTTTAGATAAATTATTACTAGTATGTAATTATAACTAAGAAAATTGACTGATCAAAGGAGTTGTGAACCAACTCGAGTTGATAATGAGCTAAAATTGAGTTAGCTTTATAGCTCATTATTAACATTCCAATTTGAAGTAACTCGTTGATTTACTAAATGAGCTGAGCATGAATTGGAAGTAACTCGCTTACTTGGCTCATTTTATTATGCATGGTTGGTTCCGCGGGAAGAAACCATCTCTGTAACTGTTAAGTATTGTTCGTTAGTCATGTTGTACATCAAGAAAATCTGGAGGCTTCGCCTATATAGAAACATCTCATGTGGTTTTGTATCCGCTGTGGTACATTTGCTAAGAACAAACACATATCCCAATTGGGCAAAGGAAAACATGACCCAAGTTTTATTTTGATAGCTACAGTTATGAAATATATTATTTTTAACTACACAAATGTAATCAGTTTAATCCTAGGTGAATTCTTGGAAAAACCAGATTCCAGTTTACTTAAATTTGAGACTTCTCCAACCTTTTGTTAACATCCAAAGAGAATGATTTCAAGTAGGATTAGAAGTAGTTTCTGTTTCTGTCATGATCAAAGGATGTTAAGTCCATTTTCCTCAGAGCAAATTAGGTTTGTGAAAGTCAAGAATGTCAAGTTGTTTTGGGTTCAGATTAGGATGCTGTAATATTTGTTCAGATGAGCATGTTATCTACTCTCAGATGAGCATGTTACATAATTGCAATCCAATATATAAGAGGAATATGTCAAACCCCAAAATGGGTGTTGCAGAATCATCAAAAACATAATAATACCATAAACATAGTTTAACTACCATTTCAACTGCTCCAGGTAAATGGGTGTTGCAGTTTCAAAAAACGGTCAAGCAGTGGCCGACCGCAAGAAATGATAAATTGATAATGAAAGCATGCTCCCTGAAGCAATCCTAATTTCATTTATTAATATATTTATTTTGTAAAAGTGACTCCAAGACCAGAGTTTTTTGTTACTTTTCAAACACCAAATTCAACACTGCACGCGCAGAGTTCATTCCTACAACAAAATCTGCACAATCCTAAACCTCTGTACCAGTACCAAATTAACATCTATTTATTTAACTCTATTCACATTCAGGCATTTTCTGAAATAACTCTAAGCCGCAAATGCAAATGGAAAGAATCATCTTCCAACTGGTCCTTTTTTTTACTGGTAAATTGTAAATTTTTAGAACTACGATTTTAATCTAAACCTAAAGCTGGTCCGAACTCAACTGATAAATTACCAAAATTTAAATAAAAATAACATTATCACTCTTTCTTCTTAAGTTCTTCTTCAGCCATCACAAAACCTGTTGAGTACTTCTTAATTCTCAATGAAATAAGAATACTTGACCCGATACCAAGCATAGGGAATAAGTACGAAAACAAACTCGACTTGCCAGAATCTGCGCCAGGGGCCAGCGCTAATCCAGCGAGGCTACCAATGGAAGTGTTTTGCAAAATCATGGGGAGGCAGCCAATAACGGTAGGAAGAAGAAAATCAACAAAGAAGCTGACTTGCGTGGCAGCCAATGCATAATTTATAACATAGGAAGGTAGAGGTGAAAAACGTGCAAGTAAGACAAATCGCCAACCGTCCTTTTCAACACCTCTGACAAGTATATTAAAGTACCTGTTGCTCTGGGCCCAATCCATTGCTGACTTGGAGCTCCGAAAGACCAACCTGAGGAGAAGATAGCAGCTGTCAATTTGTTGCACATTACAGATAACTAAAAATTCAAGTGCAGTAGCTGTTAAATTTCAATCACAAACCTTTATTATTGTTTACAATCCTAATCTTTGAAATATAACAACACCATTATTTATTAAGAGGAAATATAAAAACTCTACACATTTTATACTATTTTTTTCTCTTCTCTTCCTAAAATTCCATATTGCCTTGTTCAATTGTATACGGATGTTGCCTGTTGGCCTATTATTTATTAAAAGAATACAATTTATTATTATTTTTTTAATGCAAGGGGGGAATGCAATACAATCCAGCTCATATTGTACACGATTGGGCAGAAAAATGTTACGCCATTTTTTAAACAAAAAAATCAGACTTTATCCAATCAATCCTTGATCTCTTGATAATTCGATCCATAAATAAAATATAAATTGCACAACTAACCTTCCGATCCAGAAGGAGAGCGAGGCGCCGAGCAACTTGGCTGTAAACACACACAGCACGCCAGGCACGAATCCGAACAGCAGCGAAGCACCCGCTTCGAAGAAGACGGCGTAGGGGAGGCACAGAGAGAGTGTCAGAGTGTGGGCCCCGACGTAAGCTGGTATGGCCCAAACACCGAGTTTCTCCTTCAATTGTTCGAATCCAGCAATTAATCCCTCCTTGTCTAGGTATCCGTACTTGTTTCCCAATCCGACCATAAGAGAGATCAATGCGATGAAAAGAGCTAATTGCAGGAAAACCTTGATCATCGCCATTTTAGCTCCTCTCTCTCTCTCTCGTGAATTCAACACTGAATTTGGAAAAGAGAACTGGTAAAAAGGAATTTAGTCCTCTGAAGTAACTCAAATTTTGATTTGGGATCCATCCTATGGACTTGTGGAGTAACTTAAATTTTGATGTTCCATACGGACCGTTCGATCAGAATCAAGCCAATCGGATCCAAGATGGAATGTACGGGCCTTCTAAATTCAAAATTTGAGTTACTTTAGGTGATGCGATTTCCTCAGGAGTGGTGATGTGGAAACTCGGAAAAGAATTTACGTGTTCTTTAAGCTGAACTGGATTGGATCATGAGTTGAATTTTCATCCGACTATATCCTCACAGATTATTATGGGCCAAAGTGAGCCTATTATGGGCCAAAGTGGGCCTTTTATAATAATTTTGTCAAATTTAGCCTAACAGACTTGTATCCCATCCAAAATTAGCACAGAATTAGGCCCAAAATGCACAAACATTGGTTAAAAACTTAAAATCTGACCGACAGAATAAAAAAGATCAAATCAGTTTCGATCGGAGGTATTATTTCTGATTTCAATTTTAAATTGGAAACAATGGTTTCGATTTTTTATAAGTATAAAAATAGAGATACTTTTTCTACTTTTTTTTTCTCTTATACTTTATTAATTTTTATGAATAAAAAAATTCTCTCTGCGGTACCCTCTACTATGTAACTCCCATCTGAGTCAAAATGATTTGGTGTCTATTTGGAATTTGGGGTACGCTTTGATTTTCGTGCAAGTTTAAAACCCGTTTTTTTTTTTCCTACCACCCTCAAAAATCAGAATTAAATAAATACCATCCGAAAAATCGGAATTCAGATTCCGCCACGTTCGCAGATCCACGGTGCGAACGGGTCGGTGCGCAGATCCACAGTGCGAACGGGTCACTCGAGCGGGTCAAAGCGAGCATGTCAGTGCACAGATCCACGGGTCGGTGCGCAGATCCACGGTGCGAACGGGTCACGGGAGCGGGTCAGTCCGCAGATCCATTTCGCGAACGGGTTGGCGATCCGTCCGTAGATCCACGGTGCGAACGTGGCGGAATCTAAAATCTGATTATTCGGGTGGTATTCATTTAATTCTGATTTTTGAGGGTGGTAGGAAAAAAAAAAAACGGGTTTAAAACAGACGTTTCAGAACTCATTCTACACGGTACGGTACCGTACTTGATCTCATTTGCTGATTTGCGCCTTCTAAAAAAATGCAAAAAGAAAAGGAAGGAAAAGAAAGTGATGATTCCAAGTTTCCAACTGTTCTACAGCTGCTTAATTACTCTTCGCCGGGCAAAGCACACGAGTACACTCCCGTTGACCGCCACGAATCAGGCCAGGATGCCACGTGGCAGTCCCTTCGCTATCCTCCTCCTCCTTTTTGTCCTTCTCTCCTCTTCCCTCGTACCTCGGCTACTGGCATCCCCACTCGGCAGTATGGTAATTTCAAATTTGATAACTTCATTTTTCGATTTTGCATTATTTTTCTCAAATTATACGCCAAATATTAATTTCTAATATAGTTTTAGCATGATCCCCTGCATTGCAGTTGTGCAAATGATTTGAAGATGCACAATGTGTTGAAATTATGATTTTTTTCAGAGTTAAGTTGCATGCTGGGTAGGTTTGAGCTTACTTTAATATGGTATTATTTTTTCCTAAGGAGGAGGCTAGGATCTATTTACAGGGATTTCTTCATTTATTATGGGATTACGAATTATTTCTAGGAACAGTAATTGAATGTAGGTTTAGGACTAGTAGGTCCTTTTGTAAAATTTCTCTCTATATAGTAGAAACCGGCAGTTCGCTGCTCTTTGAAAAAAAGAAAAGAAAAATGGTTACCTTTTTCTTGTTTACAGTACTTATATATGTTAACACAGGCTTGTTCAGCGAAAAGAATACAGAGCCTCTTATCAAACAGAGCTCAGAATTACTCTTATACACAAAATTGTCATTACCATAAGATTTGGAAGGTAGGTCAATTGAATCATTCTAATCCGAAAATTAGAGGTCATATATATTGTGAGGATTTAACTTTTAATGTATTATTGAAGGATAAGAAATTGGTGATTCTGGTAAAGCAAGAAGTAGAGACTGAAGAGATGATAAGTGATGCTGTTGCGTTGAAGAAAGCGTTGAAGTTCTTTGATGCCCAGTTTTTCAATGATTCAAAAGTAATTATGCATAGTATATTCATATTTGATTTATCTAGCTACTCTGGTATGGTATTTCAGGGTAATACAGAAATGTTCCTAAAAGCCTTCTTTTTTTTGAGAACTAACTACATGCCTTCAATATTGCATTTTATTTTAGCTATTTTGTTCATATTTTATGCACTTTAACAAACAAAATGGCACGGTCATATGATGTAAAGTATGCCAATCGACTTTCTGAAAGTCTTAATCCAACAAAAAAGGTAAAAATAGTCTGAAATTGATAACAGTAAGTGAAATTGGGGAATAAAATGCATTAATTGTGAAGATCAAAAGGATAAGAGTGTTAATTAATGATCATTCCTGGTATCTTCTTTCCTGCTTTTTTGTCTAGGTAAAGGAAATGGCAAAAGGTGCTGAGGAGTTCAACATACCGGCATTTAGAGAAAATAGAGAGCTGGTTGCTTCAGAAGATGGGGGCTTGAAGAATCCATCTGTTTTAGTTTTTGATTCTTCATGGGGTGAGAATAAACAAAAGAACAATTCTTTTATACAAAATAAAGCATTGGATGCAAGTGAAAAATTTAATTATCCCTCTCATGGAGAAGTAAAGAGGCCAAGCAAGGATGAAGATATTGCTTTTATGACCGTAAGTTCTATTTCTTTTTACATCTCTTTTTCCTATCTAGCTAGTAATGCTTCAAATTCGATGACTGCACTTGCAGAATTTTTTTGAAATACCTCGTAAAACACAGGCAATAGTATGTATAATTCTGCAAAAAGGTTGAATGTGACTATGTGAGTTATGAAGTAGTCAATGATGCTTGAAATAACACTATTTTGACTTGATTTTCCTTTACGAAAAAAGTGGGTATTAAGGTAATGAGATTCTTTATAAAGATAGCAGCAGGATAGCTACAAGTGATGTCTTTCATGCTTTGTAGGAACATATAACACGGTACTGCGTGTATGATGTTGATTAATCTTTCTAATCTTTCCTTTTTAACCTTTTATCTTTTTTGCTTACTTTATAAATTGACAATGTGGCCAGGTTACTGAACTAGGAAAACTGCTTGAGACGAAGCAAATCACATCAGTTGAACTCACTGACATCTATCTAAAGAGGTTAAAGAGGTGGGTACGTTCTTTTCTTTATTTAACATATTTTGTCTGGTATTGAATAAGTAGAATTAAGCTATGATGCTATCAATAGTACTGACCGGCTAGTGCCGCAGCTCCCAATCCGTATTTTGGAGACCGAATTATATATTTTTAGATTTTCTTATTATGTTGTTTAATAGCAGAAGAACTATTGATTTTGAAAAATTCTAGACCATCCAGTAGCACCTCTTTTCCCTAGTCCAAAGGTACTGAAAAAAGTCTAAAAATAGAATTTGGTGTTCAACAAGATCTTAACATGTTCATTACCTTGTTCACCTCAGCCGATTGGAACTCCAAAATAGGGATTTGAAGCAGTATCTATGTATAGCCTAACTCGAATAAGTAGCCAGATAAATGAATGAAACCATCTTGTGATTGTTAAAGGTATAATCCCGTGCTTGAAGCTGTGGTCACTTTAACTGAAGAGCTTGCGTATGAACAAGCAAAACAAGCAGATGAGTTGCTTGCCGAAGGGAATTACCTTGGTACTCGACCATTTTTCTCCGCTTTCATAATAAAAGAGCTGCTTGCATTGTGTGCAAATATGTTATAATATATAAAATAAACAGGGCCTCTACATGGAATACCGTATGGATTAAAGGACATAATAGCGGTGCCACACTACCATACCACCTGGGGTTCGACCACTTTCAAAGATCAAGTTCTGGACACTGAAGCTTGGGTTTATAAAAAGTAATGTTCTTATCATCCTACGTATGTCATGACGTATAGATATCCTTTGATTATGTATTGTATTCTCAATTTTAATGGGTATGGTTCCAGACTGAAAGCAGCAGGTGCGGTACTCGTAGCTAAGCTTGTATCAGGCTCACTTGCATATGATGACATTTGGTTTGGAGGAAGAACGCGTAATCCTTGGAATATTTTAGAGTTTACAACGGGCTCTTCAGCTGGGCCTGCTGCTTCCACCTCTGCAGGTTATTACTTTTTTTAATTCTTCCACAGCTAAAAAATGTGTTTATTTGTAAATACCTGTGTTTTGGTGTATGATAGGGTTGGTACCATTTGCAATCGGATCAGAAACGGCAGGATCACTGACATATCCAGCCGCTCGGTGTGGGATCACTTGTTTGCGGCCAACTTTTGGCACGGTTGCCCGTACCGGTGTTATGAGCATTTCTGAAAGCTTGGTACCTCCATTATTCTTAATTTTTTTTCCCATTGATTAAAAGCTTATTGAACTTTGTCCTACTAAATCTTAATTCGTATTAAAACTTCCTACTATGTCGTAATGATGATAGGATAAGCTGGGGCCCATGTGCAGAAGTGCCAGCGACTGTGCAATTCTAATAGACGCAATTCGTGGAAAAGATGAAAATGACCTCTCTTCTCGTGACGTAGCCTTACAGGACCCATTTCAAGTTGGCATCTCAAAACTCACCGTTGGTTATCTTGAAAGTGCTGACATGGAGGTTTGAATGCAATGATGTATATTACCTTTCCAAATCAATTAGTCCTGGAAATGAGCCCCGCACTAATGAGTTTATGATTTTAGGTGGTGGATGTTTTATCGTCCAAGGGGGTGAAGATAGTGCCATTCAAGTTGAACTACACAGTGGGGTCAGTACAGTCAATTTTGAATATAACAATGGATGTGGATATGCTGGCCCACTTTGACAGGTGGCAGCGTGAGGGGCTTGACGATCAGTTTGAGGCCCAAGACCAGTGGCCAGTTGAGCTTCGACGAGCTCGCCTTGTACCAGCTGTAGATTACATACAGGTAAGTTTCTTGTGCAAAACGATAAAACAAAAGTAAATTGAAGAATTCGAAATTATGCCATGAGTTTCGGCTTTGTTAAATTTTTCTCTCTAGGGCTTCTTCATTTTGTCACAATTACTAAGATCTCTTAAATTAGAGGTACGGTTTCATTTCCATAAAGAGGTTGTATTTTAAGTTGGCTCGCCACGCCTTATTACAACTCTCCTCCTTTTTCCTGGCTTGGGACAGGCTGTGCAGAAGCTACACAGGTCTTCTGCACAGGTGGTCTCTTAAATTAGAGAATACTCAAAAAAACCACAAGTACACCTGATTCAATGAGAGTATCGGGTTCAGAAAGTTCATTAACTTTGTTGTAGGCACAAAGAGCAAGAGGCAAGTTGATAAGGGAAGTCAAGGATAACTTCAAAGAGATTGATGCTTTTATTGGGAATGCAACAGACTGGGAGCTGGTATGTCTCGGCAATTTAGTCGGGTTACCAGTCGTCGTGGTTCCTACTGGATTCAAACCTGTCGAAGACCTGCCTGAAGGTGGCACCAGCCGGAGAACAACAATAACTACTGGGATATATGCCCCTCCCGACCATGACCACATTGTAAGTTTTTATTTGCTGACTTTGCAACATAAATAATTTCCTTGTCGTAGAGATGTAAAATGCCTGTTCTTTCTTCTTAATTGCGCACTACATTTTGTTGATTAATTCCTTCCTAACTGATATTCAGCACTGCATTTTGTTGATTAATAGCACAGGCACTGCCGATAAAAATCTACTGCAAGTGAAAAGTTTGTATGTAGAAACAATTGAAGTGAAGTGAATTATTGTTTTGCATGGTTATTATTTAACGTTCAATTAGACAGCAATGTGATTTGACTTCATGGGTTTTTCTTTTGTTTGAACTTTGTAAGGGGATATTGTTTGTGACTCAAGCTGTTTATTGTGCTCCTCTTTTATTTGCCAGGCTTTAGCACTTGCCATGGCATACCAGTCCGTCACCAATCATCACAAGCAACGGCCACCAGTAGATGACGTCAGTCCCGGCGACCAGGTCCCTTCTTGATCTGACAAATTCCAAATGTGTTGCTAATTTTGCAATCTGCACAGAAATTTTTTTATGCTTAAAGCATTACTTTTAGCTTTTCTATTAAAACCCCTTGTCTTATCAAATGACTAGTCTTATTTCAAAGGTGAATTCAATTGAATGGGCTACCCTTTTCTAAGTTTATCTAGATAATTCATAGGAAGAGAGAAAATAGTTATCGAGTAGTTAGTATTACTTGAAACAAATCTTTCTCTTTCTGTATACATATTCAACATAAGGTTTCCATCATCTACATACTTCTAATGGGGGCATTATTTCAAGAAAGTGACTTGGGCAATCTCTTTCTCAAAACTAGTCCATTATATCAGTCAAGAAGTTGAACAAAGATAGCGGCGCTGTTTGTTGACGTTTCAAAGATCACAAATTAATTAGACTCTTTAAGGAGGTGCTGGACTGATACAACTGCGGCTTCAACCCGGGGATAGGTACATGGTTTATTTTCTGGAAGAGGAAATAAATTATTGCTGAGTACTGAACATAATGAATGATTATGGGAGAAAATGAACCAAACTCTTGTTTGGTACATTTTTACGCTCTGTAACTACTCCATTTTAAGCTCTTGTTTGCTGAACATAATGACTGTAGTTATTTGATTCTCTCTTTTACTGGAACCAAGGTTCACTAGGTTTAAGTTTTACGGTAAAGACCAATCAGACCTGAATCTGATCTGTCGAATTTCAATCAAACGGTTAAGATTCAATAACACCATCACTGTACAGTCATCAGAATGACAGTAAATTTGAATTCAACCTTTAGAGGTACTAAGAAGATTCTAGATTGTAAATCAGTCTAGTGTTTGATCACCAACCATAACAAAAAATCATGAGTAGAGACGTAGAACATTAGAAAAATACCTCTTTGGACCAGTGATGTTTTCATGTAGGTGCCGTCTAACTTAGCTTCTAGAATCTAGAGAAATATACAAGTACAACACTAGAGTCAACAACATACGTTTACATTGTATAGTGACCACAAAAAATATGTAGCACTAAGACCTTATATTTGTTGTTTGTGTCAGAAATCAACATTTCAACTATGACCCTAATAATAATAAAAATATTAAAGAAAGGAGAAATGTTTTTAATGGGAAAATAAGTAATTTTCAGGTTTTGATTAGAAAATAGACAATTTAAAATGTTTTAATGGATATGCCAACAATTATCCCAAAAAAAAAATGCAGTAGGCATATGGTCCCATAATTTCATTAAACTGGATTTTAACTCTTAAGATATATAATGTTTTTAACACTTTTGGTGTAAGCAAAGTGAAGTAACTAAAAAGAAAAGGAGAACAATTTAAAAGATTTTAATGGATATGCCAACAATTATCCCAAAAAAAAAAAAAACGAAACATTGACCCAAATTATGGGTCCACCTCTTTTAATTGGGAAAAATAATGCAGTAGGCATATGGTTCCATAATTTCATTAAACTGGGTTTTAACTCTTTAAGATATATTAATAAATAATGTTTATAACACTTTTGGGGAATTTTTTTATAAACCATAAATAGAAAAACAATTTTTAGGGAACCAGCATGATTGTTTTTTTTTTTTGAAAAACCACAAAGACCGAGTGGAGCATTCGGTCTCCACTTTTTTTTTTCTCCTCGCCATTTTTTTCAATTTTTCACAGATTCGGCCACATAAGATCTGAATAATCTTTTTATGTATATGTATAGAAAGTGACTTGAAATTTTAAAATCCAAAAAGTCGATCCGAACTGTTCATCTTGTTTTCCATATTAATATGTGCTTGGAGACCAAATTTTACATTTTTCTGAATTTTTTTACTATTTATTAAGTCACTTCGAAAATTGTTAATCCAACGGTGGCTTAACAAAACAGTAAAATTAGCAACCACCATTGGATCAACAATTTTCAAAGTGGCTTAATAAATAGTAAAAAAAATTCAGAAGAACAGTTCGGATCGACTTTTTGAATTTTGAAATTTCAAGTCACTCTCTATACATATACATAAAACATATGCCACACCGTTTGCCGCACGGAAAAATTGAAAAAAGTTGAAAAAAGAGTGAGACCGAGTGGAGCATTCGGTCTGAAGAAAAAAAAAAGTGGAGACCGAATGCTCCACTCGGTCTTTGTGGTTTTTCAAAAAAAAAAAAAAAATCACGCTGGTTTCCTAAAAATTATTTTTCTATTTATGGTTTATAAAAAAATCTCCACTTTTGGTGCAAGCAAAGTGAACTAAAAAGAAAAAGAGAGCAAGGAGAAGAAAAGCAAAAGGCAAATTTAAAGAAGTCAAAGCACATGCTTTTGAACAAGGAAACAGAGAGAGCGTGTGTTGTGTGTGCAACAACTGATTCTAGAACAGGTATGGTTAGGTTGAAACAGTTTGGCTAACCCATTGACTATTGACTAACTCTTAACCACTCTTTTAACCAAGCCTTAGACAGAGACTACAAATTTTTCATAGGTCGTGTGGTTCGCTTACAAGACGACACGTAGCATGCTGAATCAGACCCAATTTTGCATGAGATGTGATAACCTCTACTGCCATAGTATCCGTGCAAACTTTAAACTAATAGATAGTTAGCAGAGAAAATATTAATAATAATAATTAGTCTATCAACATATCAAAAAACCCTCTTGATCTGAATCAAGCACATGGAGCTGCTGCTCTGAAAGATTCTTTCAGCATAAGCACATGTATTATTTTTAATACTAATCATGTATGGTGCAGGAGACACACACACACACACACACACACACACCCGTGCAAACACCCGTTTCTGCATGTAATTTGAATATGATCCCTTTTTGGAATGTAATTTTGTATTTGAAGAATCTAACCTAATTTTTGTGCTTATCAACTTGGAGTTTAGCTAGCCAACCAGATTTTCTATGTCACTAGTCCAATGGAGATCCCTGTAATGAGTTGGAAGTTCCAATGTAAACTGACCCGTTACACATTTTACCAATTGACAAATGCTAAGGCCTCGGTTTGGGGGAGAGTTTCCTTGAGACTTGCCAATATGTTTTGGTTGCCGCTTTGTTAAGGGACCAAACAGTGATTAAATAAAGAGAAATTGTGAATTGGAATTGGGATTAGATTGGAAAGAATAAAAAGGAAAGCACAAAAAAAAGAGTGAAGAAAAAGGGATAGATTCCTTTTGTGCAGACCTAGGGTTTGAGACTGCCTTCCCTCCCCATGCAAGCTTGAGCTCATAACCGGGATCTTCTATGGTTTGGTTTTTCTTTTTCTTTCTTTTTTTTTTTTTTTTCTTTTTGGATGGCGAATGGATTATATTTTAACAATTAATGTGTAGGTATAAACCAAGGCGGAACTAGTAAATTTTAATAAGAGGTTGAAATTTAAAATGTACAATGCGGTTGGTGGAATTTGAAGTCAATAAGTGGTGGACGGAACTAGCAAATATTTGATATTTTATGAGAGGACTAAGCTATTTAAAAATTCATAAAAAAAATTAATTAAGTTTCAATATATATAATTAAAATTTTAAAATCATAAACACTCTGGTATAAACATTCAAACTGATACAAACAGTGGCTGAGCCACCATGTAACAGGAATAGACAATTGCCTACTCCTAAAATTTTAAAATCAGGTATGAAGTAGTATAAATATGTTAGCTTGTCTACTACTGAAAATTAGATTGTCTATTCCTGTTTTTTGACAATTCAATACTGTAATCCAATCAATAAATTAAATTGCAAATTGAGACTGATATTTGACTAAAATTGTTGAGTGTTAATGTTTTTTCTGATTTTTATTTAAATTTGATTTAGAATTTAGTGAGATTTATTAAAATGATTCAAGTATATAAGTTAATTTTGCCTACTGATCCGGTAATCCGGCAACCCGAAACTTTTTACCTACTCTTGATTCAAATTCTAGCTGCGTCACTCAATGTAAAATATCGATGTACAATTCATGTAGAATTAGGCAATTAGTCTATAGGTATTGTGCATGAAGGGCGAGCATTAACGAGTTCTTTTAATTTTCAGATGTCAAAAAATGTCATATTTTACTGTAAGTAGAAAAATAATGAGGAGAGTGGATTTATACGGCTTAAATTATTGTTGACAAATCTCTACATTTATGTTGTTATGTAGGTAGAAAATTGTTTTGCACTAAAAAAAGTCATAGCTAATAAACATGTACATTTTTTATGACATTTTCATGGGCTTAGGGTGTATTTTTTTTTATCTGATTTAATTATTTACTTTTTTAAAGTACATTTTTTAACTGGAGGAGGGATCGGATGATATCCTTTTTTGGTGACATCGGATGTCACTGTGCATTTTCAAAGTCCAAACAGTCAATCCAAACCGTTCAACTTGATGGATGTGTTAAAATGTGCTTGCATATCAAATTTTACATTTTTCTGAATTTTTTTACTATTTATTAAGACGGGTACAAAAATTCAACGGTCTGAATATAGCGATTTTGTTAAATACTTAATAAATAGTAAAAAAATTCAGAAAAATGTAAAATTTGATCTGCAAGCACATTTTAACATATCCATCAAGTTGAACGGTTTGGATCGACTGTTTGAATTTTGAAAACTTTAAAAATACACGATATTATTCGATGTCACCAAAAAAGGTGTCATCCGATCCCTCTTTTAACTGATAATGTTTTACCATCTAAAAAGTATGTGATAATTTCCTTTCTTTGAAATAGCATTTTTGTTTGTAGTTCATTATATTAGCTAGCCATTTTTATGACAACACCAAAAACTATGTACAACAGGGTCTAGAAAGGGATTTCAAAAGATGCCACCTTGGGTATTGGGGTTGAAAATTTAGAACTACGCTTTTGAATAGCTTTAATTGGACAGGGTTTTTTTGGAGTTCGGAGAAGACTATGACCTCTCTCTCTCTCTCTTTTCACCCTCTCTATCCGTGCCTTTTATTTGATTTATTTAATTCACGGTGAGTATTAAATATTTAAATTCTTTGGAAATTTTATCTCTGCTTTGTTATTTGGTGAGTAGTTAATTTAATGAGTGAGTCTATGGTACTATGCATATTACGATTTGTTACCGTACTACGGCTCTATATTTGAGTTTTCAAATCCTAACGGTCGATCCGAACCGTTCATCTTGTTCTCCATATTAATATGTGTTTGGAGACCAAATTTTACATTTTTTGAAATTTTTTTACTATTTTTTTAGATTTATTGAAAATCACTGTTTTTGAATGGTCCAGAATTTCCAGATCAAGTGATTTTCTAAATATCTAAAAAAAATAGTAAAAATTTTTCAAAAAATGTAAAATTTGGACTCCAAACACATATTAATATGGAGAACAAGATGAACGGTTCGGATCGACCGTTAGGATTTGAAAACTCAAATATAGAGCCGTAGCACGGTAACAACCCGTGATATGCATAGTACCATAGACTCACTCTAATTTAATTGTCTTTTTTTTTTTGCAAATAAATTCTTAACTTGAGTATGTAATGGTTAACTTGGAGCTCACATCTGGCTTGATTTTCCTTTCTTTTTGACACGGTAAAATAGCAAAAATTACATTAGAGAAATTATATTGCAAATGTGAACATATATTCCATAAAAATGGTTGAAATCAAGTATTCTCAATACTTTTTTTTTCTACTATTATCACATGTCATTTGATTTTAATCACGTCTAAAAATCTATCATTCTTATTAGTGAAAAATATCAACAATAAAACTATGCATTTTTTAATGAAACGGACTGTAAAATGTTGAATGCTAAAAAAATAAATTATGATATTTTTTTTGTAATAGAAAAATGTCACATGTATATCAGTATATGACAAAATCAGCTAATGAGAGAATTTGATTCTCAAATTCACATCCTCTCCATTACCTGAAAAGGGAATCTTTTACAATTAGTGGATTCAGAGTTCAGACGGTTCTTTTCAACTTGGCACGAATCTCAAAGCCCAATAATACTGCCCCCCTGTGTTAGCTCAAATTCCAAATCAATTGAGATTTACACTGTGATCGGAACGACACAACAATCTCTCAAACAAGAAATAGAAATGGAATTCGTGTCAGGTTTATGATCAGAAGCAGTGAAAGTAAGAGAAACGATTTCAGTTGGCGCGATTTGGAGAGGCCAAAATCGCGCTCAAAGTGTAGAGATTTGGTGAGAAACGATTTCGTAACGGTGAAAATACGTTGCTATCCTCTCTTTCTCTCTCCTGACATCCTTCCCTTCTTCTTCATCATCCACCAGATTTGGTGAGAAACAATTTCGTAACGGTGAAAATACGTTGCTATCCTCTCTTTCTCTCTCCTGACATCCTTCCCTTCTTCTTCATCATCCACCAAGTTCGCTCTTGAAGATTCCTTATCAGGCAAGCCCTTGATCAATTGTGAGTACCAAATTTGAGACCATTATACCTGAAATCGATTTTATCTCTCCACGGCATCAGAAGTCTAGCAAAATTACACTGATTCAGCTCTCTTCGATTTTGATAGATACAAATGGCGCAATTTTTTTCTTCAATTTTGCTGTGAACCACCATTTTATCTCCCTATTCTGTCTCCCTGCTTTGGCCGACCTAAATGGCATTAATTGTAAATTCAACGTATTCTTAGGTTCTTTTTTTACTCTCCTACATTGAATTCTTTTATTTCGTTTGCACTTTTCGATCAGTAAAATTCAATTTGAAATGAAGTCTTTTCCATTCTTTTCTAGTGAATTGAATTCTATTCTCATTAAGTTTTATTCCGATCAGTCTCTTACCGTAAAGTAAGGGAAATCCTCTACGGTACCTGGGAGGATAGAATCCTGGATTCTCTCGATTTCTCATGCTATATCATACTCTTTTGCATCAATTAAATTTTTAAAATTTTTGTAAAATATTGTAGTGTGCAAACTATGCAGGGTAAACAATTGATGACTATAATTTTTTCCATATTTTTGCATATTTGATCATGTAAAATTGTATTAGTTACCACAAATTTAATCATAAAATTATTCTAAAATTTTAAACGCATATATGCTCAGTTTCTAGTTTTTAAATAAGTCTTTATTTCAAAGTGTATGTCTCATCTTTACGAGCAAAATAAGTTCAATATATTATTTTATCTATGAAGGTTAATTTAATTTTTTTGGATGTAAATTTTTATTTTCGGAATGTAACCCAAAAAACCAATTTTAGTACATATAGAGCAAAGCAAACCATGTTTACACATATCTTAAATTCTTAATACTACAACTGGAGGTCCAACATTTTTTTATGAAAAATTGATGGGTTTAAAATTCCTACTTTGCTTGAAAAATTGAAGTCAAAATTTTGAATATTTCTTAACTGGCATAATTACCAACTAAATTGACTTCTTAATTCAAACATATCATTGAGTTGGGCTACGTTGAAAAGTAGCAAACCAAACAATGAGAAAATGGCAACGAAGGACACCTCCATTTTTACTAAATGGAGAGGATAAAATTGTTTTTTTATTTCCAAATAATAAATGGGCTCACGACCTCGTAGGCAAACCCCTCGTGCAAAGCAAAAGAGAGATGGTGATGTCAGACAAGGCTTCTCATCTGGGTATTACTCTCTTTTTAGTTTTAAGAGCCTGTCCAGTGTTGCTGTCTGCTCTCTCTCTCTCTGAAACCAGTCAAACCAGTAAGCCAACTACCATTTTCCGTCCACCGAACCCTCCAGTTTTATACAATGTACATCGCCGCTAAAGGAGTAATGGAATGTTCTGCGATAGTTGAAATGGAGGTCAAGCATTGCTCTCATAATTTGAATTTAGAGCGGTCTACTCATCTACTGGTAGAATTAGAATTAGAATTAGACCTACCAAACCATTTTGACGACAATGCTTAGACTCAGCTTGACCAGAGAAACTATATTGCTGGCTTCTTTTAGAATTGAATATCACTATAAAACTTATATGTTATATCTATCATCTATGTGTTTATTAAAGACAGCAGATAGAAAAATAATATCAATGTGTTTCATAATATATATAATCATTTTTTTTAATAAAATTGATTACAACATCCTTCTTAATATAATCAATGTTTAACATTATTTCGTTTTGAGAATTAGTCTTTAATCTAGTGACAAAAATAATGTTCTTTGTGTGAGAAGTTACATGTTCGAAACCAATATAGAAATCTCTTGTGAATATTAAAAGTTTAGTAATTACTTGATCTCCAATTTTACTAAAAAAAACAACATTGTTTTTTTTTTTTTCTTAACCATATTCTACTTTTTTATACATAATATAGATAGATATTAGGCAAAGGTTCGAACTAAATTTGTGAAAAGCAAGTGAACAAAAAGGTTCGAGATTGAACAATAGAGTTGTATTTAATTGTATTTGGTTGTCATGAAATTTCACGAGTATGAGCATCTACAAATCAATTAATATAAATTCATCCACACGAGAACACGCAAAATATTCTGAAAATATGTAAAAAAATGACTATTCGATGTTATTGTGAAAATTATTATAAAATGGAACATAATAATTACCTCCCATCAAACCCATCGAGTTGAGACCGATAAGCCTCATCAATAGTATAGTATCTAAAAAGTTTTCTCAGATAGCCGGAATGACAGATCCGCCTCTGACTTTCATTGTTGACGGCTAGGACTAGTTCTTCATCGATTTGATTCGGTTTAGAGGTTTGACACAAGTATTTTACAAAGTTGTAGACAAAGATCTAAAGACTTCACACGGATACTTACGGATTGTAGATATAAATTTAAAGGCCTGGATTTGTGACTACTCAGATTTCATGATTTAAATTCCTGTATATAGATGTTTAAAGGTTTACGAGCAACAAGTTAAAGAGTTGCAAACAATGTTTTAAATGATTGAACATGAGCGTTAGACAGGGAAGTACACCGCGGGAGGGGGGGGGGATAATATTGTAGAGCACTGACTAGTTCAGAATTCGCATCCTTTGAGATAGCTCCCCGTGTGCTTCACTTTTTGGAAGATCTCAACTGTTCAAATACACTATGCACGAATCTCAAAACACAAATAATATTGGTCCCTGCACTATTCCCGAATAGGGATTGTACACATTAGTCACGCATGTGGTGAGATAACTCAGAGGATACGTACCCACTAGTTCGGGGGTGTGCTCGGAGATTGGGTTTGGAGCATAAAAAAAATGAAAGAAATTAAAAAATATAATTTAGACTTGAGGGTTAAAAGTTTGAATGAAGAATATTAAATCTGACATTCTATAAGATCGAAGCACTCTGTGGAGGTGCACTCGAGAATTTATTTGAAGAGAATATTATCAAGCTTCTTAATTTTAATATAAATATTTTTCATAATTTTTTGACGCATTTCACTCGATACTAAATTAATTTTAAATTTTAAATTCGTTGTTTGAAATTATTTTAATAGAATTTTAGAGTTAAACTCATATCTCAATAAGTCCAAGTCTAAGATAAGTTATAATCATCCAACCTAATTATGATTTTAGGGTTTTGACTCTGTTGGACTATGTGCTCCTCCAAGCAACACGTGGAAGGAAAAGATTGGTGGTAGAAGAGGAATAAATACTAAACTGTGGTCTAAGTTGATGAAAGTTGTATAATTCTCGATATCCGGATCTTTGAATAAACACCAGTTATAAATTATTTGAGAGAGAGAATGGACAATGGAGACGTCACCGCCAGGGAAAGATAGAGAGAGAGAGAGAGAGATTTAAAAGGTTTCAGTCAAAGTGTCAAACCTGCTATCCGTTCAGGACCAGAGGTGAGACAACCCATTATATTACTAAAATAATACAAAACAATAAATAATCAAACGGTCGCCGTAAATAAATCTCAAAAATCAAACCTCTCTCTCATACAAGCTATTGGGTACCCAGGAAGTAATGCCTATGATAACTCCCTTGGTCTCGTTGGTTTTCGTATAAAATATGAATATAATATGAATATATTTCAAAAGATTACTTCATGGAATACAAATTTATCCGTGATTTTTATTAATATCCTCTAAAAAATATTTAGCAAATATGCTTTTTGGGCTAACAATATTTCTAACTGTCTCCATTAAGAGACTGTCCACTATCAACATCAAACTGCTCCACACTAGAGCGGTTCGCTTCCGACCTAGCCGCCCTCCAGTGGGGCAGACCGTCCATCAGTGAGGCGGTCAAGTATCAAAAGGAAACCGCCCCTCTGTATAGCGGTTAGGGTGTTTATAAAAAAAATTCAGCCCAGAGGACATATTTACTAATCTTTTTTAAGAGTATTAATAAAAATCACGACAAATTTGTATAGATATCTATCTATCTTAACTAAAGTATTATCTTGATGCTATTGCAATTGATGAATAAAAATATTATTTTAAGGTTATAAGATAAATATGAAATATTTTGTGAATAAGTTGAGTTTTAAATATTCATTCAAACAGAGAGGGCGAGTTATATTTGTGTGATAGTTTTTATATGAAAAATCATATCACTAAATAGTAATAATTGACAATAATTATTAATAATATTGATACAAAAGATTAGTTCAAATTTAGTTACATGTGTGTACATTTTATATCGTAAGAAACTATGGCTCAGTGTAAATATAGTTAATGTTGATCATATCAAACACATAAGTAATTGATTTATCAAACAAGAGTCGATGTATGTATTAAGGTTTACTTCAAACTAATTCTTTTTGAAGTAATTCGGAATCAAACAATTCGGAGGAATTATGTACCCTGAATCTTTAAATTTTATTTTGTAAGGTATATGAGAAGTCAACTAAAGATTTTATAAAATCCATAATTTATAACAGTATGTCCAATATCTATAAGAAAAAGAGTTAATTCGATTTGGCATGTCAAATTTATTTTCTTTTTAATAGAGTTACAATTAATTATTTAGTCAATTTAGCATATTATATTTGATTATTTATTTAATATTTTGTTAAATAATACAATGTTTAAGTTGACAATTATATTATTTGTGAAAATATACAACAATAATTATATTCGATTTTGTAATTTGTGTTAGAAAAATAGAGTGCGTGAATAAGACTTCTCTTTTTTATATCAAAAGTAATTATAAAATTATTTTTTTTATTTCTTAATTAGACACTATTTACAAATTAACAACAACAATATTGTGGTTAGGTAAAGATACTAACATCTTAATTTTGACTTGATATATTGCACAAGTCATATACAATATTATTTTGACTCTATTATTCATGCGCTGCATAAAGCTAAAATTGAGCTGTCAATATCTTTATCCATGTCACTCCTGTAGGTGCACAGTCATATGTGAACGTAGCAAAATCCAAATCCTTTCTAAACCAAAATCATTAATTAAAAAAGAAAGCTATTCAAACTCTGTAGTAGACCCCAATAAGGACACACCACCCCCTCAATACAATCTCCTAATATAAATCTCACCCCCACATGCTCTCCTTTTAAATCATCTCTATCCCTTCCTTCCACTGTCTCTTATCAAAAGGGAAAGCCACAAACAAACAACAACCAATTCATTCACTTCATCAAATGATCTACTTCTACACCACCAATTGCTAATGGGGTTGAAATCACTTAGCCTCCAAATGCTCCCTTGGTGCTTTCACATGGTAACAGGACAGGATTCAAGTGCACACCCAACACGATCCGATCCGATTCGATTAGTCGGTTCAGATGGTCGAGTCATAGTCTACCATCGACCGGTGTCCGCAGCTGAATTGATGAAAGAGCACCCATGCCACCTCATTTGCCGGTCTGACTCATTTTTTATAGGTCAAAAGGTACCGGCTTTATCGGCTGGTGAGCGGTTGCAACCGGGTCAATCATACTTTATTCTTCCGTCACAATTCTTTCATTCGGTACTGTCTTTTGTATCGCTTGCGTCGTCTCTCTTGGTGTCAAATACCCAAAATAATGGCAAGAAAATGCCGGCTTTGAGACCGTTCGACATTCAAAAAACACCGGCAGGTGCATTGCAAATACGGGTTTGCGACGAGTTCTTGGTCGATAAGGTAAAGGAAGAGGAGGTGGAGAGGAGAGGGAGGCTCTGTAGTAGTGCTGAGTTGGAGAAAGAGTACAAGGAACTGTGTTGTAAGGTTATTAAAAAATGGAGACCAAGATTAGATGTGGTAATGGAGGGGGTAGAGAGAAGATCAAAGGGGAGAGGAAAGAAGGGTCTTTTAGTATTTAGTGCATTTGTTAGGAGAAGGAGAAAGAAGGATTAATTAATTAGATAGTGCATTTTAGAATGCGTTAATGGGTTTTGTAAAATTGTAATTAGTTGGGGGGTTAAATTGATTATGGTTATGCAAAAACACTCTTTTTGTGTTATTTCCTCCATTCTTCCCTTCTTATTTTTCCTTCGTGTAAATTCAATTTTGTTTTCCATCTCCGTCTGCTCCATTTTTAATTGTTTATTGCCCCGTTTTTATAATATAGCTTGCAAAAAATAATAATACGAAGCAATTTTATATGATTTGATTAACACATTTAGACACTCAAAAGAAGAGTATCGATCAAAGCGAGTCAAAAATTTGAAAGTTCGTTAGTCAAAAATTGAAAAAGATGGTCGCACGAGAGATCCAGCTCAGGATTTGCATAATTTCTCACATGGACATGTTTTATTCTCTAATTGCCACCACGTGCTGTTGTCTCTTCTCTTTTCTCTCTCTCTCTCTCTCTCTCTCTCTCTCTCTCATCAAACCAACACAAGTTTTTGTACCTTCAATATATTTTTACTTCTATTCGATTTCTTTTTTTTGAAACCATGGCAGAAGCTGCCACGGATTACTTCTATAATTCTATTCAATTTCAAACGATTAAATTTTGTACCATTTGCATGGCAAATTATTACTTCTTTCAGTCTGGGGAATAAAACAAAAGAAAGGAATCCAAAACAAACCAATCAATTTAACATCCATGCATGGGAGATTGAGTGCAAATCCTCTGAGATATCTCAACTTTTGCGTGACCGACGTGTCCGGTGCCTATTCGGAGGTGACGTAGGGGGTCAGTATTATGTGTGCTTTAAGATTCGTGCAGAACGTATTTAAACGGTTGGGATTTTCTATAAAGTCACGCAAAGTTTGAGATATCTCAGAGAGTACGAATTCTGGGAGATTTGATCCATCTAGTTTTAGATTTTGGTTAATGCAATGAAACTATGTAGCGAACTACATAGCGGGTCAATTTAAAGAATTAAAGAGAATTTTTACAGAAGGTTCTTTGTTAAGTGCCACAGGAAATCTGACACTGTAAAGGGGAAAAATAGGAGAGACAAAATAGTGGTCAAAGGATCCCTTTTCTAGGTGAAATATTATATTGGCACGCCTCTATGAAAGGCCGCTTTGATTTTTGAATAGTCATGAGCCAGCTTGTCTCTCAACCAATCGATTCCATTATTTTTCATTTAATTATTTTGCAATGTATATTGATTCAATCTAGACTTATTGATATTTTAGGCTGCAAACGGATCCAACCGAACTTAACCCAGTTCGAATTAAGTTCGAATCTATTTCGAATTAAATTGGTTCCTAACTTGAAACAGAGTTGAGTTTGATTTGGTGAAATTCGAATGAGTTTTGAACTAAACTGATTTGAAATTGAAGTAGGATTTAAAATTAAAAATAAGAGTTTCGAACTAAGTGAAACTCATTTCGAGTTCAATTCGAATAAATTTTGAACTGAACCAAACTGGATTTAATTTGTTTCTGAACTGAGCTAATTTGGTTCATTTCAAATCAAATTCAATCGAATTATGAACTACGAGCTTTTTGTGGACCCCTATTCTAGAGGCTAGTTCAGTCATCAGCGGTGTTGTAAAATGCGGCTGCATGGACCACACATGCAGCCGGTCTTCTGCATACAGAGTCTCATGCAATCAAGTTCATGCTGTTTTGAATATACGAGTACATATATGGTCCATGCGGACTTGAAAAAAAGTCAAAAAATTATTTTGCGGTGAAAGAGATTAGAATCTATAACCTTGATAATATAATAAAAAGCAGAAATCACTAGATTAAACAAGTCTTTAGATATAAATTAGTTTTATTTTATCTATATTTCTTTAACAGAGCATAGTAAAACCGCATATGTACTTTCGTATAGAAATTCATATATCCAGCCGCATGTCGCATATACAATATGCAGTGATCTTCCGCATATATAAATAAAACTACATTTTACAACACTGATCATGAATTACAATGCCCTAAATCATTTTCCATTTCATTCATAATATCTATTCTGTTTAGCACTTCTTTAATAGTTTTCCACTGTTGTTGTCATAATATTTATTCTGTTTAGCACTTCTTTAATAATTTTCCACTGTTATGACAGCCTTGTAATTTGTAACAAGTATCAGAAGTTTTAATTTAGATAATGACCTCTCAAATTATGCCGTCCATGACAATAGCTCTTCTAATTATTAATCCAATCTTTTTTTCCTCTGATTATTCTCGTTCATTTTCTCGACGATCCATGATAAATTTTGTGAATCTAAAAATACAAACGTTTTCTACTTGATTTTCTCTTTCAAATGAAATCTATGAAGAAATAATTTTGAGTTATTTTCAAGTCAGTTTGTTTTTTCCTTTAGTTTTCCAAAAGTTCCAAAAAATTCAAACAAAAATATTCACAATTTTTTTTTCCTTTACTTCTCAGTTCTCATCTATGGCTCCTCTCTCCAGATTACTCCTTGAGACAGGTCACACAGCACAAAAATGATTTACCAAAAAAAGCTGGGCCTGAGTAGTAACACAAAAGAACGTCTGGAAAAAGCCTTGGGCTTATGGGCTTGGTTTGGGCTTCGATGCTATGCTTGCTGTGACGCCAGCACCGATTCATCTACAAGCAAGAATGTACCATTTGTTATTTTTCAATGTTACGAGTAAAGTGATAAAAGTGATTACTGCATTTTTATATACAAATAAAATAATATATATATTTTTAAAAAGTATACGAAATAATTGTTCGTATCTTTAAAAATATGGTAAGTATTGAATGCACATATAATTTGAAATCTCAGAAAAATATTATTTACACGGTGTTAAATATATAAAAAAAAAATTTATCATCAGAGGTTAAATTTTTGGAAATACAAATGAAGGTGCTGATAAGGACCGTAGGAACAATTTCACATAAAATTAATCAGTTTTATTTATAAAACACAATTCATAGTTCATAGTTGAACTAAATTTTATGTTTGTCTTAAAAAGTCTTTCTTTTCTTGATAAAAAAACATTAGCTAGCTTCTAGCTTCTTTCTATCTTTAATATGAAAAGCTGACTAATTACAGTATTTCTTTGTATCTTTAATCGTATTTTATTGAAAACATAAAATAACACACATGCTTGTTCAACATATAAATAATCATCATAAATAATTCGAGTTTATAATGTAACAATAAAAAAATATAGAATAATTATATTGATCCCCTCACCCCTGTCCCCCCATTTAACCCCGCACTCTCTCTCTCCAAATTAACTCCCTAAACTGCATTTTATCCCCACATTAATTCCTCTAAGAATTTCCATTTATCCCCGCATTAATTACTGCCCTTTAATAACAATCCCCGCATTAATTAACAATCCTCACATTAATTATACTGTCCTCTAATAACAATCCCCGCATTAATTATACTATCATTTAATAACAATTCCCGCTAATAAATATTTATATCTTTATTGATGTTCAAGAAAGTATTTATCATTGTTCTGACAAGTATTTATCCTTATGTCTGAGAAGTATTTATCATTGTCCCTGACATGATAATACTTTGATTTGATTAAACATTACTTATTGACAAGTTCAAGAACAAAGTTCAAGAAAGTATTTATCGTTGTTCTGACAAGTATTTACGATTATATATGAAAAGTATTTATCATTGTCACAGATGTTTTACTGTAAGTTGCAATTATGTCTGAGAAGTATTTATCTATGTAACATAAAATATTTATTCATGCAACATAAAGTATTTATCATTATGTCTGAGAAATATTTATAATTGATATTTTACTGAAATTTGCAATTATGTCTGATAAGTTTTTATCCATGTAACATATAGTATTTATCAATCTATCATAAAGTATTTATCATTCATATTATACTGAAAGTTGCAATTATGTCTGATAAGTTTTTATCCATGTAACATAAAATATTTATCAATGTATCATAAAATATTTATCATTATGTCTGAGAAGTATTTATCATTGGGTGAGGGGATAGTTTATTTAATGGTCCCCAGTTGTGCGGGGACAATCTAGAAAAAAAAAAGAAAATTTGTGCGGGGATAAATGACAAGTATTTATGAGGGGATTGTTTATTTAATGGTCTCCAGTTGTGCGGGGATGATTCAAAAAAAAAAAGAAATTTTGTGCGGGAACAACTAATGAATTGATTTATTATTTCCTAAATAGAGATCATTGCATAAGGATTAACACTTTGCAAATTCACGATAAATATTTTGATGCTTCAAGTTAAATACTAACAGTTTCTACGGATAATTAATTATTGAGCGGTCCCCCCTATGATATTTTTGATAGTTTGTCCGGGATTTTTTGCGGGGATAGACCTGCGGAGATTGTTATCAGGATCCAAAAATATAATCCACGTCGCAGAAATATTACACATATAGGAACGAATGATGAAGTCAACTTTAACCTTTTGAAATTTATAACATTTTCTTGTCTAATTTAAGGCGATGTAAACCTAAAAACGAGATAAAAAAAAAACTCAAATTCTATTATGTACAGATGAATTCATCAGTATTCAGTATTATGCTGCTTATGAACTCTTCTATTCTTCTTATTTGTCTATCATCAATAAAAAAAAAAAAGTGAATTAATAGTATGGATATCTTGGCGGAGGTGGGTAATACCCGTTACCCACCGGATAAGCCACCACCGGCTCCTGTGCCTCTCTGTACTTGATATCACAACAATCACTTCCCACAACAGGTGGATATGTAGTTCCGGGTGATGGATAGTACATCGACCCACTTTCGTCATGATTCGCTGGAGGATAACGGGTTCTTGGTGGTGGATAGTACATCGACCCACTTTCACCATAATTCTCTGGTGGTGGATAGTATGTAGGTACGCTCACAGCCTGATCCATTAGAGGATTATGGGCTTGAGGTGGTGGTGGTGGTGGTGGGTAGCACGGTACTAAAGATCCAAAACCCGTATTCGGTGGCGGATACTGTCCACTGTTGGGAGGCGGGTAAAGCATGTACTCTGTTCCAGCGGGTGTGCCATAAACCCGACCCGGTTCAACTGAACCCGGGTTGTGCGGCTCAGAATTGTAGGGTACCAAACCGGGCATCGGTGGGTAACAAACTGGACCTGTATTAAAGGGAACTGTTACCGGTACGGTTGCCGGATAAACCTGACCCGGTTCAACCGTTGGTTTGTAAGAGAAATCTGCTGCTGGTGGCGCAGAGGGTTCAGACGAGGAATACGTCATATCTTGTGGTAGCTGCGATCCCTCCATTTGGTACCACAACTGGATGGTTCCATTAGGCTTCCCATCTGGCCACAGCACCTGGTAACCGACATGGCCGCGAGATCCTCCGTCAATCAGATCGGAGACGGGAACGTGAGCAGTGCCGACGAGCCGATCGCCGAGCAATGGAACCCCAGCCATCAGATTGAACTTAAGGAACAGATCTTGAGCGTCCGATGGGAGTGTAGCGAGGTCGAAGCGCATGGGGCACTCCCACTCTGGGTTCTCTCCATTAGCAGTGTCGACCGGAGTCTGGTGGCGCTGTGAGGTGGTCGAGAGAGAGACGGTGGCGTAGAGAGAGGGTTTTTGGAAAGGGACAGGGGATTTGATTCCCTTGCACGAGATGGATTTCAGGTAAATCGATCGTTTGTTCATCATTTGCTAGTAAGCAGTACTTGGATTGTTGTTGGGTCTTTATGTTTGGTTCGTATGGGGAAGGATATATCATTTTTTCTGTTGGGAGTATAGATTCTCTGCATTACCTTATATGTTGTATTTTGAAAATCGATCGTCCGATCATAATCCGGACTAATCGGGTTCAAAGCTGAAATGCACGTGGATCTTTAATATTCGTGCTAATACGGAGCAAACGGTCTAGTTTGTTGTGATGAACCTAAAACTTGAGTTACTGCAGACCAATTGAATCGTCGACATTGAGGTTTACGAAGGAGACTTTTTCCACGAAGTACAAACTAGAAAGGCGTAAGAAGAATAAATACGCTGCTAAGAACAATATTCTTCTTTCTTTCTTTCAAATGGGAGACGTTAAACGAAGAAAACTTCAAAGCGTGTGGCACACCGGTTTAGTTTGGAAATTACAACTGAAGCTCCCCAAAAGTTTGCTACTGCTCGCATCGTTGGTAATTGCCAATCCCAATCTCCTGTTATTAATCACTGGAATTTTTTTTAAAACCATAAATAAAAAAATAGATTTTACCAAACCAACTTAGCTGCTTTAGTTTTTACAAAAACAATAAGAACTGAGATGTCATTTCGGTATTTTATTTTATTTTTTTCAGAACGAATTGTTATTTCGGTCCGAGCCGTTTTCACAGATTTCAAAAAAAATAATGTTGTAAAACTTGTGAAAATATCTCATATTGAATGGCCATTTTGGTTCAAAAAAAAAAAGATTCCGACTAAAATAGCATTTCAGTTCTCATAATTTTTGTAAAAAAAATATTCTTCATATAAAAAAAATTAATTATGGTTTATAAAAAAAATCTATTTACTGCGTTTCATGCCTCGTGTTGCTTTTTCAATAATTATTTTTTAATTTATTTATTTTCAAATAAATACTTAAACCGCATTATAAAAACATATGAAAAGTATTATATGCGATAAATTATAACTACGTGAATATAAATTCTAGAAAATACTATAAGCTATTACATGGCTATTTCTTTGAAGGGAATCCAATTACACAATTTTACGGTGACACTTTTTGACATCATATAATTATTATGTTTGCTATTTTAAAGTTCAAATAGTTGATTTGAATGTTCAACGTGATACTATATTAAATTGGACATAATGAAATGATAATATATAATCATAATAAAATGTCTCAAACTCTAGAAAAATATAATTTCTTAAGTAAACCTTAAGGTACGTTTGAATGGAAGTTAGAATAGCTAAAATAGTGAAATTTAAGAGCAAATGAGAATAGAAAATAAATAGTGATTTTCATATTAGTGTAAAAATGATGTTATTTGGATTAGTAAAAATGTTGTTTAGATTGTAAATTTTGAATAGTGAATAGTTATAACCGATAAAAAATAGTGTTAACAATGTGCTAATTAAGAGGAAAGATAGGCAAGTGGGATCTCAAATGAATTATCACGACGTGAAGATAACAGAAGTGATGTTAATTTTATAATTTTGAAATTGTGTTAGCAAAAATTTAAGAAGAAAACATTTTATTTCTCTCTCTTCACACTTTCAAATAGTAGTTATTCCAACATTTACAAGGAATAGAGAAGAGCAGCTATTCTAACTATATATTCCAAATAGCAAAAATATTGTTTGGATGGACATTACTATTCCGAATAGCTTCTATTCTAGAATAACTCTCTATTCTAGCTATTTTCATTTCATCCAAACATTCCCTTAACAGATTAATTGTACATCGAATTTAGACAGAATAAAATAATAAAATATGTTCATTTTACAAATAGGTCCTTATGTTCATAGAAGCCTTTGCCATTATATAATCATAGTTTAACGGCTCAAGCTGTAGAAAAAAAAAAAATTAAGTTGCCCGAATCCACCTGTCCCAATAAAGCTCTTGTATTATTCCCAATTTAAGCAACAAATTTTGCAGCAGGGGAGAATATTTGATCAGAATTATATTCAAATGTATGCTAGTGCTTGGACAAATTTTTGTGGTTTCCTATATAACTTCCTTTAAGTATCTTTTTATTTTCTAATTCGAACATAGTTTTGATAATCCATTGTGTTGTCTCATTACATAACAATATCAGAATCTTTTCTCAATTTCATTGGTAAATATGAAAGAATTTAAAAGGTTGAATTATATACAATAATAAATAGACGAGTTGATTAATAAATATTAGATAATTTAAAGGGTTGAAAGGTAAATATGAAAGGATTTTAAGAGTTGAAGGATATACGAGATATATTAATGTAAATTATTGTTGTTTTTTCACTAATCCGTCTAAACCATGAAATAGCTCACTAATTTGGATTAGTGAGCTATATTCTTACTATTTTGGGTTATTAACTTTCTCTTTTAAACATACTTCAGATGAAACAAAGAATAACCAAAGAATAGAGCTAACCGAACTTCTTATTGAGTTAGTAGAATAGTGAGCTAATTCAGAAATGACAAACAAAAAATATTTGATAGTTCTTGATTCAAATGTGAGTTAGCTCAAAAAAATAATGTTATTTTTAGATTAATTTTATTCTTGCTTCAATCAAATACAGAATTTGTATCCCTCTATTATTATAGTCCGGACCATTCTTTTAACATTGCATGGAATAATGTTATTTTTAAATTAGCTTTATTCTTGCTCTAACAAAATATAAAATTTGTATCCTGATTATTACTACAGAGACAACTAAATACAGAATTTGTATCCTGTTTATTACTACAGAGACACTGTTCTGAGATGGTCCGGACCGTTCATTTAACGTTGCATGAATCTCAAAGCACAAATAATACTGCTCTATGCTGCGCAACGTTGTATGAATCTCAAAAAAACAGTGCGCCATCCCAAATAGGCACCGGTTTTGCCCGTTTAACACCCCATTTCAATTCCCGTTTGAGCCGCCTTCAGGGGCAAAGGTAAATGGTAACAGGGGTAGGTACTTGTACCCTTATCAGTAGTGAACAGGTGAAGGTAGATGGTGCCTACTCCTGAATATTATTATTTTTTTCTTTCGAACTGGGCTTTTTCACCGAGCTTCTCTACTCCAAATAATTAATTGTGTCTTGCCCAGGCTCAAACCCAATAACTGAAGCCCAGAGAAAAAAAACGAACAACTCAAAGAGAAGGAAAAGACCCCTGCACGAAGGAAAAGAAAAGGGAAAAAAAGCCCCTGCGCGAAGGAGAAGACCGGCTCCGCGCCTCCGCCTGCGCTGCGCGAAGAGAAGAACCGCCGCCTCCGCTCCGCCAGCCCCACCTCCGCCTGTGCGAGCCGCCTACCCCGCCTGTCAGCCTGTGCCCGCCGCTAACCCTAGCCTCCCGCCTCTACTGCTGTTCGGTAAATCAAATTCCGAAATTTCATGTTAATCTTGCTTAGAACTGAATGTCTGAATCAGATGATTAGAATTGTATAGACTCTTGGTTATCATTTACTGTCTACTTATTGGGTTATTGGGTTTTTGAAAAAGAGATATGTGTACTGTGTATATGATAATACATAGAATGAGCTTCTGATTATTGCAAACATATTTTATTCTGATTATTGCATATCATCAAAGAAAAAAAATGAATAAATTTCTGGAACCCACTGATTTGCATATGCACTGAAAGATGCTAAATTATTTTCTTATTTTATTTATTTTTTTACAAGTACCAGCGTATGCAAAATGCTTGAGGAATTAACCGAAATGCAAAAAAATGCAAGCAGGTCCTTATAAGTGCTGAAATTTATGGAGCCCCATGATAAAGTTGGTCTATATGCCTCTGTGCTGCTATTTAATGAATTAAATGCCTTTCCATTTCTGTTATGCATTTCCAGTTTCATCCCCAATTGTTCACCTTGTTTGTACCAGCTGACATCTTCCTGGTATCGATTTATTACTTCCATAGTCCCATTATGACCAGATTGACCGTGTTTACCAGTAGAGATTGGGCTAAACCAGTGGCAAAATTTGCTTACCATTTACTGTCTAAAGCAAAATTTATTAGATATTGTAAGATTTAAAGTCCCTTTAATATGAGATCTTGTTCAATTTTTTTTACAACTATTTATATAGTTATGCTTGCCTACCCTTGATTGAATTCCTAGCTTCGCCACTGATCTCACCATCCCTCTCTGACTCTCAGTCTGATCTTCCAGGTGGCTACACCACTCAAAGGCGCGCCACCTTCCTGAGCGCCTCTCTCCTCTCTCCCTGACGACCTTGGTGCCGACCCCTCTCCATTCTTGGTAAGCGATCCCTTCCTCCGTCTCCCCTCGTTCTCTCTCATTCGGTTGAATTCCATATCAATTTTTAAGGAGTGAAACTGGGACTTTACTTTCTGAGAAAAAAAAAATTAGTGTGCTTGGTTATACGCAGGAGAAGCAAATTTTTTCAGTGTGCTTGATTATATTCCCGGACAAATCATTGGACTTTTCATTTTAGAATGAATATTTGCTGAATATTTTCTTTCTGGATAGCATTTCGTTTGAATTTTATTTAAGAATATCTCTTTTGCGAAAAAACAACAAATCTGCAAAAAAAAAAAACTCATTAATTGATGTTGGGTATCCCACAAGGGGTGAAATCAACATTGAGAACATGATAGGGTGAAATCTTAAGATGTGACATAATTTTCTAATTATTTTGAAAATAAAGAATATTTTTACAATTATTTGAGTAAAGGTATACATGCACAAGCAAAAGCAAAAGCAGTATTATGTCTTTTGTTAGAGTATACACACTGCATGAATTGATTGCAGGCCAATTAAGTATGTGTTTTTGTACAAGCTAAAGGTTATTATTTATCTCTGCAAAAGTTTGGTTTATTGATTGCAGCCCGATTTTAAGCATGTGTGTTTGCAACAAAAATTATAATTTATGATATTAAATGCAAGTGCTTTAATATACAGTTTTCTCTGAGATTGGGCAGTATTTTGATGTTTGCTTAAGTAGGTTTTAATTACCTCAGTTAATCAATTACACAACCTGTCTGGACTTGAATCTGAGGTGGCAATCCTTGATTTAGTTAGAATCAGTTAGAATCAATTACCCAACCCGCACCCTTGCCACCCAAGAAAAATACATAAAGAAATGGAACTTTGAAAATGTATTCAGACGCTTCATGCCATGTTCCAACCCCTAGACAAAAGTGACCTTTTTGTAGTAGTAATTGGGCTTGAAGCCATCAATCTGGTTTGTTAGACGATCCTAACAACAACAAAAACACGCACATGCACACACGTGGCAGTTTGGCTACAAAAATCTCTTCGTTGTTTTTAAAGGAATTCCCTCTTGCAACTAAAGAGGATAACTGAGAACCCCACTGCGTGCTTCTTTCCCTTAATTTTTGCAGCATGGCGAAAAGCAAGTATGAGTATGTAAAGGAATTTGAATTAGATGATAGATTGCCTCCATCTAACTGGATTGTTGTACGGATCGATGGCTGTCATTTCCATCGGTGAGTTTATTTGAAATTCTTGTTTTGAGCTTACTACACATTTAATTTGGTTCTCAATTCCTATTTCTTAATTGAATCAAATATGCAAATTTTAAGAAATGTTTGTATTTGTATCGATAAAGAAAATAAAAGAACTTCGGGTTAAACTCCTTCAAGACCAAAGTATGCAGACTATCATCAGTATCTAATAAATAAATAGGCTACCATCACCACAGATTTCAGCTTAGTGCTGAACCTAATAGGTCCAGCGGGTAAGGATTCAGGACCGACCTAATACAAAAATAAATGTTTGTTACTTGGAACTAGATGGTACTAAATATCTCTTATATGAAGTGCTATGTATTTTTCATTGGAGTGACATGTTTGTTAAATTAATGCTATTCAATTCTCTAAGCGTTAATAACTGATTTTTCATTTTTCGTGCATTTGTAGCTTTTCTTCAATACATGAGTTTGAAAAGCCAAATGACTCAAGTGCTCTATGTTTGATGAATTCCTGTGCCAGCTCAATGCTGGACCACTTTCCGGACATTGTTTTTGCTTATGGCGTAAGTGATGAGTATAGGTATTATTTGTAGTCAAAATTTATTAACCTCTGGAGAAGAAGTTTCATTTTCATCTAACTTGTGATTTTTCTGTATTTATCTATGTAAAATAATGACTTAAATTTGAAAAGATGGATTTTTCTTTATCTTCGGAGAAATGTACGTACATTTAACCGTTGTACTTATCCCTTTCAAAAACCAACTTTATCTTAGGAAATAGAAGATTTAATAATGGCAAATTTCCTAGTTTAAACCTCAGCTTTGTTCAAGAGAGCTTCTTCTCACTCCTAGCAATATTATTTGTACAGACTGATGAGAAATAAGTTGCTTATATTGATTTAGGAAATTAGGACTTTATTCTCATTTTGCCCTTTTGTCATTACAGTTTTGTGTTAAGTGAGAAAAGCAAATTTTACCAAAGACGGACTAGGTAAATTTCCCGCTACTTCAATTTTTAGAATATTATCAATTCTTTGCCTTATATAATGCCTGTAGTGGATTTTGTTTTGACTGAAGCACTCTAAATTAAGTACTCCTCTTTTACTCTTGCAGCAAAATTGTCTCTTTATTCGTTTCATATTTTACATCAGCATATGTGATGAAATGGAGAGAGTTTTTTCCCAATAAAGATCTGAAGGAATTGCCATATTTTGATGGCCGAGCAGTATGCTACCCAAAAGCAAAAGTCATTAGGGATTATCTTGCATGGAGACAAGTTGACTGTAAGTTATTTTTGTGTCTTTTAAATGTTAAATTTAAGCAAACCTTTAGTATGAGCCCCCCCAAAATAGTAATTAGTGATGAAATGTTGAACTTCCCAAAATGCTTTCTTGAAAAAAGAATATTAGGGACTATATATTAAGATATCTCATTGTTTTGTGAGGTATACAATCTCAAGAGCTGTTTGCAATATATTACTTCTATTTCAGGTCACATAAACAATCAGTATAACACATGCTTTTGGATGTTGGTCAAGTCTGGTAAAACTGAGAGAGAAGCTCAGTTGTGTTTGAAGGTATTGTTGCTTCTGCTTTGTAAGATGCTCTCAAAATGTCATTAGCCCAATTCTTTTGTTTTCCAATTCTGACCATGAGAAGCTTGGTTAGCTAATCCAAACTGTTCACTCCATTTTGACATGGTATAACTAGCTATATGAGATGAAATATTAGCTTTTTTTGTTCATATTGACTAGAACCATAAAATAGTATTATGTTAGAAAAATAGTTTATCCAATTGATTAGACATGGTTATCATACCTGAGACAGAGTACTTAAAGATTACTTTGACTGTATTTCAACGCCATTTTCCCATAAATTTACAAAAGATTTGTTGTTTGCCATGTCAGGTGCATTTTATTTCTTATTAATTTGAATCTTACAAAATATTCCTATTGGCTATTTACATCCTGGGATGTTTATTTGGTGATCAAAAATTGGGATTTGGATCAACAGCCAATGCTAACAATCTCAGATCTCATACTAGAATAACTCCTATGGTTTATGATTGTTGCTCATATTTCTTCTGCTGCTTTTACTAGTTTAAACTCAGCTTCTACATGCCCAAGGGCTTTAACTAAAAAAATAAATAAAAACTCAGCTTCTACCAAGTACCTATTTTTGATAATTGGAACTTTGTAGGGCACACAAGCTAAGGAGAAAAATGAAATGCTATTTAATCAATTTGGGATAAATTACGACAAGCTACCGGAGATGTTCAAGAAGGGATCATGTGTTTTTAGAAATAAGGTATACTTACTGAAATACAAATCAGGTATTATCTTGCAAATTACACTACGTATGTTACCGTAGCTTCAAAAAATCAGCTATATATGCAGCTATATGCAAAATTAACCACAGAGTCAACTTTAAACTGAAATTTTGTTATTGCCCCTTATCCAAATTGATTGCAATTGATTTTATGCAAACATGGAAGCTGATTTTTTGTTGTTGTTGTTATTGTTATTTGGTCTGAGGGAAAAAAAATATGATGCTCATTAGTGGTTAAGGAAAATTGCAACTTTTCACTGAATGTACCTTTTACACCATTATAGTGCGTTCATTTAGATGTCAGTTTTTAAACATAAGTTATTACTTTAAAAAATATTTTTCTGTGGTGTTTTTAATAAATTGTGTATGATGTTGGTTCTGTCTGATGCGATGGGAAATATCCTTTAAGATCCTAGAAATAATGTAAATATCACATTAAGTTGTTCCTCCCTGATCTGATATGAAAATACCAAATACTGTTTTGGTCCTTTCTGAACTAAATTGTTTATTTGTATTAAATAATACTATTTTATTGGGATCCACATACTGGGTAAGTGGGATATTTTAAATAAAAGTGTTCTTCTTGTAGTTATTTTTTTCATTTTTTGCACAGTACCTGTGGTTTTCCAAAGTCAACACCCAACTTCCTTTGTTTCGACACTTGCATGCAAAATCTTACCTTAAGGAATCAAGACTGTCAAGCAAAAAATGGACCAATATTACCCTACCCTTTTTATGTAAATTCAATTCAATTTTGAAGATTAGTTCATAAAATTGGAACACAACCAATCAAGTGAGCTAACTCCAGTTTGCCTTAAAGAGTGGGGAAGTTGGGTTTTATCAGAACTAGAGTTTGGTCATAAATGTGAATTGACAACATTACATGTAAGTGCATGCAAAAACTACCTGAGCATAATTATTATCGGCAAATTATCAACTTTGGTTGCTCATATGATGAGAAAGTTGAGGTTTTAGTAACAATCTGCAACTTCACTGGGTGTCCTTGTTCCTAATCAATGCTTTATTATTTATTGATATTATTTAGTTTGTTAATTGCTGTTCTTTTCCATTTTGCACTGAAGGTGGAAGAAATAGTGAAGATAGACAAAAGTGGAAATCCAATAAAAAGGTGTAAGAAAATAGTGACTGTTGACTATGTTGATATCATAGGCCCCAAGTTTTGGAATGAACACCCCTACATCCTCCATGAAGACTAATGTAACTTATTATTATTTCTTTGTGATTGGCTTCTAGTAGTGTAATATTATCATTTATCAGTTTCTTGCCTGTAGTACCATTCATTCTGCTAATTTAGCAGCTGTGAACAGTGGCTCAGTAACTTGTAGCTTTTTAATTTGGAATAAAATCAGAGACATGTTTAGGGCTGCACAAAAAGTTCTTAGTTTGTGATTCAATTTGAGTTTGATTCGAAAAAGTTCGCAATTAATTCGATTCGAAATTAGTTCGTTTTGAAACATATCAAACCAGTTCGGTTCGATTATTATTCAAATCAAACTCAAATTGGGTATAATTTGTTTGAAATTGATTCGCAAACTATCTAGGTTCGAATATCAAATAATGCATTATTGGATTCAACCATCAATCTTTAATAATGCAGGAACCAAACTTATATCAGAGCTCAAAATTGTTAATATAATAGTAACTTATAATAGGAAAATGTTTCAGCAGCGTAACATATTAACAATGGAATAAATTTCATTTGATTAAGTTCATGCCGTGATTTTAATTAATCCAGCAACGTAAAAGGTAAGGGAATTTTGAGTTGGTCCATAATTCATCAGTGCGAATTTGTGAAAGGTAAAAGGAAACCGCGTGAATTTTGTTCTGCCAGAAGAAAACTAATGGATAAATTACCAGTATAACTAGGTCTGTTAAAAAAAATTGTAGTTCATAATTCAATTGACTTCGATTCAAAAAATTTGTAGTTTGCAATTAATTCAATTCAAAATTAGTTTGATCCGAAACAAATCAAATTAGTTTGGTTCGAATTTTATTCAAACTCAAACTGGAGTAAGTTTGATTCGGTTTGATTCGTTTGTAGCCCTAGACATGTTGATAAAGCAGATATTAAATAATAATAACTATAGAGCAATCAGCAATAGAGCATAGAGCAGTAAATAAATTGTTCTATAATTACAGGGATAAAAAATACTTGGTAATATATCATGACAGTCCTCTAAACAGAGTTTCCCAATAAAGATAAAAGTAGCTAGAGGTAGCATCGATCATAAATCAATCGTACCCGTCCCACTGAATTGATTACATGATTGCATTGACCATGGTTTCATTATTTCTTGAATATAAATTATTTATTGTGGTTCGGCAATTTAATCACTGACACATTATCCAACGCAATGTTAAGCACGATAAACTCGCATAAATGTACGTAAATCTAAATATATGTATAATTTATATACTTAAGAATGAAAATACCTAGTAACAGAGCATGCGCACTTTTTGTGTCTAATTTGACGTTCCACTTTTAGAGTTTTATTATTTTATTTTTGACAGTGGCTCCGGTAGAGACGCCAAACCGTAATCTTACCTTTCTATTTTTAAAATTCCACCATGCTATTTCTCATTTTTATTTTTTTGCTTTTTGTATTTCTTATGAATAAAAATTTCGGGGCCAGTTACTGTCTCATTCTCACATTAATCGGTTTATGTATTTCTAAAAGAATGTCCATTTTCACACTGTTATCAGCATTTAAAGGATAAAAGGACCTAAATAATATCACCTATAAAGAAGAGGCAATGGTTAATGTTCAGATATGATCATATGAAAAGATACATCCAGCAATCTCTCATAAGACTGTTGGTTCGCATCAATAATTTACATGGTACAAATCATAATAGCATCATCTTGGCCCTTTTGTGCCATTACTAAGCTCAGCTAGACTCTTAGAGGCCTTGTCAAGCACACCTGATAACCACCCTGCACCTTGTGAGAAACACTCACTGTTAATAACATTTGACCCGATTTCATCGGCTATTCTCTCCGCTGTCGAAATCACCGAGCCTGACTGTTGAGTTAATATTCTTCCTGTGTTAAGAACCAAATCCTTTGCTTTTGCAATGATCTCTTCTTCTTTCAGCCTGGTTTGTACCGGTCTATTAGTTACCAGCTGGGTGCTTCGGTCCTCTGACTGAGATAAGCTGATTGGTATTTCCTTCATCTCTAGTGGCAATATGCGAACTCTCCGATCGATTATTATTGCATTCTGCAGTGTATATGAAAATATAACTAAAATAAGCTTTGTTTTCTTAATTTGTTGCTGTGAGAAAGAACACAAATTAAACGCATAATTAGATAAATTGCCAAGGTACAAATATACATTGAAGAGAAGCGCAGTCTGAAATGCATACGGTTGCCGAAATGTCACTTTGGCTGCCTGTGTACCGTTCGCATCCCTAACATTCATCTCAAGATATATTTGAATTTATTCTTCAAATAAATGATAATATTTGAAAAAGAAAAAAAAGGATAACAGAGAATATGAATTACCATTCTAGCTTGATTTCACGGACTGTACCGCAGTAGGAAAACAAGGTGATTAAATCTTGTTTAGTTGCCTTTGGTGAAATATTAATGACTTGAACAGTAAAATCCAGAATACCCATTATTACCCTTGTTTGAGGTTCATTCTTCTCTGTTCTATGTTGAATTATTAAAGGCAGAGAGGACACAATCAAATTGGACAAGTGACAGCTACAGTCTACAGCACTACAAAACAGAATTTATTCTGCCTTAAAGTTATCCCCTTTATTCCCAGGAATAAACATAATCATTGGATTACAATTATTACAATATTCTTGCAATTTCTGATTAGTTGCAAACAACATTACTGTAACTCTGTAAGTCTGTAACTAATGTACTCTTTGCATTTTGCATAACTAGATGGTCCAGATTTATATATATATTTGTTTATCTTTTCCTTTTTTTAAGGATAAAGTGTGCAGGCAAATTCCATTGATCCCAATATTGTTACAACATTCAAAATCCACAATGAGAAACCACTTTAAAAGAATATTACAATTAGACCGATTTTTTTATTTATATCCAAAAAATAAATAAAATTTTAAAAAATATCCAAATCATGATTGAAATTCGAAAATTATCCAAACCGGTGCTCCAATAACCGGAATAGGCGCTTCTTTCCGGTCAACCAATTCCCGAATTTAAAGAAATGGTCCGGTTAATGGTTAACCGGAAAGGTTATTTGTATAGTGCAATTTAATATAAATCCGGTTAAGGGTGCACCGGTTTTGGTTTTTTTTTTTTTTTTTTGAAAACAGAATTTTTTTTTTAATTTTTTGTATTAAAATATTACAAATGTTGAATATATTTCTTTGAAAATAGATGAAATACAATATAATTTGATTTATTAGAAAGATTGCAACAAATAACCCGGATCAATATTTTTCAGGCCGGATTTTTCACGGCTGTAAGAAAAACTAATATATTTATTTATGTGTTATTGGAAAAAAAATAAAAATGCTTGGATTGTGAGTTATTGATCCCGGTTCAAAAGTCACTTCTAGGTAATTCAGAAAATATTGTAATCCTTCTAGTACATTTAATTTATAAAAAGTTGTATCTATTTTTGAAAAAAAAACAAAAACTTTAATTTATTTAATGGTTATTTTTCAAAAAGAATTCTCAAAATAGATACAACTTTTAATAAATTAAATGTACTAGAAATATCACAATATTTTCTGGATTACCTAGAAGTGACTTTTGAACCGGGATCAATAACTCACAATCCAAGCATTTTTATTTTTTTCCAATAACACATAAATAAATATATTAATTTTTCTTACAGCCGCGAAAAATCCGACCTGAAAAATATTGATCCGGGTTATTTGTTGCAATCTTTCTAATAAATCAAATTATATTGTATTTCATCTATTTTCAAAGAAATATATTCAATATTTCTAATATTTTAATACAAAAAATAAAAAAAATAAAAAAATTTTGTTTAAAAAAAAAAAACCAAAACCGGTGCACCCTTAACCGGATTTATATTAAAATTGCACTATACAAATAACCTTTCCGGTTAACCATTAACCGGACCATTTCTTTAAATCCGGGAATTGGTTAACCGGAAAGAAGCGCCTATTCCGGTTATTGGAGCACTGGTTTGGATAGTTTTCGAATTTCAGTCAGGATTTGGATATTTTTTTAAATTTTATTTATTTTTTGGATATAAATAAAAAAATCGAAAATTAGATGCTGTATTTAATAAAAGAGAGAAATTTTGCATATTAGTACCAATGTTGAGATTTCGTTACCAGAAAATGCATTTTGGGACCAGCAAACGCCTTTCGTCGCTGCCAATTAATCACGATAATTGTTTTCATTTTTTTTTAAATAAAATGATACACACACTTACAACGCGCACGTAGAGAACAAAGAAAGTACAACTATCCATACCAAAACCCTATCTGTACCAGAACTAATAGTCTGGTACAAAGCCAAAGTAATCCCTAGACCATTGCCACCAGTATTATAACATGATAATGACATCGCAATGTCACAATAGAAAATGTTATCAAATTAGAACATAATCTATCTTAGAAGCAGCCGGATTCAATCCGACAGCAAATCCTCATCCAAATTCAATCAAAACCAGTCCTCTCATCACTATCATCCATGTAAATCATAACATCAGCTGAGATAGACTCAGTGCTGATAACAGTTCGCTGAATTGAATTGTGTGATTTTCTAGCATGCCCCTGAAATTAACACACTGCACTGATTAAAGTTATTCTACTATTCTTGTCAGATAAGTTGAACTTAGAACCAAAGTTATTATACTAAACCTGTCAATTGACCTCTTTTCATTTTCAAAGTTTTCGTGCTTAGACAAGATTTTGCTATATAGTTTAGAGTAAAATGCTATAAGTACTATATTTTTTTTATTCTCATATTTAACATGAAAATTTTATATGATTAACCTTCATAGCTTGAAAGTTTGCTTTGGCTCCTACATAAAATATTGAAATGAACATTTCAAATGGACAACAGAAGGCTCAATTGTTTAAATAATTCGATCAAACAAAAAAATGAAATATTCTTGCAATGTATAAAATTTTTTTTCATTCAAATCACTGAAATGCAATTTTTAAGACCTCTACTTTTATTTCCTAATTGTTTTCATTTTATTCTAATTGTTTTTCCATTCTATTGTAAAGCTAACATTGCGTTAGAAATTTTTCTCTCGTGCTGAAGCTGAACAGCTTGTGTTGTTTTTCAAACAAGACAATGATAAAAAAAGGAGGAAAAAGAATGAAAAAGTAAAAGCAAAAGACAAAAAGCAAACTTAGGGTACAACCTTTTAATTTGGACTTGATTGCTATCTTGCACGCTTGACAGGACCAACTAATATAATATAAGAAACAAGAATTCGTATCTTCTGCATTAATGCACCGTGCGTTAATAGATCGAGACCGTCCGATTGAGATCGGCACTAATATTAATACAAAGAGATTCTCTCTATTATCAATGACTGGTTTTTCTATAGACTTGGTCGCAGGGGCCGACCTAAATTGTCTGCTCCTAAATTTTGAAAAGAAAAAATTTGGTTCATGATTTTTTTTCTTTTTTTTTGCTGAAAGGTCAGTATTTTTTCTCATATCCAATGCATTAACAGAACGTGTAATAAATCTGGACCGTCCGATTGAGATCCGCACGAATATTAAAAGGCCCGTGTGTCACACAGAATTGGATCCGATCCTGATCAGACGGCAGAGATGCACTAAAATGCTCTCTTGAGTTAATGCAGAAGATGCGGACTCATCGTTCGGTCGCTCCCCTGAAACTTGTACGGATCCTCTCCGTTTTTTATCCAGTTTTACTGTTCGTCCCATTGATTGATTCTTTTTCTCCATTTCAAATAATACTTTTTAATGTCATATTAATATATCTTTTTTAACATTTCAATAATAAAATTCATATTTTAACTCCACCTGTGTAATTTTTGTACAACATATTTTAAGCAAGAAAAAAGAAGAATTGTGATAAAGTGTGGCGGGGCAACGTTATACATACAGTCTTTTTTTATATGAATTGTTTGTAGATGGACTGTAAAAAAATTTACTTAACAACTGTAAAATATAATTATAGATTATCAAAATAGGAAAAATAGAATTATATATACGATATACATATTTAGATAAGTTAAGTATGAAATTTGATATAATTTAAAAATTAATTGATTATTCATTGAATAGTTTGTAATCAACGATTCAACTATATTGTCATTTTATCAGTGATCAAACGTTTTTTAAATTAGACTAAATTTGATACACATAATTTTAATTAACAACTCATAAGTGGCAAAAAAGCTCGTAGCTGGTGGCTCGATCGTAACTCACACCTGACTTGTTCGTAAATAGCTCGCTTGTTACTGGACCGAGCTATTAACGAGCTAGCTTGCCACTAGTTCGGTTCAAAAGTAACAAGTTCAAGATAGGGCCTAACTTGCTCACCAGTTCGCGAGCTAGCTCGGCTAGGCATCAATTTGTGAATTTGTATGAATTTGTGTGCATTTTATACTGTCCAGTTCAGTTCAGTCCAAAAAGTTTATAAAATTTATTTTCTTCTTAAAATAAGATCCAGCAAGCCAGCTCGTGAGCTAACTCGGTCAAACTTGTGATAATTTTAAGCTGAGATTTTAGCTCGGACCTTTAAAGTCAGCTCGTTGCCACCCCTACGGCCGTAGCCAATACTCAGTGTTATTTTAGTCATTATGAAATAGTAACAATGGGTATCTCCAGTCTATTGAATGAATGGAGAGTTACATTTGATTCGTTTTCTGGTGTTTCCGCTTTGACAGGCCGTTGTCCCTTGTCAGTTATTCCTACCAAGTCTTCTTCCTCGGATCTCCCCCACTCTTTTTAATTCAAAACCCTCCTCCTAATTCTAAACTCCCCAAAATACCCTACTTATTTGAAAGAAATAGAGAAATACCAAAGTAATTGACGCGCCTGAAACATTTTGTCGGGGCAGTATCGTCATTTGATCAAATCCCCTTCTATTTTTTTTTTTTTTTATCTCTGATGGTAGCTTCCATTATTTCTTCCTTGTCTTTTGGCGCGATTCGCGCTCTTTTTTTAAAGAGAACTGTTCAGTTAATCGGAACCGTTCAGTCAAAATCAAACGGCCTCAATTTATTAACCGTTAGATGATCTAGGAATGCCACGTCACGATCACATCGAGATGCACAACCTAACCGTCTCAGCTCATGTCTCCTTCCTTTTTGTGCCATGTAATGGCTTATAGCTGTTTCTTTCTTTTTCTCTTCGTTTTCTCTACTATCCTATTTTTAGACTTAGGATATGCTCTGTGGTAAAAGAAAAGGGATTTAGACATTTTTTTTTGGGCAACCGCAAAAGCTCCGCCGCGCCGACGAGCGTCCCGCTCAAACTCAGGCCATCTCGTGGGCCCGGTCTATCGTGGACCGGAGGTGGCGCTTCCTTCATCCCGTCAGTCATTTCCACCTCCGTTGGTAATAACAATTTCTTTTTTCATTTCTTTTTCTGTTGAAAATTTAATAGAAAGATTGTTAATTTTGAATGCTTTTTTTTTTTTTTTTTCATTTTTCAAATGATTTTGGTTTGATTTGTATTTAATTTGGAGGAAATTTAGGTTTGCGGTGGCCCAAAAAGTGGCAATATTATTATAACAAAGAACGTGTGGGATGCAAGGGAAATTGTATTCCACTTCCACGCTCCAAAAATATGCCTCCGAATCGAATCGAAGAATGATGATGGAACATGGCGGGTCGTTGAAACGGGTCTACCAATTATGGAGCGGCAATAATGTATGTGTTTTATCAAATTTCCTCTTTTTTTTTTTCAATTGTTGTTCACTTTTAATTGGTAACAATTCAAATTTGTTTATTTGAGGGCTTTGCATTTCGTCAATGGGACCAAGAGGTTTCAAAATTTGCAGTGCTATACAATGTACCTTATTCTGATCAATTAGAATTATAATATTCTGGCACAGCTTCTGTTTTGTAAATCATGATTGGAATTATTCTCAGAGATCAATTGAAATTGCAAACTCACCAAACACAAACCATTTATTAACCAAATTTGTAAAAGGATATTTTTTTTTTTTGTGGGTACTGGATGGTTTGATTTTTTTTAATCTAATTTTTGTTTTGTTTATTTGATTTTCAGATATTCTGTCTAGGGGGAAGGTTGATATTTGGGCCGGATTATCGATCAATTCTACTAACAATTTCTCTGATAACTGTACCTGTAATCCTTTTTACCATTTTCATATGTAAAAGACTGGCCAACGAGGTTGACTTCTTTCTCGGGAACCTCGTCCTCTCCATTTCCATCATCCTCTGTGTCTATGTTAGTTTTATTTTCTTAAAGTAAATGTTGGTTCTATTTTCTCCTTTTCTTGCTTAAAAACCGAAAAATTAACACAACTGTAAATAGGTAATAACACTACTCATTCTGACATCATCGGGGGATCCAGGCATCGTGCCTCGTAACCCGCACCCACCAGAGCCAGAGGATGATGGTGGACCTTTGTCCCCGTGGACCACGGGCAGCCAACCGGGCATGGGGGCTGCCCTGTCAGCACCCCCACCAACCAAAGACATACTCATTAATGGCATCATTGTGAAGGTCAAGTATTGTAACACGTGCATGTTGTACCGGCCTCCTAGGTGCTCGCACTGCTCTATCTGCAATAATTGTGTTGAGCGGTTTGATCACCATTGCCCATGGGTCGGGCAGTGTATTGGAAAGGTACCTTATATCCTTCTTGTGATCCATTACCAGAAGATAATCATAATACTGTGGTAACAACTAGCAACTGCTTGCTCTAAAATGATGCTAAAGCAGCATAAATTGATTGATGCAGAGGAACTACAGGTTCTTCTTCATGTTTGTTTCAGCAACAACGCTGTTGTGCCTGTACGTGTTTGCATTTTGCTGGGTTAACTTGGTCAAGTTAACAAAGGACCACAATTGCACTCTCTGGCGAGCTTTCCTGCATTCACCCATCTCGGCTTTGCTTATCGTTTACACCTTCATTGGTGCCTGGTTTGTCGGTGGCCTCACCACCTTTCACCTTTACCTCATCTGCACCAATCAGGTTCCTCTTTCTTTCTTTTTTTTTTCTTTTTTTTTTTCTTTTTTCTTTTAAAAATATCCTCTCCTTTCCTACAATAATGGTGATAAAAGGAAAAACAACATTTCTTTGTGCTGAACTGAAAAATCCATTGCTGTGCTCACGGTGATCTAGTGACCTGGCTGCATGGAATCAGAGACCTAAGCATACTTTCGCAATTTCTTATGAACTAAGCACAGCATTAGCCTTTTGTTTTGATGTCAATCATAAACAGATGACACTTTCTGGTGCCTTACCAGTTACCACCAGGCAATGAGCTACAGAAATCGTGATATCGTTCTATAAACTAATTTTTAGCATTATGATTTGACCTACACATAAGGTGATGGTGAAGGTGTCAGTGGTATAAGAATATAAGAAAAATAGCAGCAATAATGTAAGAACTGATACTACCCCCCCCCGATAAAAATGAAATTACATTACACATGTTTATTTGGCTCCCCAATTTATTTTTCTGGCTCCACCTCTAATGATATTGGTGACTAAAGGCAATAAATTAGTGAGTGCAATGCTCTCATAATAGTTATTTTCTTATGCAGACAACATACGAGAATTTTCGATATCGGTATGATGGCAAGTCAAACCCATACAACAAGGGGTGCATGAAGAACCTTATAGAGATATTGTTTTCAAAGACTCCAAAATCCAAAATCGATCTTCGAGCAAAGATTTATGATGAATCAATTATGTTTGCATCATCTCATTCCCTCGAGGCATCCACAGTGGATTCTGCTGAAGTTGCAAAAACGAGCTTTGATTTAGAGATAGCGGTACCAGCAGATAAGAGAATGGGGGTGTTGTCAGAAGAATTTGATGATATCCATGCACAGATAGAAAATTTGGGAAAACTGGAGAGGTGTGGTACCCAGCCGAGACGCATGGATACCAGCTGGGAGGCTCGTACGAAGAATGGATGGGAAATGAAAGATGATATGGAGGCACTTGCACTTGAATTTGGAATGGAATATGGTTATGCCGATCGGGAAAGGAATTCGAGAGAATTTCTTTAGAGAAAACCAAAGAACAATTAAATTTTTAGGTTGACAGGCTAAGGTTGGGGTGATTAAAATGGATTATTGGTGCTGTTTGTACTTACATTTAATTTGGGAGATGTGTATTGTCTTGATTCACCTTTAGTGATGTATATTCCTTTTTTTTTTTTTGCCTTTTGTTCTAACTAAGAGTAAAATTGATTATTGTTAGGCCGGAATCTGTATAGATCTAGGTATATACTGTGCATGGAATTCATAAAGAATGAATGTGTGTTGTATATTCTTATTTTTAAAAAAAAAACTAATCATAGGAAAAATTTGAAAATATATAAAAATGCAGAAACCAAAATAAATACTATAATTATGTACTTCTATTAAGCTAAGCTTACATTATATATAACTATAAAAATCCAGATGTGCAAATTTTTTGGTTTTATATATGTTACACATACAATATACAGGAGCAAATGTAGACATTATTCTGTTAATTATTCAATGAAACAAAATGCGTGCTACATATTCTTCAAAATATGGAAAAATAATTGATTTTCTCCATAATCATAAATGTGCTAATAGTTTTTGTTTTCAATTGAAACTTCAAATTCATTTCCATGTTCAATTTTAAATTTATCATCTTATTTAGTTTGAAGTTAAATGGTAAGGAAACAGAGATCCCTATATGTAAGATGGACTTTTCTTCTTTGTTTAACTTGTTCAAAATAATATATATTTTTTTTATTTCGTTTGTATTTTAGTTTCACAAACCTCAAGTCAGCACAATTACCAACAGAAAGCCGTTGTGTATGTTAGAATTGTCCTATTTATCAAATTATTTGAGACGGAATTAATATGTTAGTTCCTCAAATTAAATATGGATTAAACCATATTGAACTGTATAAGTTATGGGTCAAAAAATTTGCACTCTTTCTAAATAGGTGTAGCCTAATTGGTGCAACTTAATATAGGTGTGAAGCCAACCTATACAGAAAGAAAGTGAGAGAGATGGGGGTATGTATTTGGTTCTAACATAACAATTCACGATTGTTAATTTCTTAGGGTAGCAATTTTGAATCTGGCTGGTTTGTTACCATGATTGACCGTCACAAGCTCGGTATTGTTCATCTTTGTGACTTACAGGTTCAGAACGAGGTGGGTCACAGCTTGAAGGCAGGATGCTGATCCAATAACCCTTCTATATGGGAATATTTCAAGGTATTTCTCTATATAGGCAGCATGCGCATTCTGGCCAGAATTGTGTTAAATCCTCTAAAAAAACCAAATTCTTTTTTTTTTTATAAGCTTGGCAGTGGCTGCTCTTAAAAAAAATGCCGGTAAGGAAATGGGCTCAACTTGTATTCACCAGCACATGCCAGTAAGAGTGTGCTCCAATTGAGGGGAACGGAGGGGAGGGGAAGGGACGCTGAGTGAAAATTATAAAATTTACTTGCTCCACAGAAAAAATTAGGAGGAAGGGAAAGACAGGCCGAGTAACGCTCTTACTCTACGCAGACAAAATCCGTCCCCTCCGAATCGGGGTGCAGCGAGAGGAAAAGCGGACCCACAGAAAGAATTCGCTGATTTACCCTTTTCCCGCCTCTCTCATTTTCTTCTTTCGTTTTCCCTCCACATTCGTTTTCTTCTTTTGCTGATTTACCCTTTGCTTGTTTTCTTCTTTCGTTTTCACTGCAGTTAGATCATCAGGTACTCACTCTCTCTAGAAAACCCGGCAGTGGCTGCCAAGGGCTCCCTCTCTCTCTCTCAACCTCAGTTATCTTGGCCTTGGCGGTTGGCATTGGCTGGTATTGTTGATTTGTTTCTCTCAATTCCTTTTTTTTTCTCTTTTCTTTGGTGTATGGTTTGTTTTTTAGAAATTGATACTGGTACCAATCTTATACTAGTACCAATCTTATATCTTATACTGGTACAAATCAAATGAAAAATGAAAAATGTGAAACTATCAATTTTTTTTTTTTGGTACTGGTACCAATCTTATACTAGGGTTATAATTGGTACTGGTACCAAACTTATGAAGCGTGATGATATTCTCTTTGTAATTGGTACCAATTATACTAGGGTTATAATTGGTACTGGTACCAACCGGACAAGTGCATATGTTAATTTGTATTATTTGTTGTCCATTATTAGAAAAAAATAATAATTGGTACTGGTACCAACCAGATTAATTTTGTAAAATCAATATTATTAGAAGAAAAAATCCATTATGTTCAGTTTCCTTGGAGCTGCTGGTACACTTGCTATACAATGAGCACAATCACTTGATTTTAGTTATCATTTGGAGTTGCATATTTGACTTTGTTAATTTGTAGCTTTGAAATGGGAAAAAGGAAGGATTCAAAGCTTACTAGAGCTTATTTTTGTACTATTCAACTTATTTCAGGGATTGACATTGCAAAATATTTATACAAGTTTGTAGTCAGTAATGTGCTGGTACAAGTGCGCAATATCATTCAAAGCTTACTATTAAATTAATTATCCAAAGAAGGATGCATTTGGACTGGTACAAGTTACATTTGGAATAAATTAAATTGACAAACAATGTACTGGTACACGTCATATTTCCATGCGCAATGTACTGGTACAAGTCACTAATGGATGCGCAATGTACTGGTACAAGTCAGTGGAATGCTACTGCTTGAAATAGCTAGATATTAGAAAAGCATCATGCTAAGGGTAAAATAGTCACAATAGATAAAATATGAGTTAGATAAAAATATTATAGTACACTCTTTCTTTCTTCCTTGTACATCACTGGAGCAAGTAACTACTTTTAAAAACTTCCCCTCCCCTCCCCTCCCCTCCCCTCCCCTCCCCTCCTCTCCCCTTCCTCTCTCATATAATTACTGGAGCACACCCTAAGGATCTGATCATGACAGTACCAGTATTGTGTACAGTACTATCTATTTGCTCTGGATATTAGAGTAATTAGTACTTCCTAAAGCACACTTTTCTTTCTAAAAAATTTCCACAACTTTACGAGCACAGCCAAGTTTTTTGATATTGTCATATTTTTAATTTGTTAGAGCTCTATATGATAACGGTAATTGACAAGAATATTTCCATAAACTAAAAGCTTGCAAAACATGATAACAATGAATGACATCAAAATCAGAAAAGGAATCATCTTTTCGAAGATCAACCTGATTTTCCTCCATAAATATGATTGTCACATAACCAAATGTCACAACCTCTCCTTTCATAGGCAACCTATAACAGGTACCAAACCCTATAAGTACGGCTGTCAATGTATCAAATTCAGATCAGATCTTAGCATGATGCCATGATCCATATCCATTAACAACCGATCCCTGTCCAATAAATGTTTGAGATGCAATTGTACATGTATATCCATTATTTAAGCGGATTCCAGAAAAATTCAGATTATATTCAGATCATTCAGCCAGAATGTTTGGACTAAATAAATAAAACTACCTTTCAAAAAAACTCATTTAATGAATATGCATGATATATAAACATATAAGATATATAAGCTCTAAAAGCAATCAACACATTTTCTAGAATTAGATTGTTTATCTATATTATTTGTCAGTTTCTAAACACTATGGATAATGATTTTGCCACATCTTAATGTGAATCCAACAAGGTACATTTGCAAAATGCCCGGGCAGATAATAAACTATCCGATGTATTTTTGGGAACCACAAGCAAATACATTTTTGCAGAGTAGGATCAGGTTATCAGATGGTAGATTTCTATTGCCAGGCCGATATAGCGGTGTTTTCTGGCCAATACCTAATGTTTAACCCTACATAAAAGTTTGAATTCCAGCCATAAACTGTGTTAAAATGATTATAGATGGTGGATTTATGCAGAATAGGATCAGGTTAAAATGATTATAGAAGACTCCTGCCTCAAACTGTGTATGAAGTTATATCAGAAACCTGCCTTTAACCATGATTGATACTTATAGTACAAAAGAGTAACAAAAAAAAGGATCTATTAACTGGTTACAGTGTTGTATTATAGAAGTACATAGGGACTTAATGGAGGCAGTTAGTACTACTTGCTTGAATACTGTTTGGTCATCAGGTCATGAATCGGCACATTTTTCAATCTCCTAAAAAAAGAAAATGATTCTAGATTCAGTATATACTTGGGGCTGGAACATTATTTCTTTCATGGAGTGGCTGAGAAATTACAAAAGGGGTGAAAGAAGCCTGGTTATTGATACAGGGCTGCAGACACACTAATATGATGTGCAAGAATATATAGCCTTTTCTTTATGTTTGAACCATTTAGAGAGAGATTTTGAATTTGAAATGTATAGGAAAGCAGTTGCACAAGTTTCAATAGTCATAGAGATTGTGTTTATTGGAGCCTTTGTATGGGACAGTAAACAAAATCTGAAAATTTCAATGGGTATTTCGTTGGGTTTTGTTGGAATGGTTTAGGTAGATGATGAATGTAAATTTTGTTTTGTTTCGATCTGGAAAAGAAATAAGTTGGTGTTCTTCTTTTCTGAAATAATAAAGAAAAAAAGGCTTTCCTTCTAAAGCAAGAGAAAATTTGAAAGGACTAAATAAATGGGATAGAATAAAGAAAAATTTCACTTTCTGCAAAACTAATAAAAGGTTTTCGTAATCACCATGAATTTCAGGATTTGAATTGGTTATATCACCTAAAACATTTCCAATGTAACACATTACTTCAGTGATCAGCCCAATTTTTCATAGGTGTTTGTTATTGATTAACCCACCAAAATAATCATGTAGGACATTATCAGAACTAAAAAAAAAAAATTATCTTTCCAGTTTCCAGCAATTCCTCTACAAATGGTTCCAATCTCTCTGCAATTCAAATATTCAAATAAAAGATAACTACTCTTTACAAAACTTTATACCATGACCATCTAAGCTGAAATACCATCTTTGTAAGAGAGATCAAACAAAAATAAAAGAAACAAAGGTCATGCAAAGAGAGAAACCAACTCAGTTCAAGTGAAGATTCTACTCTTGTGCAGTGGTCTTGGCCATTGCCTTCATTGGTACATGGTGCTCCAATTCATCCATGGCAGCAGCACCGGATGTTGTCGGCAAAACATCATAGGACACACTGTTGAGCCTCCTTGCATTCCCATTTCCACCACTACCCCCTTGAACCTTAGCCACAACTCCATAAACCGCAACCGCAATCACAGCAATCACAGTTATGTGAAAAACAAACGCTAGATCGAAAATCTCAACCGCCCTTGCACATGATTCATCTAGATCACACCTTGTAACCCCCGGTTTCTCAAGCAATGCATGGCATCCAATCGGGATGAAAGCATCGGCGTAAAGAGAGAGCCCCGACTGGAGAGACCAGAACCCGTGGAGAGAGATCGAGCTTGCTAGGGTCAATTCGGCAAGAAAGATGCGAGGCGAGATAGCTAGGGTTAGAGAAGACAAAGCAGAGACGAGAGAAATGACGGAAGAAAGTGAGAGGGATTTGGACTGGAGATCTGTGGAAGGGTAGGTGTTAGAGGAATTACTGGAAGCGAGAGAGAGAAGATAGAAAGAGAGAGAGGCGAGGAGAAAGACGAGATCGGAGGGAAATGAAAAGAGGAGGAGAGAAATGGAGAGGAGAGTGAAAAGAAGTAAAGGGAGAGTGAACTGGAGAGAAAGAAGGATGGAAGGGAAGAGAAAGGGGGTGATGAAACAGGAAAGGAGGAGGAAGACGAGGGAGAAATGGAGGGGAATGGAGCGTAATGGACTGGAGGGGAAGGGAAGGGGATGGAAAGGGAGAGCCTTGTAAGGGGAAGGTGAGGGTATGAGGTAGGAGCGGGTGGAGGATATGAGGTGGTAGAGGCCGTATGGGAAGAGGTATAGAAAAGAGAGGAGGTGGTAAAACAGCAGAAACGCCATTTTTGGTTCTCTCACTTCCTTGTAACTTCCTTTCTAAAGAGAGGGAGACGAGCCAAAAGTCGACTAGTTGAATGACTTCAATCGCGTTCCCTTTTTATTTTTCTCTTTGGTGTTGCTGCAAATGGGCCAATGGGCCATGGCACCGAATTTTTGCATGGAAATTTTTTATCTTATAAAATTCGAATATACAGAAATAGAAATAGTGTCCCGTAACTCTCGTTTCTATATTTTTTTTAAAAAAATTGCACAGAAAATTTACAAAAAAAATTCATGGATATTGAGTCCGATCCATAAAATAGTTTATTTTTGTGGCACAAAATCCTCTATATATACGGATACAGAGAGTTTGATGCAGTAGAAATTCAATTAGAAAATTTATTAAATGTGAACAGTGATTTTGATCCATAGTGTGATTGATTTTCTGCGTCACAAAATTCTCTGTATCCATAGAAAATCAATGGTTACATAGTATGTTGTGCCACAGAAAATCAACCTATTTATGGATCGGATCATAAATTCTTTTTCTTCTTCTTCATGCACAGTTTTAAAAATAAAAATAAAAATAAAAATTAAAGAATCGGACTCAATAAATCAAATCTTACTATATTTAATAGAAACGGTGCACTCTTTCTATTTCTACACGTCCGAATTTTATAATTTTTATGGATAAAAATTTCTTTTTTGCATACGTGACATTAAAATAAAAATCGTAGCATTATTTTTTTAATGTTTAAAATTAACCAGACATATTCGTTGGACTGCAATGATTCGTTACAGTTTAAGAATTAAAATATATAGCCTAGTATAATTAAAATTATTGTTGTGAGTCTGTTATAATTTACTGCAACTTTTTTCTTAATTTTAGACATTTTGCAAATGCTACGTTCCTAATTTTATTTTTTATTGCTGTGAAAGAAAAATCGGAATTCTCAGGTTTCCAAGATCGGATTGGAACAGTTCTTTGAGTTTTACCATTTCATTTCAAAAGGACTTGGTCGAAAGTTTAGTTTCACGTAAAGAGAGAGACAGTCAAAGAATTCAGGCCTTCGGGATCTGTTTAGGAAAGGGTCCAGTTAAATCTTAATTCACACTAGAGAAATCATGTTCAATTTGTATTAAGAAAACTTAATTCGTTGACAAAGATCAAAAGAAACTTAATTAGGTGTAGAGGTGACTTAAGATTTGAATAAGAAATAAAATTTCAAACAAAAGGAAGTTAAAGAAGATGACCTTAATAAGAAATAAAATTTCAAATAAAAGCTATTGTGTGGTATGATTTCTGTGATTAAAAGAAATAACAAATATATAATTAGTGTTATAATTAGTAGCATCTATCAAGTTTTAAAATATATATATATATATAATTGTTTTATAATTAGAATATAAATAAAGGGCTTCTTCTTCAAGTAATAATGTACTAACACGAAGTTTAAAAATATCATTGATTCAAAATTCACATTATTATGGACTTGTTTAACAATTGTCAGAATAGCACACTACTACGACTGAAAACGATTGTTTGAAACTAGACTACAGTGAATCAGTGATTCACTATCCAAGCAATATTCCATGATTGCACAAACGAGCTTACATATACAACAAATTATATGAAGCTTGTAAATTAAACCCACCACATGTACCTCATCAACCACAGTGACTAAAACCTAACATTTCCTCAAGTAACATTATTTGCAATTTTGCAAAAGAATTCATGTTATCTGATTTATAGTTAGCCGACTAAATTCTCTGACATGTGACTAAAACCTTATAACAAGATTGTTTAACAATTATGTTGGCAATAGCAACCATTTGCAGTAAAATTAAGCTATAAATAGGCGAAATATTAGAATGGAAAACCGAGGGTAAACAAGAAAGAAAATACAAATGAAAGTGCAATACATGCACATTTACCATGATTCCCTCTTAATCTCATAAAAAATTCAGTCCACAATGAATAATATACTAGCCTATATTAAGTTATTAACTACCAACGATGTTGTTGTTAACTGTCTCAGTAGGTTCTAACTTTCTCCTCCGGTAAAAATCACTGAACAAAAATAAAATAAAATGCATGATATTATCAAAAATGTAGAGTTCATCCATTGTTAATGGATCCCGACCCATATAATAAATCAATAGTACCCAAAACCACTTTCTTTCTTTTTTTCAAAGTAAAATTCAAAACCACTTACATGTATGTAGTCAGCAGAGTAAAATAAGAGGACCAGTTTCCTCGTTTCGCCGAGCGGTTCTTGTTGTCCAGTTTTGCTTGCCATTGTGGGACAAAAAGATGGAACAAAAATGGAAGGTTGTAAAGTTATTTCAACCTTTTGTAGGGGGGTAAACAGAAATTAGTCTTGATACTTGACAAATGCAGGTAAAGCAGCATAGAGCTCAGAGACGCACTGGAATATCCAGTTCAACACCTGTTCGCTTCGCAAATCCAATAACAAGTTCCCCTATTAATTTAATAAAAGAAAATCAGATTCATATCTAAATGTAAAATTACATTTTGCTGTTGCATTTCTTGATATTAAAAAAAAAAAAATACCTTAATATGAGAACCGTCAAAGGAGAGGCAGTTGCGTTGCACATCAGAGCCTATTGAATCTCTCATAAGCTTAAATGCTTTCTTACTCATATTAGTTGCCATATAAACTGTGTTCTTCACTTTAAATATATTTGTTATTCCCAAATCAGCCGCCATTCTTCTAACATACAGTTTTTTCAATATCAACTGCAAATCACAGCAACATTTTGTAAAAGACAATTTAATAAAAAAAAATATTACATTTTTTTTTAAAAGAGTAAATACACAAGCTATACATAAAAGTACAAGTATTTTACCATTTTTTGTTCATAATTTTTCAAAATTACCATTTTGATCCCTGAGTTATCAATTTATCAAAATGGTAAAATAATAAAAGAGTTATATTTTATGGACCACTTGGGTAATTACTCCCATCTAACAGTACAGACTTTTAAAGTATAAGAGACGAGTTTTATGCAATTTATTGACAACTGCAAGGAATCATTGCATACTTTACTAAATAAAAAAAAATATACCTCCATGGAATAGGGTTCCTTCCCGTATTGGCGTCTCAAGGTTTCAGTGAATTCAATTAGACTCCAAATATTCTTCTCAGCAGCCCTCTCTGCCTCATTCATCAATTCCACAGGATTCTCTAGGAAATTTATGTAATCTGAAGGGAGATGCGGTGTAACATCTATATCGAGCTGACAAATATACATGAACATACACAAAGGTTACTTTATTAAAGAATACGGTAACCCCACCTACAATTAAGCATCTTTTTGCAAATTTGATGCAATATTTTACCAATAATCAATGTAAGGCCAACCTTTCTGAAATTAACAACTGACATAGACTGCTAAATCTCATTTATGTGAAATAAAAATATAACAATTGTACCAGACTTTATAATTTTAACGCAAACAACTATATGAACAGACAGCTATTACTTGGTCTGATTTTACTTTCAATATGATTGTAGATAAAAGAATGAGCGTGTCTGGGATAAGAGCAAATTTTAATTTGCTTCTATAGGAATTTTTTTTTGTTATTTTGGTTTGGCTCGTTGAAAGATATATTCTGACTGACACAGGTGCTCAATTTCCAAAATGGGCTATTAAAAGAATGGACAAGGTACGACGATTATTTCTGTGGGGAAACTATAGGAATGATGGGAGGGGAATCTCCTTAATTAATTGGGAGATGGCTTGTATGCCGAAAGAATGGGGTGGATTGGGGATACGAAACCTGGAGTTACAAAATATATCACTTTTGTTAAGATGGTGGTGGCGCCTCTACCAGCAAAATGATTCCTTATGGCGGTTCTGGGCATCAAGATTGAGAGCACATGTAAACAGAGAAGGGGGCCTGACAGTTTGGTTGAGAAGCGGGTCTTTTTTTTGGGCTCAATTACTCAATTTAAAAGGATTGTTTCATTCAAGCACTCGATGGAATATAGGAGATGGCAACTCAATTTCCTTCTGGTATGACACTTGGCAAGATGAACCGTTGCGGCGATATGGTGATGGGTTGCCTCGGCCTCCACAACCCAATATTTCCTTATCCCGAGCTCTGACAAGGATTTCAGTTTTGTTACCGAATGATCCTATCTCAGAACCTCCGATCCTTTCTTCAGTTGGGGATGTGCTTATGTGGAATTTGGAGCCTTCAGGGGTATATTCTTCCAAATCGATTTATAGAATGCTTATTTCGATTGGTAGAGTTAAATGGAATTTCAATAAACTATGGACTGCCAAGTGCCCGACCTCGGCAAAGATCTTCATGTTCCTTGTTCTGAATGGTAGAATACTCACACAAGATATACTGATACGGAGACATATACAATGCCAATTAGGTTGTGTCATGTGCACGGGCTGTAGATTGGAGACTGCCCTACATCTCTTGTTCAAATGCCGCTATGCAATGAAGGTTTGGAGGTTGGTATCGGCAAAGTTAGGGATTAACCTAATCCAACAAGGCACAACAATCCAACACATATGGATATCATCAGTGCAAGCACTTAGAACCAGCACCCCAATTCGCAGTGGATTGACTGAGAAAATTTGGATCTCATGGTTTGTATGTACGACTTGGGCAATTTGGAAACAACGTAACGAAAGAATTTTCAGAGGATCCTCTCTTCCTCCAGAGATTCTAGTGAACAGGGTTATTAATGACTGTAAACTTTGGTTGAGATTCTGTTAACTATCAATGTTTTTTCATTACTGGTGAATTACTGGTAAAATGTAGTTTAATGAGTGTGAGGTGCAGGGCATACTTGCTGCTCTATGTTCTTGTAAGATGTACATTGTATGAGTGCCTTTGTGCATTTTGTTTAATGCAACAACACCTGACAGCTTCTGTCATGGTATTTCAAAAAAAAGACACAGGTGCTCAATTCAGACTTTTCAAGGCAAATTAATATCTATATAAACTAATTTCCACAAAATCGAGAAAAAAGAATAGGATGGATGCTTATACTCTCCAATAAAAAAAATATGCTGAAGCAGTACCTGAACATTTCGGTAGGGGACTGATAAAATCCTGTTTTCGTCGACCTAAACAATAATAGAAAATTATTACTTTTCTTTGTGTAGGGGAGAGTGTGTGTGTGTGCGCGCGCATGTTTCTTTGTTCTTTTCTTTTTTCAGGGAGGGGTGGGGAGGTCGGGGGGTTTTTCTTTACCTTTGATAAAGACTCGAAGAGCATTTCAAAGAAAAGGTCGGTACCAACATTTCCAATATCGCCAGTTTGTTGTTCACCAAAAACATTACCGAAACCACGAATCCCCATGTCTTTCTGCGCTAAATGGAATCCGCTACCTAGCTCCCCATGTTGTTCTATTGCAGCTAGTTTATCCTGTTTTATTACAATTATACCATTAAGGTGTCCGAAATATAAAAGAAAGAATAAATAGTGAAAAGAATTGAAAATAAAGAGAAATTTCAGAACGCACATATGTCTGGGCTTTCAAAGTTGTGATGTCATTGTAGAACAGGTATGCAAAGCCTTCTTTTTCTGATCTCCCAACTCTGCCCCTTAGCTTGAAAAGTAACAAAGAATCAATATAGAAAGCTCAGCACCAAAGAGATAATATGAAAACGGGAGACAAGTTGATGCAAAAATTTAAAATGGATGTCCATGTCTGCCCCTGAAAAACAAGAAACATCTCATACATATATATCAATAAAAACACCTCATGCATCCTGTAAGACACAGAAGTATTACATATAACCTTCTTGTAGAACAAACAATAGCTCTCCTTTTGCCCTAAATTTATGCCAAGGGAAACTCTATCGAAGTAGTAGTTTAGGAGTCTGTGTGAATAGTAAATTTATATAGTACCTGGTACAACTGAGACATGCCAAAATACTGCACGTCTTGGATAATAATGGTATTTGCGTTACTTATGTCTAACCCGCTCTCCACAATGTTGGTGCAAACTAATATTTTGATTTCTCCTTGTACAAACTTCCTCATTGTCTCCTCTAGCTCTTTTGAACCTTGCTATTTGTATAAAAAGAAATATTTAAAATTCACTAACATTATTCACGTACAAAGTGGCAAAAATTTACAATCATCAACAGAATAAAACATATTGAGAGAATTTACGAACCTGCCCATGTGCACAAGCAATTGGTACATCTGGGAAAAAAACTTTAATAGATGCTCTTGCTTCCTCCAACCCTGCGTAATGTTAATGGCTTATCTTCTTTTAGAGAGGATAAATTATTTGAATAAAAAATTGATATTTTAGGTATGATTTACTATGACTACCTTTGATGCGAGGTAATACATAGTACACTTGACCGCCACGATCCAACTCATGTCTAATAGCAGCTACCACTCTATTTTTACTGTAAAGTGACACAGTTGTCTTTACTGGTACTCGCTCTGGTGGTGGTGTTGATATTAAACTACAATATAGTGTCGGTCAGTCAAGAAACATACATGGAGAGAATATAAATTTTTTGTTCATTTTGTTTTTACCTAGCATCACGAAATCCAGTTAATGCAAGATAAAGAGTGCGAGGTATAGGTGTCGCAGACAATGTCAGAACGTCCACTGATGTTTTTAATGAAGCTATCTTCTCCTTTTGTTTCACACCAAACCTCTGTCCAATTCAAAAAATTAAAATAGTAAAAATAGTAGTAGAGTAGTAGTAATAGTGGGGGTAGTGGTTGTGGATAAGCAACCCACTCAATCAGATCTGACGGATTTTGTACTAGGCAGTTCAATTCCCTAGTGATCTCTTGCATCTCTTCTTTTCAAGAAACATCTTAGGTCGATCAGGTAGCCGGCTCGTGGTGTTAGTGGCAGTGGTGAGAATAATTGTTTCTTATTAATACCTAACTAACATGCAAACATAGATGATATTGCTAACGAGGATGATGTGTTTCTCAAGTAATGAATATAAAAAATGAAAGGTATAGGGAGATATCTGCAGAGTTGACCTGCTCTTCATCAACAACAAGAAGGCCGAGCTTGTCATAAGGAATGCGATTTCCAAGAAGGACATGAGTCCCAACTATGATGTCTAATTCGCCATTCTTGATCATACGAAAGTACTCTAGTTTCTCTTGATTTGCCTGAATAAAATAAAGTTCTTTTTAAGGGGGGATAGGGAGGGATGCTGGGAGGATTGTTGATAAGATACACTCTTTCTGAAGTTCCTTCCTAATATTTAATAGAGACCTCAACTTTACAAGACTATGTTTCTCAGGTGTGGTATTTGAGGAATATGAGAGTGGCTAATCTCCAAGCGCTTGGATAGAGGCCTCGTCCAACTAAGTGTGGTATTTGCTAGTTCAAACAGTCGATCTGAAGTGTGCTCAACATGTTCTCCATATTAAAATGTGCTTGGAGAACAAACTTTACATTTTTTGGAAAAAAAATACTGTTTTTTATGATATTTGAAAATAACTGTTTTAATATGGTTAAAAAAATAATAATAAAAAGAATCTGAAAACAGGGATTTTGAAAAATCCTAAAAAATAGTAACCATATCCAAAAAATGTAAAATTTAGTCTCCAATCATATTTTAATATGAAAAACATGTTGAGCACTTCAGATCGACTATTTGAACTTCAAAATCGCAAAAACCACTTGGTATAAACTCGGCCTCTCTCCCAGGGAAAATTCAATTTAAATTTAAAACCGCCTTAGGTCACCTCTATGTAAACAGATATCTAAAAGAACATTTGAAAGTGATCTTTAGGGGCCACTGCAAAATCAAATACCAAGCAGATGTTTGATATTTCCTCGCCCATCTTTCTTTCCTCCCCTCCTATTTTCCTCTAATATACTAAACCCCAGCAAAGAAGATAAATGTAATTTACCTGATAACGGCTGAGAGCGCCAACTTTTATATGGGGGTAATCAGAGAACCTCTCTTTGATGACTTCAAAATGCTGTCTGGCAAGTACAATAGTCGGAGCTAAAACCATGGCTTGTTTGCCAGCAGATACCACACAAAAGATTGCACGAAGGGCGACCTCAGTTTTACCAAAGCCAACATCACCACAGATCAGCCGATCCATCGGTGTTGTCCTCTCTGTTAGATCCTTCTCCACATCTATAAATGCCTACAAACCATACATAACAATTGTACAGTATTTACAGTGGTAATAGCATAGAAACAGAATGATGCAGAATAATTATCTCTTTTTCTTGTATTCCTCTTTTGTATAATTTTATTCAGAGCTTCTTCTTTTGAAAGTCTATTCAGATCTTCTTGCAAACTAGACCTGATATTTTTCTTTTTGGCAAATTTAGATCAACATTTTCTGGCTTATTTCTAAATAGGAATTTGTGGAAAAATTAAAAAGAATAAAAGATGTTAACATTGTCCCTGAAACTTAGTTTATATTAACTCAACGTAATATACTAAACAGCAGTCTAATCCTAGTATGACGAGTGGAAACCTCCAACTGCCACAAGACAATTCTCCCTGCTCATTACATCATGCTAATGTGCCTTGTTTCCTTTTTGGGCCTTCAATAAACATGAAATGATTTCGACTGGTACAACAAATTATGACACTAACCTGCTTTTGGTCAGGGGTGGGCTCATAAGGGAAGTATGCACAAAATTGTTCCATTTCGGGAGCTTTGGGATAAGGAGGCCTTTTAAGTTTGAGCCTATGTAAATACAATTCCATCAAATTAACCACCATTTTTTGAACCGCGATTTTCCCTTTTGTTCGTCTCTTCTCCCATGCCGCAGGGTCACTCAACTTGTTCAATGTCCTCGGCTTTTTTGTCTCATTAGGTCTATCAAAATTAAAGACTAATTAAATCATACAATTTACTAAATACGATAGTACGTCACGTCTTTGTTTTTAGGCTTCTTTTGCAACGAGTAGCATTTCTCCTGACAGTCTTCGGGGTCTGGACTCTTTGCAAATAAACAACAACAAAATCTTGGGTGTTGTGCATATATCTCAAAAATATACTGCAAAATCAAAAAGCCAAAGGATATAGTGTTTCCATCACATGACCAACAATGGGCTGTAACTTGGACTTTCCAATGGAAATATCTCAAGAAATACCGGTTATTTGCAAATAAAATAAAAATTGAGCATTCTTTTGCAAAAGACATGCCGTATCGTTTTCTTAGAGATGTGTAGGAAGGGCAAAATTCCATCTATGCCCCAGTGAAAACGTGAAAACATCACCTATTATCTTGAAAATGAGAAATATCTCATATTCCCATCCAAGATATGACAAAAAACTATATATATCACTTAGTCCCTCTCCTATTTCCTTGACAACAAAAATTTCCCCATTTTTCCCATTGCTTGTGTAGGGGAAAAGCAAGTGAGAAAGGAGGGTCACTCCGGGCATCTTTTTGCAACAAATGATTATCTGTTTTGCATGACATTAGCAGTTTTGCAGTGTTATATCCTTTGTTTGGTCATTTTATGAGGGTATATGTGAAATTGCCTCTGTAAAAAAGAGAAGAAAAAACACTCACAAATTATATCGGTAGAGTAAGCGGCCAGCTTGTTTAACAGGTAACTTGGCCATACCATCTGCATATTCTATGAACAAGTACTCAGTTGCACCTGATGGTCCTTCTCCGGTCGCCATTTGTTTTATTCCCACAAATTTCCCGATTCCCGCCTATGCAAATCATCATAACAAAATTAATATAAATAATACCAAATCCTTGGGCACGGCAAAAATTTCTCCCCGTCCTAGAGCATTTTGTTGATACCACTTCAAGTTTCAAAAGAATTCAGTTTCTAATGCACTATGCCTAGTTTGTACTAACAATTTCTCATAGATGTTCTGAGGCCTTGTTTACAATTTCTAAAAGCAAGGGGCAAAGTGGTCATTTCACCAACCCAGCGATTTTGATTTAGTGCATCTTCTACAGATTCCACAATGTATTTGTTTTTCTTCCAGATGATAACTACGGTGGGCTCAATCGTAAGCAATTTGAGCTTTTTCTTTTCCACATTTTACTTTCTTTTTGTGACAGAATTGTGGTAGGCTCTTGAGTCTCTACTCTCTAGAATGATAGTATTGAATTGCAAGAAAGTTCTAAACCGTAATCCAGAAACCAGGGGCGGATCTAGGGATAGCCCAGGGGTGCTTAGCAACCCCCTTGATTTCAAAACTTTTAATCATGTATATTGAAATTTAGTTGAATTTTTATTTGTCTTAAAGTTTTTATATGGTTCAGCCCCCTTATGAAATGCTAAATGTGTGCTTGTAGCCTAGTGGTTAGATTCCATTTAGTGGTTTCGGTTCAAATCCTAGTGACCACACATTATGTAATTTCACATATTATGCATTTTTCGTTTCAAGCCCCCCTTCTCCCCCTATCTAAAATTCTAGTTCTGCCCCTGCTAAAAATAGCACAATTTCAAAGAACACTACAATAATTCTCTTAAAAAATGTAAAAATTGGGAGGAATTAATACCTTTCTATGAACAACATAATCACCCGGTTGGAGCTCATATGGGTCAACCCGGTACCCGAACCCACCAAGCTGCTTCTGTTCCTCCCCTCGCAGCTTCTGTAAACCTCTTTGTTGTTGCTCCTTTACCATCCTCATGTACATATCAGCCTCTTCCTGGCCCATGGTGGACCCGGTGTTGTCATCTCCTGGCTTCCTGTGTTCCTTCCTTATCCGCTCATTTAACAACTCGATATGGTCGTGTTCAGGCACTGGTGTTGTAATGGAATGAGACGGGGTAATGGTGCTAGTATACCCGGCTTTTAGTGTATGGAAGAACCAATAGGGAGGTTTGCGAAGAGGGAGAAAGACGAAACGGGCCGAGTGGGAGGGGAACCGGAGAGAGAAGAGAGGTGGGTTCGGAGAATGCTTGACAACAGCCATTAGTGCGTGGGAAATCGTGACTGTGATTACAGAGAATGAAAATTCACCATTAATGGAAGGAGCGGAGGTGGAAGGTTTTGGAGGGTTTTGGATATGAAAGACGAGGTGATTTCTGTGGACCGTGAGGAACGAAATCAGTGATATTGTGTTGTTGGGGGGTAAAGACTTTAACAGAGTAGTTGTAGCTTCGTGCAGCGCATGAACCATATCTAGCGCTGTTTTGGTTTTGTAGTCCGCGCGCTGCATGATGCTAAAACTACTCTGTTAAGATCTTTACCCGTTGTTTGGTATTAGATAAAAAATGAAAAAAAAAAAATGCAGTGATGGCGCGCTTACAGTTTGCAGTTTTCCGTGTTGCAACATGCAAACTACCCTTTTATTTTATTTTCCAAGGAAAATATATTCAGTATACCGTGCTGTCCGCTTTTATATGTTTTCAGAAATATATTTTTTTAATTAACATTTTGTAATTTTAAATACCTTATTAATTATCTTAACACTAACTTTGTTGTTTTAAACATATAGTTATTAAAAATATGTATGTGTAACTATGCATTTTTAACGTTAAGTTAGTTGCTTTTAACAAAAAAAATGTTATTATGAACACCTCACTAGCTTTATTTAACATTTATTAGTTTTATTAACACTTAAGGTACGTTTGGATCTTGCAAGAAGTAGTGCAAAAATAGTGATTTTTGAATTAGTGGTTCGAGATTTATCTGGCACAAAAATGGCAGTCACAGTACAATCATTCAAGGATGCTGGTGTATACTTTTTTAGTACAGATTGAAAATTAAGTCATCAAAATGTTTAAACAATTAATTTATTATCTGGCTTTCGAATTTATATGTATACTTGGTAGCATAAATTTGCTTGAATCTTATGGAAGAAAACATACCGTCTCGCTATTTGGTAAAATTCTAAAGAAAAAATGAAAACAAAATTATACATATTATCAACATCTTTTCGAGAGTAATTTAATTTGAAGTTACAAAAATTTGAAAAACTTGTGAAGCTAAACAAAATAGACAGTGCAAATTTCTCATTTTCAAATTTGATTTGAAATTGTTTATCCAAAATTATGATGACAGGACCAGAACAACATTTGATCAATCTTTCCAGAAAACAAAACAGAATTTAACTACTACACTTGCAGAGTACAATTTATTTCCATACAAAACAAGCAAACAACCACACAAAAACACATGGTGAAAACAGAATACAACTTACAAGATGTTCATGCAAACGGCTATTTGTAATTTAGGCTTTTGTGGTAGGCTACGGTGGAGGTGGGTTTTATTCAATTGCACCATTACTCCATGCAAAAGCATATAAGAACAATTACAAAGTATAATGATACATAACACAGTGTTGGAATTGGTCATAAGTCATAACTCATAACAGATAACAGGTATTAAGTACTTAAACCTACATTGCATAAATACGATTACAAGTATCATATTGGAACAATACTTGTATGTGTGTTATGTTTCTATCACCTTTTTATGCATAAGAACCAAATTATTTGTTTTAGGGAAAAAAATAGACAGCCTGGTATTTTGGAAGTATTACCATGAAAAACTAAGAAAATACCTAAAAAATATTGTAAAAATCTCAACATTATTATATTAAAACATACAAGAGGAGGGTTCCAATACCTCATCAGTCATCATGCCTCACATTTTATATCTTAATTTTCAAAGTTCAAATTTACAAGAGGAGGGTTCCAATACGGTTGGACTTTAAAAATGAAGATATTAAATATGAGGTATTGGAACCTCATGTGGATTATCTAAGAAATAATTGGTATGGAAGCAACAACAAATCTACACAAGATTTAAGGGAATAAAGAGGAAAATATCAATTCTAATTAAATTAATAGAAAGATTTGGAACAAAGCGTATTTTGTTGGACAAGCGAGCTCCGGATTTACATTTCATTAGTCCCACAACGAACAATTTGCTCCTACAGAGCCAGCCAATCTCTATATAAAGAAGGATGATCTTCCTAATTAGACACTCCTAACAATAGTCCATGTGAGATACGATCTCTCATGTGCAGATACACGTATCAGCACATATATTTGGCCATATCCATTAATTTTTTATTTTTGAAATGCCAGTTAGCATATCTGGTACACATATCTATATTGGGTGCCTGTCAGATACAGGTGTGGCAGTCAAATTGTCGTATTTGGGAAACCATGTTTCCCAGATACGCCTACAGTACTGCTGTATCCGTATCTGATACGTATCCGATATGGATATGTATCCTAATACTTAAATTTAAATTTTGGATTGATGTCCAGCATAGGTTGTACTCTGGCCAGTAACTATAGAAAGCAGGAACCAACTTCATTCTTTGAATATAATAATATGGGACCTAATTGCAAGGGTCCTGATAAGTAATTAATTTATTTTCATGAATTTCTAATTGCTGCTTCAATGCTTCATTCATCCAATTAACTTTTATCCAAATATCTTACACAAGTAACAACAGAGTAAATACATATTTTTTCTCCTTTTTTTCAAAAATTGACATGTTGATACAACCTCTTTCATGTCTTATGATGTATCATATTATAAGGATTTTGAAATTGCTGTAATGTTTTCTCTGTATCCTGTTAAAATACCATACTCATGCTCATATCCGTACAACAGAACTGGCAAGCACAGTTTAAAGCTAATAGCCCCAGGTGTGACTAGATAAAAGGTTGGATGGTAGAATTGTTTAAATTGGTCAAGTTTCCATTAGCAAATACAGAAAGTTATAGGTCAAGTAAGAAGTTGCATTTTGATGGTAAAAAAAGACCATTTTGCCCTAATATTTTATTTTTGGATCATTTTCACCCGAAACTAAAAATTCAGAAAGTATTTGGCTTTTAATTTCAATGAAAAGTATGATATGCTCCTGACATCTTTTTTCCTTTCCAATTCTGAGTTCAGCAAAAAAGCTGTCAAAATCAGGTGAGAAAATTAGGAAAAAGGAATCAATTGGCTAGAAATTTATGGATTTGGAATTAGCACTGAACAATCAAATTGGAGGTTTGCTCCTTTAATACCTCATCAGGTCCTAGACTGTGAGCAATGTACAAATACAAAAATAACAACTGACAGGGCCAAAAACAATTTTTCTTATAATAGGTCTCTAGGAATACAAGAATTATTGAATTGCAAGAGAATTATATATTCCGACACCACCCACCAAGTATCACATTTTCAATTTATTGTCACCCTCACCCACCCCAACAAAAGTTTTCAATCCAAAATTGACCTTTTTTCAAATTATTGTTCAGTAGCGTCCTCCGTGTACCTCTTATGCTCCTTTCTTATCCGCTTGTTTATCGGTCCTATTGTCGTCGTTCTCAGTTGCTGAGAGGGGGTTATCCGTAGAACGGGGTTTCAGTGTACGGACAGCCTGATGGTCGAAGGAGCAAGCCAGTACTGTAGACGAGACATTAAATTTTAAGAGAGGATGTGAAATTCAAAGCCAGCGGAAATTCGGATGTAACGAGGAGGTATGTAAATAGCAAGGATAGCGACTCACAGGCTGCGTGACTGCATCAGATCGTCCAGTGACCGCGAGCTTTTAATGTGGTCCATTCGTTTTGGATCGGATGGAACAGATCAGATCTTGCTCGAATTAAAAAAAAAAAATTCTCAAAATTTACGGAGCTTTTAATTTGATCCGTCCGATCCAAAACGAACAGACCAAATTAAAAATTCCGCACGGAACGACTCCGCAGAGGATACGCTTCCACTCCAGTTCACCACCCCCACCCCACCCACAAACCTGAACGTACCAGTGCCTCAGGAGCGGGTTCAGATTCAGTAATAGAATTATTATTTATAAATAAAAATTTGCATTTTAACTAATTTAATGAGTTAATAAAATTCAGTTTATTTGTAGCAGATTCGGTTTGTAATTTCGGTTAATCTGTTTAATCAATCGGTTTGATTTACATCCATGCAAGGAAATTGAAATTTAGTTGGACAAATATTTTAGTTTTAGTTTGAATCAAATAGTATAACATAATTTTCAATTGAAATGAAAATATACTCGAGGTCAAATTTTATATTACTTTTTAGTTTCTCCTTGTCTAATAAAATAATAAAAAATATTTAAAACATACAAATTTTGTTTACGAATTGATGGTGGAAACTTTAAAAACGAAAATATTAATTTATTCATTCGAATTGACAGTTTAAACTTTAAAAGTAAAAATATAAATTTGTGTTACTCAAATAGATTATTCGAACCCCAAAAGCAAAAAAAAATAAATTTATAGCACAGATCAAAATAAAAAAAGGAAATTTATTAAAGCAGGATTTAATTTTTGAAAATATAAAGTTATAGGCTTATAGCACAACACCGGCCATTTCATTTTTACCGATCAGCGCTCTGATACCGAACTGGTACGGCCCCAAATCATACCAAAAGAAAATTTTGTCGATGTAATTAGGGTTGGCATTCTTTGCCTTGAATGTAATAACAAAAAGAAAATTTTGCCTTTATAACTTGCAAAAACTTCGTAAATAGACGGTTTTTCGAGCGTTGACAAATGATAACGATATTAAAAAAATTATTTCGTATCTACCATTGTGGACAAATGCGGTTTTGTTCATGCATGCGGAAGGCTACTGCATACCGCATATGCAGATTTTCAGGCGGATTTTAAAATAAAAATTTATGTATATATATAAATTCATATTCATATATTTGAATTTATTTTCACATAATAACACAATCAACAATAATTTTTTAATTTTTTTAATATAAATTTTAATTAAAATACAATCAAATTATCAAAACCGCATGAGAAAACTGCATGGCCGCATATTTCAGTCCGCATGGCCGCATATTCAAACCGCATAGCCACATTTTTAATCCGCATGACCGCATATTCGAACCGCATATGCGGCCGCATAGAAAAACCGCATGGGCATTCTGAGCACAGCTGCCGACCGCATGCGCATATGCGGCCACATTTTAAAACACTGGTTTCACATGCACTCGACCTGTAAATTTTATTATCTATCAATTTCAAAAATTGATTTCTGTGATCGAGTTTATTTCAGCGAAACCATTTGCTATTGATTTCTGTGATCAAATTATATAAACGGCTCATAAAATAACTCCACCTATTTGACTGATCGATGAAATAAACGTTCTACTGCCACCGAGGCTTGCTTGATCTCCACCGATCCTGCCGATCAGTGAAATTATATTTATATAAAATCCAAATCAAGGGTACTTATGTAGGGGTGTCAATGGCACCCTTTTACCCGTTTACCTGACCCGTATCGTATCTGAAAACACGGGTAAGGGTAAGATTTTTTTTTTATTAGCTAATCGGGTACGGGTAAGGGTAATGATTTTTTTTCGTTATCTTACCCGTTTTCGTATAAGATAATTTAAAAAAAATAAAATTATATATATAGATATATATTTGTATGAAGATGATACATGATACAATAAAGTTTTTATATTTTATTAAATTTTCATAATACAAATTAGTTGTATTCATTATTATTTTTCTTATTTTGAAAAACATTTTATCGAAAATACAAATCGAAATGTTAATGACACTTTTTTATCCGTTTACCCGACCCGTACCGTATTCGAAAATACGGATAAGGATAAAGATTTTTTTTCGTTACCATAACGGGTACGGATATGAAAATATCTCTACCCGACCCGTATCGTACCCGTTGACACCCCTATACTTATGTCGTTAAAAATATTAAATTTAATTCTATTTTTAAAAAAATCCTGCAACATTTTTTTTCCAAAATACTACACAATTGTAGAAATCACACGACATATTGAATAAATATACAGTTCTTGGGTTGTACATTTACAATAAATAGATAAATACTTCGACTCTTATGGATTGCCCAATAGTATCATTACAACATAAAAAACTACAAAAACAAAAAATTAAGAAGATACAGGACCTTTACATTCAAATTACCAACACAAAATCTAAATACTTTTCTAAATTAATTATTAGAGACTTCCATAATCTACATAATGTACACAACAACAGATGTCTTTTGCCACACTTTGCAAATTACAATTTATTTTGTACAAAACAGGAATACAGGTTCTAAAAAACGCAACAGAAACAGGAAGTACTGTTATTTCAGCCTTACTACTGTTTCTTGTTAACAAGATTCCCGAGCAGCTCCCGCAAACGGCCACCTCTAGTCTCGATGCCGGGAGGCTCCACACCGACATCTTTTAGTGTCTCAGCTCTCTTGACCCTACATCCCCAGTTAATTTGTCAAAGAAAAACATGAGCATGTTAAAGTTATAGAAGAATCTGGTGATAATAGAATAGTAAAAGATGTGAAAGAAAAAAGGACATACAAAGCCTTAGTGAGGTCACGTGTTGGGTCGGGAATGCCAGATCGAATTGCATCAATGTCTTGAAGGTACGCCACTTTGCGAAACATCGATTTGTCGAAGAACTTCTCGGCCTCTTGCAATGACCAATCAGGAATCGCCACCTCAGGCACCGCCTCTCGTTTCTTCTTGTTGACGAATACATTAGGGGAGTATGCCAGTTGTAATCTGGCAGTGTACAGGCCGAGCGTTGTTCCAAAAAGTATCAATCCGAGAGCGACATAGACGGGCACGTAGTCACCCCTTCATCAAATCACACTTACATGGTTAGATATGCAAAACAAGCAACATGTATATTTTAAGACAATCAAAGATGAAAATTTTAAATTGGTACAACCTGAACTTCTTTTTAGGGATAGGATGCTGCAATTCGTCTAAATGGATGCTTGTGGCAAGTCCTCGAGTTCCATAGATGTTTCGAATAGAGCTCGAAAATTTCTTAAAACAAAAATAACCAAGAAATTAGAACTCCATTCATGTAAATTAACTGAATAACTGTTATGAAGGCAAAGGTTAAAACGGCTTGAAAATTCAAACTAATTTTACCAGCGCCTTTGATAAAACTGACATTGTTGATTCAAAAGCACAAAATCACTAGGAAGAAATTGAATTGTCCAGACTCCACGCAAAGGTGAATGTTGTAGAAAGATCTTAGCTTTTATTATTGTTTGTGTTATGAAAAGAATAAAATTGTATATGATTTATAGCAGCAGCAGGAGTGAGGTGGTGGATGGTGCTGGATTGACAGGGACACGTGTATAACCAGAAGCTACTGGAAAAGGAACTACGTTGAGAGCTCTGAGCCGAATTCACATCCTCTGAGATATCTCACATTTTGCGTGACTTTTTGAAAAATCCAGACCGTTCAAATACGTTCTGCACGACTCTTAAATCTCAAATAATACTGGCCCCCACGGTATTGCCGAATAGACACCCGACACGTCATCACGCAAAATATGAGATATCTCAGAGGACACGCACTCCTCTGAGCCCCCGTTTGACGGCCTATGGGCCTAAGAAAAGAAAAGGCCCAATTAAAGTCAATTAATGTGATTTTGGGCTTTGGTTGTTAGCTTCTAACATCTATTGGGAACGGTTGTTTAAAGTCTTAGGCCAGCGGAATTCATTTTAACGTCTGATTCGGAATTGTCCATTTTCACTCCAAACTCCAAAGTATTTTTAAGATGTGATGTTTTCGTTAAAAGAGATTTGTAAATATAATTTTAAAAATTTATCAGATTGTTTTCAAATGATAAATTTCAACTTTTGAAATTTATTTACTTTATGAATGATGCATGTACATAATTTTTTTAAAAGTTTTGAATTCATTTAGTACAAAATCAAACAGTCAAAATAATGAACTTTTTATAAGTTGTTTTATGTATTTATTTTTCATTATTTTTTGACAGCTTGATTTTGTACTAAATGAAATTGAAATTTCAAAAAATTTCATGTACATGCATTACTCATGAAATATATAGATTTCAATGGTTCGTATTTGTCGTTTGTAACCAATCTGATAGACTTTTGAATGTGTATTCACTAACACCTCTTAATGAACACATCACTCAAAATTTTTAAATATACCTTCATCCAGAAAAAGATAAATAAAAAAAACCCACTGAATCTTGAAAATTCAAAATTTGACATATATGTCATTTGAGGTTGCGGACACTTCAACCTGCGGACAAACAAAAACCTCAAAAATTTGGGATATCAACGCTGATTTTAATTGTTTGTTTATTAATTTTTAAAAATAGAAAGAACAACTTATAATTTAAATATGTTAGAAGAAACATCAAACAAAGTAGATAAAGTGTTTTATAATTTAGATATACTAGAAGCACTATGAAACATTTTTCGGACTGTAAAAAAAATTAAGCTATTCCTTGGTGTGTTATTGGGAAAAAAAATAAAAATGTTTTGGATCTGAGTTATTAATCCCGGTTCAAAAATCACTTTTGGGTATATAAAAAGAATATCGTTATCGTGGTCTTTTTAGTACATTCAAATTCTAAAATACTTCATCTATTTCTCTAGAAGTGATTTTAGGAATATATTAAAGTGTGATCCCATACAAAATGATATATTTTTATTAAAAAAATTGGCCAATGAAAATAATAATTACTCAAAAAAAAAATCAACACATTCTCATATAAATATAAAACCCATTATTTAATGACACATATTATCATATAAATATAAAACCCATTAGGTGCAGGCGGGCAGCTCTTCCCAACAGACATATATGGCAGCATGTTCAAACCAGCCAACCACATTTGAAAGCGCTAATCTTAAATCTTGACAATCGGAAGTTAAGATTACTGACAAAACTGTGTATTAATTATCAGACAATTAGAATTATTTATCATACGGTTTGAAATAATTTAATATTTTGTCAAATATTATCAAATTTGAACTATTACAAATTCAAATTTGATAATCTTAGAGAGAGAATAATAATTCTTATAACAATAACAATAGTCATAATATAACAACAGCAAATAATATAAATTATTTTGATTTTTTTTTATGTTTCTCTGTTAATAATAGTAACATAACAAAACAAAAAATGTTATGTGCCCGTAAAAAAATATTCATTATATATCAATAAAGAATAGACTTTACATTTATATGAGAATATATTGGTCTAGGGGTGCACAAAAAATTCGAGATTCGTGATTCGATTCGAGTTCGATTCGAAAAAATTCGAAAAAAATTCGATTCGAAAGTAATTCGGTTCGAAATTAATTCAAACCGGTTCGATTCGAAATTAATTCAATTTCGAATTCGAATCGATAGGTTCGTGAATTTATAAAAGTTCGAATCTCCGAGTAATATTGACCGTCCAATTAATTTACGTCGCCAGTATTCTTTCTCTATCTCTCTCTCGCTTAACCTAAACGCCGACTTTCGCTCTTTCCCCAATCAACTTTTTTCTCTCTCCGATCAAGTCAGCGCTAGCGCATACAGCGAAGGTTTGGAGCTCTCTTTCCCTAGTCGAAGCACAGTATCTCTTCCTTTCCAAACCTCTCTTCTTCTTCGCCTTCTCTCTTGATTGCAATATTTCAGTCAAATAATCCAAATCACGAACAACTTGCTGTGATGATTTTGCACGGCCTAGAAGGACAAATTTCGATTCCTCTCTTGGTGGATGTGGTCTTCTGGTAGTTTCGAGGCCAGAAGGATTGCAGATCTGATTGAGCAGCAGTCAGCGTCAGAAATTTCGAACTAATTTCGAATCAAATCGAACTAGTTCGAATTATACCGAACCAAATTCAAACTGACCTTTTAGGTTTGAAATCTATTTCAATTTCGAATTGAGTTTGGTTCGAAATTATTTCGAATTCGAACTAGGACAGATTCGATTTGGTTCGGTTCGTTTGCAGCCCTATATTGGTCTATTTTTTTATTGTTGAATAATTATTTTTTTCATTGGTTTATTTTGGATGAAGACACATCATTTTGTATGAGAATTTTATTTTTGTTTTCTTATAATATGTTCCCGTTGCAACATATATTCGCAATATTAGTAAATTATAGATTACATTTTAAACGTTGCATTTAAATTATAAATTATTTTTGTGAGTTTGTTAAAATTGTTATGTTAATCAGCTATTAATGAATTCCCACCTCAATCTCTCCTCCTTATTAATGAGCTTAATGTCTAGATCCTGCAAGGGTTCTGATTTACTGATTTTGTTTTTGGGAGGATGCTCAGCCGTTGAATTTCCAGATAGCACATAGACGAATTTTCCAAATTATGTGCTTCAACACTTAAGCATGCACTGGTTGTTGGGGTTTCGGCGGTGCTGTAACCAAAACCCGTTTAGGCTTAAGGTGCGGAATGACCGTAGAACAAAAATTTCTACAGCCAACTTAAGCTCAGGATTAAACGGGGTATGTCAGAAAACTTTCCAAGACGGTCCACCTTCAGTATTCCTTTGGCATCAAAACCCAATTTAATCATTTTACAGATCTACTTCATGATTGATTTCTAAAACTTTAATCTACTTACCAATTAAATAGATTAATATAACATATTTATACCTTGTTTCCAAATCACAGTTGGAATGCAGACCGAGCGAGTAGAGCCTCACCAGGGAAGGAATCGACTCGAAGTATCACACGTGTGATACCTCTATCGGTTATCCACCAAGACTAACCAGAGAGCGGTTTATTTATTTTGCCAGAAATACTATAAACTGCGGAATTCTGTAAAAATACTATTCACGGGGAAAAAGACGAAAACCCGTAAACACGAATTTTCGGTTACTCAGTTTCATCAAATGAGCAAAACTGACATACCGCGAAATTCGGTAAAACACTATTCATCAATCCAGTAAATATTCTCCACAACAACCCGCAAGATTATACGGCAACTACGTATAACTTTCTTTTCTCAACCGAAACACTATTTAGGAGAGAAACCGAGAAAGAGAGAAAATACCGATTCGATTCTGCACGAAACGATACAAGTGAATTAGTGATTTTTCTCTCTACCCCTCCACCCCTATTTATAGGGTTTAGGGTCGGTTGCCAAAAGACCAAAATGCCCTCCAAGTTCGGCCTATTTACAAGATATGTCATCGAATGGATAAGGATGATGACATGTGGATAAGATCGATGACGTGTCATCTGGATAGGATCGATGACACGTCATGCGGATAAGCACGAATCTGAAAAGACCCGAATGCCCTCGGCCCGAACACAAATAATGTTTGTATAATTATTCTGAACAATTATATATATTTTTCTGCGGTTGTTTGTTTCGGTATCGATGACGTGTCATCTGGATAGGATCGATGACATGTCATGCGGATAAGACGAATCTGAAAAGACCCGAATGCCCTCGGCCCGAATACAAATAATATTCGTATAATTATTCTGAACAATTATATATATTTTTCTTGCGGTTGTTGTTTCGGTAATTTATACAACGTGTCCTGCACATTTATAAATTAACCGGTTAACTTTTATACAACATGTCACACACGTTTATAAATTAACCAATGTTTTTGCTTGTTATTTTTACATAACATTTATAATTTAATTATAACACGTATAATTAATTATAACCATCTTACTATTGATCATAACCAATTTATAATCAATCACAATAAGATTCTCCGATTAACTCCTATATGGTGTGACCCAATAGGATCTGTGTTATGTTGGTAAATAGAATTAAAACTGTTTTAACTTCTATAATCATAGGAGGCATCTGGCAGTATACACTATGACCATCCAATTACACAGATGATGTTGTACAGTACAATATCACGATCCAGTAAACAATTTACTCGTGTTAGTTCTTTTGTCACATAACTATCAGATTAGTTTCAAGGTAGGTGTGTATCATCATTGTAAACTTAATATTTTCTTGATCTTGAGTAGATTATCAAATATGATTACTCTTGTAATCATACCGCGCGCTAATAATCTTACTCTATCAAGGGGCCCAGTGATGCTATAGCTCGTATAGAGATACGAGAGACAATAGTACTTTTGGTAAACCATCACTACCTCAGCTAAGTCATGTATACCGAAGAGCTACCGTTATAACTGCATTTTACCGACAGCGTTTGATAACAATCACACATATACATTTCTTAGTATGAAAGATGAATACCTCATACTTTAGAACTTAACACTGAATGAAAGCATTAATGACACGAACACAATTCCGTATAATGTTTCATTCGGGGTCTGTCAGATATCATGTTCCTGGAACATATATCTATGTGATTAAAATGACAACTCCTTGTCTATGGTCTGAAAAACTTGACCATCATTTAATCCACATACTAACCTTACAGCGGTAATTAGTGTTCCTGCTAATTACCTTGGTTAGTGACCTTTTAAGAGTATATATCATCTATATTATGAAGTTTCACAATTTCAGTCATGAACTCGAAATGATCCATAAATGCAATAATACTCAAGGCAACAAAATGATATTAATCATCCAATTCATGAACAAAGCTTTATATATAATCAATTATCGTATTATTGACTTCTAGATTATTACACTAACACTGGTCGCGCCGCATATGATCCCAGCGCCCGTAGACCGCGCGCCGCACCCGTGGACCGAGCTTGTGCACTGCGCACCCTTTTTTCTGCTGAAGACAGGATTCGAACCCAGTTGGGTTTTGTTGGTGCCAAAATTCTTACTACTACACTAGAGTTCACATGTGTTATCTTGTAGATAAATATAGTATTTAACTATTTTTCTCTACAAATTTGATTTAAATTATAATTATATAAATATTATATATAAAATAATAAAAAAATATATATATATTAATAGCCGTATCGTATCCTTCATTTTTGAAAATTGTCGTATCCGTATTGTATCAGTATTATTATTGCTTTGAGATTTGTGCAGCACGTATTTGAACGGTTGATTTTCAAAAAGATCACGCAAATAATGAAATAATGAAACGCTTGATCTTTTTTATTTTATAATATTTTATAATGAAATAATTTATTTCCGTTGCAACGCACGAGTACGATGCTAGTATCATAATATATACAAAAGCAGCAACAGAAAATATTATATTTACAAAAATGTAACTAACACAGTTCTCTGTTACATAAGCATATTAGAAAGCAAGGTACATCAGACCTGGTAAACTATTTACACATGGATTAACTCTCGTATAGCCATGAACCTCCACTACTAACATAGGTCGATATTCTAACAAAAAAAAAGGGTATATACAAACTATAGACAAGAGATGGTCTCTATGACATGCAAAATAGTGATTCAAATGCTACCCACAATCACAACAAAACCTTCAACTCTTAACTCTGGGCTGCTTGCATAGGAAGAGGTAACCCCGCATGAAAAACTAGGGGATCCTGCTTCAAGCCTCGGTTTTTTACTGAAAGACGCTGAATTTACATAAGGGATGGAATTGGATGAAGATGATGTACGAGAAGACGCAAGCTGAGAGTTTAGTCTTTCAACAAAAATGGAGTCATGTGTTAAGGGGTTGTTAGTCCTTACGGGCGGTGATTCACAAAAAAATACTGAATTTGCTTCAGCACCATCCTATTAAAAGACACAGTGAGCTTACGTTTTACCTTCTCAGCATATGGTTTTTAAAATATTTGAAAGACAGACAGCATGAAACTTTTTTTGACAGTGCCTAAGAACTGTTACCTGACTAAGAATGAGATCTGTCTCTAATTGGTCACCCCCTCTGGATGAAAAAAAAAAAAAGAGCAAAAATAAGCCATCAACATCTGACATTTCCCTAAAAGCTTACTTTAAAAAATTTGCCCCAAGGTCTCGTGCACAATGAAAACATAAAAATATCATAATATATGAAAAGGTGACTGACTGGTATGGTACCGCGATCTGAAACTGATAAGATCATGGTACAAGTTAAATGACTGACCTGTTTAGATTGGCACCACTTTGGTCAAGACTCTTAAAGAAGAGAGAGTGTTGATTAACATGCCTAGGTGTGGGGCAGTAAATAATAGGCTGGTTTTCAATTCCCCAAGACGTTGCTTCTCTCTCTGGTATAGGCATCAGTTCCATCAACTTTTTCTTATTCATCAGATTTGCCATTTGTAATTGACAGTAGTACCTGTAGCATGCAAAGATTCAGGTAAAATCGGTAGATACGGGAGAAATGATGGGCGAATTGTTTGATTACTGAATGTAGCATTGTTAGAAAAATATTTTACCAAGGAAATCAGCATAAAAAATATTACCAAAAATCAAAGAAGGCAATGCAGGTGATGAGCTTAACGGTAAATTACCAGGAAAAGAAGTAAAACTGTGCGAAACCCTAGGTTTAACAACAAAGCATAATTGTTCATTCAGATCTATAACTTTTTTTCGATTACTTAATCCTTAGATCAAAATAGTAGATTCAGCCAAAGCTAATTCTCTGTCAATCTCTCTCTGATAATGGTGTGTCAATGAATGTGATGCGACTGCAAAAGAACCCTAAATTATCCGAGATGGGACTTAAATAACAATTTATTTATCATCAAAATGGATTGCATTGATGAGATCGATTTTGGTTGGGGCCAAGATGGTCTGACGTGTGGCATAATAAGGAAAGGCATGGTTTTTTATTTTCCTCTCCAATTTTGTAACATCACATTGCAACATAAGAAGATTCATTATTATCTTATTTGCCTTTAGTGAAAAAAAAAGATAAGAAAATTTTCATCTTTTCTCTTTGGCAAAAGTAAGAAAAGATATTTTGAGATATATTTCTCAAGCTCTAATGCCATATACCTACATTATATGTCTCCTGAATATATTACACAAATTGATGGGTAAAAACGTAAATACACCTTCAAGAACAAATATTCGGTTCAAAATTGAAACGAAACCTACCATGTTTACTTTCTTTTCATGGATTCACTGCCTGATTCTCTAAACTAAATGTACTTTGCTTGACGTAGAAATACAACTCAAATATGCTCGTAATTGACCAAATTAGTTTGCAACAACTCAATTTACTTCGACGAATGTGATTCTGACTTAATTGAACTCGGAATCGAGCTTAATCTGCAGAGTTCAATGCAGCAGCAACAAGTCGTGTAGATGTATTATCTCGCTCCCTTCTCACCTTCCCGAGAAACCAATTTTTTTTTTTTTTTTGAAGTGCTCCCAGAAACCAAATATTGATTCAAAAGAAAAGACAATAAAAAAATATGTCATTAAACTCATTACCACAAAAGAGCACGGCTGAGACTGTAGATTGGAGCTAGATATCGTCGATGCCGCCAGATCTGGGATTTCTATCACAAAATACAACAAAAATAAGGGGGAAATTTGGAAATGTATCTCTATTTATGTACAGATCTAGACAAATTCAAACCCGAAGGCATGAACTCATGTCATTAGAGGAAAGAAACGGAAACTATTTCGCTGCACTTTAGTATCTCTCTCTATCTTCGTTCTTCCCTAGAGGATAGAACAGTTGTGGACCTGGTATAAATCCTAGGTGGAAGACCATAATTTTAACTAATTGTGGGTCCCGTTTGTGACATTTTGCTTGGACCTGGAAGTACCATTTAGTTATGTATTCTGCGGCAGTATTTCTATTTAATCGTGTATTGAGTCATATAAATAAGAGAAAAATGTGCCTGGTCGTAACTTGCTACACGTCGAGAGGTTTTAAAAGAAAGAAATCTAGAAGGGGAATCAAGGGGCATCGGTGTATGAGGTAGAACGGGTGTAGATAGTTTCTTTTCCAGAGAGGGTAAGGTTTTTGCGGACATTTAAAGCTGAGCTGGAAGCCTGGAACCCTGGAGACAGAGATATGAATCATGTAAATGTGATTAGATTAGACTTGGATTATGACTGTTAATGACGATTAGATTAGGAGAAGATAGGCTCAGGTAGTGGTTTAATACTCGGGCAGGGCCGGACGGACCGGGCATACCCGGGCACGGGCACGGGTATCTCAGGTAGACAGGTACTGCGGACCGGGCATCCTCGGATTTTTTTCCCAAAAACCGTGCCCTGCACATCCTATACCCTTGCCCACAGTACCCACAGGGGGCAGGGCGGTCTGGGTAGGGGGGCCAGACGATCCGGGTAGGGGCCGGTCCGGTCCGGTTTTTTTTTCTGTTTTTTTTCTCTCTTTTTTTTCTGTTTTTTTTTCTGTTTTTTTTTTCTGTTTTTCTTACGGTGTCGTACGAATATTAATACGTGTTTATAATTCGACTTTTAAAATCTGAATAGACATAATAGTTCAATATCAAATAGTGTAAATATATATACATAAAATTATCAAGTCATATCTTTATAATTTCTAAATAAATAAAATTTGTAACTTATATATAAAAATTAATCGTGCGGAAATTTGTATATTTATTCGGCTAATTACAAATGTATTTATTTATTTCTTTACACGAGTCATTTTATTTTATTTTCAAATTCTCATTCTAATTATATAGTTTCATAATTTATTTATATCTCGAAATTTTTAGTTTACATTTTAAATTGTTAATATATTTTCTAAACGTTCATTTTAAATTAATAATATATTTTGAAAACGTTCATTTATTTTCAATAGGTTAAATAAAATATAAATAAAAAATATCTTAAATCAATTACTTTAAAACAATAAAATATAAATAAAAAATTTCTTAAATCAATTACTTTAAAAATAATTATGAATTATTTTAAAACAATAGATTAAAAAATAAAAGTTACCCTCCTCCTTTATTCAGGGTTTGGGACCGGCTATGTAAAATAACATAGGCGGAGTTCTAACTTTTTTTTGTTAGTAATTTTTCTTTAAAATAAATAATTTTAAAACTAATTAAAATGTTTAGAAATTTATAATTTAAGAAACAACCATAAAGATTAAAAGAGGTTAGAAATTTATACCGACACTGCCTATCTAGAAGTTCGCATTCCTATACCATTCTTCGCTCTCTTCTGCACCGTCTGAATCCGAATTAGCCTCGTGCCGCGCCTCGGTACCACTTTCTTCAGTGTCGACTTCGGATGATGATGCTTGTTGATGCGTATGTTGCTTGCGTTCTTCAGCCTGAATCCAATCTTTCAAGCACACAAGTCTCTCAAAAACATGTGGACCCAACTTACTGAATCCAATCTTTCGATGCATATGTTGATAGGTCCTTTCATGCCGCCTCCACCATCTCATAATTACTTCACATATTCACAAAAATAAATCTAACATCTTTTTTTAACTTATTAAAAATAAATCCGAATTTCAAAAATAAAATCTAACATATTCAAAACAAATCTAATTACTTCACATATTGACAAAAATAAATCTAACATCTTTTTTAAACCTATTAAAAATAAATCCGAATTTCAAAAATAAAATCTAAAATCTAACATATTCAAAACAAATCTAATTACTTCACATATTCACAAAAATAAATCTAACATATTTTTTAAACCTATGAAAAATAAATCTGATTTCAAAAATAAAATCTAACATCAAAACAAATCTAATTACTTTACATCTAACAAATCTAACATAAACTAAATAAATCTAACATATTCAATAAATTTAACAAATCTAATTACTTAACAAATTTAACAAATCTAACATAAAAATATAAAATAAATCTAACAAATCTAAATATCTAATTACTTAACATCCAATAAATCTACATAAACTAAATTTACTTTACAAAAATAAATTAATCTAACATGAAATAAATGTAACCTTTAAATCTCGCGGAAAAATCTTGCGGGAGGTGCCGAACTTCGTAATTTCGATACCTTCGTAATTCCGTTTGCATATTTGTAGAAGGAATTAAATTTACAACTATATATTATTTTTAAACAATAAATTTAAAATTTGAGAATAATAAAAATTTAGATTGAGAGAATGAGAATTGAGATGGAGATGTGAAAATGAAGGGAGGAAGAGGGTTATTTAAAGAAATTTTGATTGGAGGGATAAAATTTAAATTTAATTTTTTTAAAGAATAACAGAAAAAAAAACTTTACATCCCATCCGGTCGGTCCGGTCCGGTCCGAGTGGGTCCGGCCGGTCGGGTCCGAATGGGATGGAATTGGTGGGAATTTGGGAGGGAATTTTTGATTTTTGGTTTTTGAATTAAAGTATCTGGGTATCGGGTAAGGGTAGTCGGGTAGTCAGGTATAGGTATGATCGGGTACGGGTATAGTCGGGTAGGGTATGGTCGGGTATTTGTCCAAAAACACCGGTCCGGCCCGTTTTTTGCCCGTACCCGCCTACCCGCGTACCCGACCTATACTCGGGCTCGGGTATTGGGTACGAGCGGGCAGGGTAGGGTATACCCGACTGGGGCAAAATTAAACCACTAGGCTCAGGTCACGCGCTTCGCACCGCACCTCCCATCGTTTTTGCATTTACAAACTTCATCTCTCAGTTGGTTCTTCTCCAGTGAAACTAAAACTGGAAACGTCCGGGACTGTCTTGATTAGTTGATACTGGAATGGTCACTCTTTGATTATATGATCGTACTAACGTACTTGTATAGTTCTGCTTGTACCTATGAAAAAAATTGAATGGTTCTTGCCAGTTAAATCGTTTTTTTTTTTTTCTATAAGATCCAATGATTCAGATATCAGAATTGGTTTGATTGTACAATTTTTTTGCTTTGTGACTAATTTACCCTTATACAATTTTATATCCAAATTTTCTAAGGAGCTCTGCATGAGAAATCTTTCGTTCCCTTTCCCGAATCGTTTTCCCTTTCGCTGCCCCTTTGTTTATTTTTAAAAACAACTACTGAACTTTATTTCTACATAATAGCTAGAAAGTGAAATGTCCATTTTTAAACAAAATAAAGTTCACACACACTAAAAAATGAAAAGCGAGTAATTATATGCAAACACAGTAACTAATGTAATTTAATATAAGAAAAGAAAAAGTCAAAATAATCTTCAAAACATGAGATTTTGCCAGGCGAGTCTAGGAATTCAATTCAGGGTAGGCAAGAAGAACTATAAAATAATTGTAAAAAATTTTTTTGGGGAAAATCGTGATTGTTTGGTTGACATGGCCCTTTGCCTAGATAATGTCTACGTATATCCTTCTTCTCATTTGGCGGATATTGAGATATGGGCAGCCTTGAAGCGGGATCATAAGGAGGTTCTTGCGAAGATGAATAACTACTAGGGCCTAAGCTAGGTCCTATTTGTTGTGATCCTCGTGAAAATGAATCAATTGGAAATTTAGGTACCGTCATGTAGTATTTATCCATTCTCTATTAACAAATTTAAAGAAAAAATTAGAGCTAAGCAAGAGTCTAAGCAATTCTAAATTTCTAATTATCCGTGCAAATTTATATATGACAGATTTAAAATGTCTATCTCACTAATTCACAAGAGGAATTCGAAAATATACCAATTAATGATAATATTGATTCTCCTCTCTGTCTTGACCAAGTTATGAATTGTTCAAAGTCAGTCAATGCTTAGGAGAGCTGTCAAACAAAATTTATTAGTTTTAATGTACCAAATCAACCACTCAAAGCATGCATTATAATGTAATTAATTTAACTTAGCCATGTACAGTACTACAAAATAGAAAACATTATACAATATATTAGTTGACCAAGCTATACAAAAACCTATCAGAAACAAATACCTATACAAATACCTATCAACATTATACAAAATAGAAAGCATTAAACTTTGCAGAAACAAATACCTATCAAATTAATTGACCAAGCTATACATACAACCAATTGCCAAATTAATTGACCAATTAATGGATACTTTGCAGGAAATTGACCAATTAAAGCTGTATTGTAAAATTGACCAATCCGATATAATATAGTTTTTAGTATAAGTTTATTTTCCCATAATTGTTTGGCGATGTCAGATTGTTAAATCAAGTCAATCAGATCTGTTATAAAATTGCCCAACTAACCTTTGAAATTAAAGATGAGGCGAAGGAATTAGGTTTTGGCGCTGAGAGAAGGAAAAGCTGAGGCGCACAAGAGTCAGGACGGCAGGAGAGAAGACACACGGTGCGCGCACGCTGAGCGAAGGAGAGAAGACGCGCAGCTTTTCCTTCACGCAGGAGAGACGCGCAACAGCCAACGGAGCCCTCCTTTTCCTTCGCGACAGACGCAACTCACCTTCTTCTTTTCCTTCGCGCAGAGACATTCTTTTCCTTCATGCAGGAGACGGTTCTGGGCCTAAGGTAGGCAAGATTTCACTTCTGGGATAGGCAAGCCCAAAACATAAACCCGGTCCAAAAAATATATATATATATTCCAGGGGTAGGCAAGTGCCTACCCCTGTTGTATATTGGACTCGCCCCTGGATTTTGCTGCTGCCAACGTGTTACCGTAGTGGAAACTGAAGATGCTTCACCAATTTTGTCGTCTAGTTATACTTAGCCTTAGTCCAAATATTTTGTGACTTAGTTTTTAGCAAATTTAGCATATTTTTGGTGCCTTGCTAATAGCAAGCTTTGGTGGTTTTATTGCATGTTACTCATTTTTGTTTTGTAAAGAGTGATAATGAACTCATTAGGCTGGATAAATAAAAACTGGTCTTTGTAATTATTATATTTCAGCAATGAAATGGACATTTTTTGCTTTTTTTTTTTTTTTAAATCTTCAAAACATGAAGAAAAAAGCTTGTACTCTTAACCCGTCGTGAATAAATGCAAAACATAATTTTCGATATTTCCAAGACATGGAATAATGAACCTTTTGGTCATATAAGACGAAATAAAACCCAATACAATTTATAGAAGAAAATAAAAAGTCAAAATGAACGTGGTCGGCAGGATTCGAACCTGCGCGGGCAAAGCCCACATGATTTCTAGTCATGCCCGATAACCACTCCGGCACGACCACCTTTTGATATTTTTCAATTGTATTTTATATATATTATATTTCCCCAAAATGGGGCCTACGGAATACAGGCTCTAACAGAAGCCAATGCAAAGCCCACAAAAGAAAAACCTCTGGAATTTGTTTAAATCGGCGGTAAAAGAGCGCCTATTATTGCATCATAAATCGGCGGTAAAATAGTAAAATTGGGCTACCGCCTACGGAATACAGGCTCCAACCGAATACAAAGCCCACAAAAGAAAGTAAGACCTTCGGCTCTGGAATTGTTTAAATCGGCGGTAAAAAGAGTGCCAATTATTGCATCATAAATCGGCGGTAAATAGTAAAATAATCTTACACGTGTCAGAATCCGAGGAGATGGAAAGGGGACCCACACCTGTTTTCCCTTTCCCGCGCTTGCTTGGCATCTCCTCCGATAGTGAGAGGAAAAAAAAGAGGGAAACAAAGGGGCAAAGGAAAAAAAGAGAGGGAAAAAAAGGAGCCACATTAGGGTTTTCTAACTTTTGTTAAGCAATTTTCTGTTTGGTCCTCCCAAAAACCCTAATTTTTTTCCGGCAGCTGAGGTAACCAAAATCCCTTTGATTCGTCGTGTCTTTCTCTCGATCCTGTTTTTGAATGGGTGATTTCGCTTGATCTGGAGTTTTCACGTTGGATCCGTGTCGATTTGGGTGAAATTTGAGGTTAAATGAGTTCTGTCAAGGAAGAATTCGCTGAACCCATGAAATCTGAGGGTGAGACCACCTCTGAGAATCGATTCACCGATCTATGCAAGGTCTTCTTTTTGTCTTTCCCATTTCTTTTTCGGTACTTCAGTTCCTTTTTCTCTTACCTATTTCTTTTCTTTGTTGTTTAATTTAGACATTGAAGGTCTCGGAGGAAGTAATCAGTGAGGCGACGTCTCTTCTGAATGAAATCAGGAACATTCTATTGGCTTCATCATTTGGAGGCAGAAGGGTACCTCTTTTCTTATACATCTCTATCTCTTAGTTTTTGTTTGATATTATGCCTAAAAGTTTGCATCATTCAGCCAGAAGAGCTGGAAATATACTGTAACGCATTTGTTCTGTACTGCGCAATAAAACTCAAAGATGATTTATCGAAGGAGGATGATAAACATGGGAGAATAAGACTTTCAGATATATTAAGGGCTACAAATCTTAAGTAAGTGTCACTCTACTCCTATTTTTTTATTAATCACTGTTGTGTAGCATAACAAATTTGATGCTAAACAGTTTATTCTAGTTTTAGACTCTGCGCGCAGTATGCCTGTGCTTAAACCATAAAAATTGTCTAGGCAAATCCCCTGATCAGTGGGTGTATACTGGTAAGTTTCCTAGCCATCATTCACTGGTAACCTGTTAACTGAAATATACACATTTTAAAAGAGTAAAAATTAAAAAAATTGCATAAAACAATATTCAGGTTTTTTACTCATTGTATTTACTTCTCGTTATTTTGTGAATAGGCTTGATGATTTTTTCAAAGAAGCACAGCAATTTACTATCAAGGCCAAGCAAATATTGGGTGATAGATATGGGTTTGATTGGGAGGATAGGCTTGAGGTACTTCCTATAGTAATGCAAAAGTGGTTTGATGTACTTCTAATAAGCCACTAAATCTTCTAATCTCTCTCTTCTACTAAATATTTCAGCTGAAGCAGCTAGAGAAGATTGTAAGGATGTTAAATGATGCGAGAAAGTGCGTTGTATTCTATACATAGTTCTTTTCGTTTGTTTTAATTCAACTCTTGCACAAATTTGTAGCCATATTAGTACCAGGCCTGTTATTAGTATGGTGCAGGTATCTACTCCGACAGGTCTATCTTTAAACCTATATTCATCAGTCTAGTTTAGATTTTTAGTAAATTTACTTTTCTGCTATAAAAAATGGAGATTAAACTCTAAACCTGTAAACCTCAATGCTAGATCAAATTAGGTATTTCCTATTGATTAAATCCGATGCATCATAATAGTCAGATTGATTTTGATTTTATATTATCTAATTACTATATTATTTTACAGGTTTTTTGACAAAACTTTTGGTGACTTCTTTTCATTTGGCTCGATTGGTCAAAGTTCAAGTACGCCCGAAGTTTCTAAAGAAATACACCGATTTGGCTGGCTTCTTTTCTTAACTCTTCGCATTGACACACCTGACATTTTTAAAGACCTAGTGTCATGTGTGCATGGTCTAGTGGCTGTTTTGGTTGGTTTTTTCTTCCTTTTTTATTTAATTTCTTGAGCTGTTTCTTTTAAATGGTAATTTATGTATTGATCTTTTATATTTATCATTGTTAGGCTATACTTATACTTCATGTTCCGGTAAAATTCAGAAACTTTTCACCCCAAGATACGTCACGCTTAGGTAAGAAGCAATTGTTTTTTACTCTATTTTTTTTAGGGTTTAATCAATAAAATAAGTTTCCATTTGGTTTCCTGTACAGTGAAAAGATCAGAAAAAGGAGTCGACCTTTTGGACTCACTGTGCAACACCTACCATACCTTTGAGGACTGTTTAAGGGGTATGATGGAAAAGGCATACAAAATAATATCAGAAACCCTGAATCGAAAACCAATTCTAGCTTCTGATTGCAAGACCGACCTTATGAATCACATTAATACAGGTATGGTATCATGTAGTTTTATACCAATCTCAAGTTAGTTTGTCTTGTCCAAAACTAAAATTTTCATGGCTTTCATATAAATGTAACAGAGGGTTTGATGTACTTTAATAACATGCTCGAAGAGGGCTTGGTGGAGCCTGGCATACAGGCTTTGGAAAAACACTACATGGATGTGGTTGGCAATAAAGGAGAGGTTGATGAAATGTTATTTATTCAATCTGAAGATAAACCTGTTGGTGCTTCTTCTAATTTGAGTGACACCAAGGTATAATAAAGATATCTTTCCTTTTCACTTTTGTTTGCATTCAACCCTTTTAGTCTTTGAGATCTCCTTCATAATGTGCAGATTTGAAGAGCAACAAAGTGAAAATAAAAAAGAGGACACAAATCATGTCAAATAATTTCCTTGGGTTTTCTTAATAGATGCTAAATTTTTTGGAAACTTTCTCTTTGTTTCCTCACCTTCTTTTCCCTCTTATGCAGAGCAAATTGGAAACATTAGCCTCACCAACAAAAACAATAACAAATATGCTGACTCTGCCACTCTCTCCAATGTCCCCTGCAAGACCTAATTTTATTATGAGTAACCCTAAGATTCTTCAAATGACGCCTGTAACGTCAGCTATGACCACTGCCAAGTGGCTTCGCGAGGTCATCTCCCCTCTGCCTGACAAACCATCTCCTCACCTCGAGCAGTTTCTCTGTCTATCTGACAACAAAAGCCTGACAAATGATCTGATCCGCCGGGCCCACATAATCCTTGAAGCAATATTTCATAATGGCAACTCCTTTGACATCTTGTGGGCCAAAGAGAGGAAACTCGAGGCCTCCAAATTGTACTATCGGGTTCTGGAGTCTATTTGTAGATCTGAGTCCAACTTACTCAGCTCCAGGAATGAAAACAACAACAATGGTAGTACCAATAACTTGGCACAATTATTAACAAATGAGAGATTTCACCGTTGCATGTTGGCATGTTCTGCTGAGTTGGTATTAGCCACACACAAGACTGTACTAATGATGTTTCCAGCTGTTTTGGAGGCAACTGGCCTGACTCCATTTGATTTAAGCAAAGTAATTGAGAGCTTTGTAAGGCATGAGGAGACACTGCCAAGGGAGTTAAAGCGGCATTTGAACTCACTAGAGGAGCAACTACTGGAGAGCATGGTTTGGGTCAAAGGGTCTTCTTTGTATAATTATTTGCTTGTGGCTCGGCCTGATTTGGGGCCTGAGCTTAGTCGCTTGGGCCTCTTGGCTGAACCAATGCTGTCACTCGATGAAATTGCTGCACGGCATAACATATCAGTTTCTGGGGCTTTACCTGTTTCCAATAGGAAGCGAGACGCATCACCAGGTATTGCTTTATCGCTTTCTTTTTTAGCTCTTTGACACCATCCTGGAACATGTGTTGCATACAATGCAGGGATACATAGACTAGTGTACTGTACAAGCAGGTAGATTGAAAGGAGAAATTTTGAAAAGTTTCCTTTTTAATCTATATATTAGAAAATAGACTGCTTGTCAGCATTTACATGATAGCTGCTATAATGTTAGAGATATTAAAAGTGTCTCTTAATACTCAGCCTTAGTATTGTGGTAATAACTGTGACAAGTTGTTTGTTTACAAAATGTTGGAAAAATACAGTCCTAAAAGCAATAAAGTACTGAGGTTTTATTAATTTTCTTAAGGGGGCCATCAACTGTAAACTAATCAGGGGGCAATCAACTGTAATTGAACTTTTCTCATTGCAATATTTTTATCCCTTTTTAAAAACAAGCCAAGCTCTCAGTAATTATTTTTAACAATTGTTTAGGCCCCACCAACCCCTCTTCTAGAGTGTCTTTTAGTAGTTTTATGCTTAACGAGTATTTGCTAATTTTCTAAAATATGTTGATACTTAAACCAATGAAACAGGATTTTTTTTTTTTACTTGGGCTTGAACTATTCATGTAAATAATTTTACTGACCTACAATGGGTTCCACACTTCCACCTAATACTGTTTTAGATCAAGAGGGAAGTGATGCACCATCACCAAAACGAGCATGTGTTGAATCTGGAAGTGTACTCTTAGAAAGGAATTGCTTCACACCTCCAGCAAAGGAAAGGCTGTACAGCCTCAAGTCGAAGTTTCATCCACTGCAGCCCAGTTTTGCTAGGTCATTGATCTCCTCTACAGTACAATTCATAGTTGTACTGAATTACTTGGCACTTTTTGTCTCCACACTTATCTTCTTCAAGTAGTGTCTTTCCTTTTCCTTTTTTTTATTTTATTTTTTTATTTTCCATTACAGCCCAGCCCAGCCTAATCCTGTTGGAGGGAATGAAACCTGTGCAGAGACAGGATGCAAGGTTTTCTTTAGCAAGGTAAATTTGAAATTAATTGTTTATCTTCTGCAATTACACTCCTATAGAAACTATGAAATTCCAGTATACACCGTACAGGAGAAAAATCCATGTGCATGAAAATTTGAAAATGGAAAACCTAAATGCTTTACAGAGTATGTACACCACAAACATCTGCAGGGTTGCAAATTTGAGTGTATTTTCATTGTTCTTGAACTTATTTTATTTAATCCTATCAGACTATCATTGAACTACACACCTTGTAATTTTATTATTTTTTGTTAGGAACCCTCTTTAAACTTATTGAAATAACATTTATTTCAGATTTTAAAATTGGGTGCAATCAGAATTAGAAGCTTATGTGAAAGGTTGAGGCAGCCGCAACAAATCCTGGATCGGGTTTATGGAATATTCCAGCAGATCCTTGATAAGCAAACCCATTTGTTCTTCAATCGTCACGTTGACCAAATTATTCTATGTTGTTTCTATGGTGTTGCAAAGGTAATATGAATATGAATACGTGATGTCAGATAAAGGTTGGTTATAAAGTGGATAAACCAGACCAAACCTGTGTTAATTATTAATCTTTATCTTTTAGTCAGAAATAAAATCAAACCAATTCTTTTCTGACCAATTATGCAAGGTTTGGGTTTTAAAGTAATTTGTAAATTGCAAGCTATATGGTTTACTTGGTGGTAGCATTTCTCCTGTTTCATCAATATGTGTTTAAATGTTTATTTCCAATAGGTATCAGGATTAAATCTGACGTTCAAGGAAATAGTAAGCAGCTATAAGAAAGAACCACAATGCAAGCCTGAGGTGTTTCGCAATGTCCTTGTCAGCTCCTCAAATATGGTATTGTGCTAATTACTGGACAGAAAAAAAAGATTACTATGTTCTGGAAGTCTGATATTAATATATCATGTGTGATGTGTTGAAACAGAGAGTGGGAGCAAGCCATGTCGACATCATCACATTTTATAATGAAGTGTTTGTGCCAGCTGTAAAGCCCTTTTTGGTTGGCATGGTTCCCTCTGCCTCTCGCACAGAGGAGAAGGCCATCGCTGAAGGTGTGTATGCCAGTAACTAATTTTTTTTATTAAAATTTGAAAGAAGTTGCTAAATATTTCTATTTCAAATTATGCAGGAGGTCAGGTACCAGGTTCACCAAAGGTGTCACCCTTTTCAAATTTACCAGATATGTCCCCTAAGAAAATCTCTGCCTCACATAATGTCTATGTGTCTCCCCTTCGCCAATCCAAGGTCATTTTATTTCTTTCTTTGAACAAGTTATACTTTTTTTTTTGCTTGTACATGTATTGTTGTTTATCTGCATGAAGCAGCTTGAAATTGTAACAAGTAACCCCCAAATCTTCTAAAGAACAATATTTTATCTAGTAAAATTGAAGGCCAAGCTGCAATCTAATCAAACAAAAAATAAAGCAAATGAACAACTGAACTGCTACTAAATGGTCCATGTCAACAGGAGACCAATGTTGTTCATAGCTATTTGTTTAAATGGAACCTGGCATATAAATCAGTTAGCTAAACTCTTATTGTAATATTTATTTGAGACAGATGGATGCACTGCTCTCACCAAGCTCAAGGAGTTATTATGCATGCATTGGAGAAAGCACACATGCTTTTCAAAGCCCTTCCAAGGATTTAGATGACATCAACTGCCGCCTCAATAGGTTTTCCTTTATATCGTTCAATAAACAAATATTTTCCAAAAATGACAATTTGCTTGAAGCAATACCATTAATATCTGTTTTCTCACTTATTTCTTTGCTTTTCAAAACTTTCAGTACTGGAAGGAGATTAATAACAGGCAGAATCAATTTCGACATGGTTAGTGACTCGGTTGTGGCGGGTAGTCTAGGATATCAAAATGGAAGTTCTGCTCCTTCTGATGGTGTTGCTGCTTTTGGGTTACCCATTAAGCGTGAGCAAGCTGATTCTGACCCGACCCGGTAGGGAACTTTGATGACCACCTTGTATGTACTCTGTATTGTTATACATCATTTTCTCTTCTTTATTTAGTAGATTAGGATAGGTCTTCTCGTTTCATATTTTGTATATTAGTTAGGTTGGCAGGGAATAAATATGCGTGGAAAAATTACTTAATTCTGTAATTTATATTTTCTCGCCATTTTTCTGTAATGTAACTTGGCGGATGTATTGAATATTTAGGCTGCGGGTATGCTATAATTTAAACCAAGTGTTCTTGTTTTTTATTATTCGGCCATCTTTTCCAGTTTCGTTTTGAAGAGCTGCCCTGTAATTATTGCAGTCCATTATTTCCTGTTGCAGTTTTGAAGTTTTTACTAAGAATAATTCCTCTTTACTTTGGGCCATGTAATGGGCTTTACAGGTTTTCTTTGGCGGTTTTTTTTTAAAGTTGGGCCTTTGATTGGGCCAATATCAATTGATGTTACTTTTTGTAAAATGTTTTATTTGGTGGGTTGACATAGTTGTGACTTGTGAGTGAAGAGCCTAGTCTGAAAAATAAAGATGGCTCACTAACCCGTGAATGAAGAGGAAAAAACAATGAAGCAGACTCTAAAAAAGTAAAATTAATTAATTCTAATTTATTTATTTATTTAAATAAAGCACAAACTCTTATTACATGTCTGACAAGTACAGTTGACACCTAATGTCATGATACAATCCAAAGACGAAAAATTCAAACTAAACAATACAGCTCTTGATTCCCAATAACTTGCTGTTTTAAGCAATATAATCGAATAGTCTTACATTCACTTGTCCTGCTGCTCTGCCTTCAAGAGGAAGGTGGATTTATCCCATGCTTGTGCGCTTTCACTGTGCCTTTGCTTTTGAATGTTAGATGAACTCCAGGGCTTTTTTGTGTGCACGAGCTATTGAATAGCAATGAATTGTTGATACTCTGCACATTACTATTCACCAAAGAAGTCATAGGCTTTGCTCGTGCACCACCTTTACTGTCCATACTCTCAGCGGCCTTCTCATCCTTTGGCTGGGACCCGCTCGTCGGGCTGTTACCTCCTTGCTGCATTTTCCGACCAGAGCTGTGAGCATTATGACCGAGTTCCATTAAAGCACCTATATTCTCTCCGGCTATGGTTATGATCTTTGTATCTCTGTCGCTCTTTTTATGGTTTGAATTTGGTATTGCCGTGCCGGAATTTGAGTGTTGGTGCTTGCCCCTTGTTTCAAACATCCCTTGTCCATTTACAATTTCCTTCTTTTCTGGATGTGGGGCAGGATTCATGTTGCTATGGTTGATATCATTAGAATTGGTTTTACCATTGCTCCCATTGCTCCCATTGCTCCCATTGCTATTTTTGCTTTTAACGTTAGCACCATTCATTTTACCGCTAGTATCAGCATTACTACCATTGACACTCTTGTTGGTATTATTAGTATTATTGTAACTACTACCGTTACCATTTACTTTGTTGTTTCTGTCCTCTAACACTAGTTGAGATAGCACTGGTGCAGGCTTGTTTTCTGCCTCAGGATTGGCTGCCTTGTTATCTGAGACAGAGATAGGAGGTACTTGTGTTGCTGTTTTGACCCGAGGGGATGGAGGTGGGGTAGGGGTTGAAGTCTTAATGACCTTTGGAGATGGTGGTGGTGATGGTGCAGTAGTTCTAGGCGATGAGATGCCGTTACTTGTTGGCAAAGTTGGTTTTGGTGAATCTTGTTGTGGTGGAGGAGTTACCGGCCTAGGGGTAGGTTGGGCAGCTGGTTGCGCTGTAGGTCGTTGTATTACGGGTTGTGGCACAGGCGGTGGTGTAGGGACACGTGTCTGTGGCACAGGTGGTGGTGTAGGGACACGTGTCTGTGGCACAGGTGGTGGTGTAGGGACACGTGTCTGTGGCACAGGTGGTGGGACTATGGGTCTCCGAACGATCGGCACAGTTGATTGCCTAGGGGCAGGTGCTGGTGCTGGTGCTGGTGCTGGTGCTGGTGGTGCTTGAGCCGGTTGGGCAGGCTGGGGTTGAGACTGGGCATCCGCCTCGGCTGCCCGAGCCATTGTAGCCAACCGAAACCAAGGGAGCCTAGGTTGGTTCTCCATGGAATTAATTAAATTGTTTTTTCTTCTATGAAGTTTTGAAACAAATGAATTTGGTGTGAGTTGGTGATGGTACTAGGTTGGTATTTGTAGGGAAAAGTGAGGATGGATTGAGCATAGATGAACCGGCAAGACATGGCAAGAAAAGCTCAAAGTAAGGGATCTGATACCTAAAAGAGCATTAAAAAAAAAAAAAGATACCTAAAAGGAATTGATGGAGGGAAAGTGATTTACACGGCCGTGTATTCATCCAAGATTGGCATCAAATCAATTAGTTAATGACTTTTCTTTTAATATTTTTTACATGGAATTTGGTTTTAACTAATCTTGATAATTAATTAATTAAATGATTACAGTTTACACGGTTGCTGAATACCCTCCTTTCGCTTTCTTTTTGACAAATGCGGCTCTACTTATAGCAATGACGAATGTGATTACAACTTTGAGTCAACATTGATTGACATTTTTTTTTTTCTTTCTTAATGACCACTTGAAAACTTAAGATCGCTTTCTCAAGTCATATAATAAAAATTCAAAAAAATAATTATGCTGTTTTCTCTGTAGGAGTTGGGCTACGGTGCTTCATAAGTTAAAGCGAGTGTTTTACTTTATACTCACATTTTGCGATTTCAAAGTTCAAAACGTCGATTCAAACCATTCAAGTTGTTCTTCATATTAAATTGTACTCGGAGATCAAATTTTATATTTTTTAAATTTTTTTTACTATTTCTTTAGAATTTTTGAAATTTTTTTGAAAATCGCTGCTTTTGATGATCAATAATTTTTTGAAAAACTGCAATTTTCAAAAGTTCTAAAAAAAAAGTAAACAATTTTCAAAAAATATTAAACTTGGTCTCTAAGCACAATTTAATATGAATATCAACTTGAATAGTTCGGATCAACATTTTGAATTTTGAAATCGTAAAATACAATTGTGAAGTAAAATATGTCATTTACAAGTACAATAACCCAACTCTTCCTTGTAGAAAACTATACTGATCCAAAAATATGGATCCTCAGGATTAGATGTACCTAGACTTTCTTACTTTTGGAAAGGTGTACTTAATTTTAGAGATATCTATGACTTAGGAATTAATAGATTAGTGAATAATGGTCAGGCTACAGCTTTTTAGTTAGACAGATGAATAGGTGAATGTAGTCTATATTGTCTTTACCCTAACCTATTTCAAATTGCATCAAACCAGACTATAACTGTAGCTGAAGCCTTTCCTACATCTTCATCATTAACACTATATTTCAATAGACAACTAACAGGTGTATTATTATTAGAATGGCATCAGCTGAGACAATCCATTTCTTTTACATATAAAATTGAATCTGATTTAATAACTTGGAGATGGACCGCACATGGTCGGTTCACTATACATTCCTTGTACAAATGGTTAGATTTTGGAGGCATAAAAAACTCTTACTTCAATACCATTTGGAAAGCAAAAATCCCACTTAAAATTAAGGTTTTTCTATGGTTACTAAAACAGGATAGGATACTTACAAAATCAAATTTAATTCATAGAGGATGGTAAGGAGATCCAACTTGCCTTTTCTGTGGAGCAGTAGAAACCTCCAACCATTTATTCACCACTTGCCCATATACAAAATCCATTTGGTCATGGATAGCAAACCACAATGGATTCACTTTTAATTACGAGACAGTGGAAGATCTTTGGTTAATTGACAGTTGCATTCCCCTTAAGGATAAATTATTAGTTGAATTGGTTAGAGCAGCCACTTTATGGTCCGTTTGGTTAACTAGAAATAAAGTATGCTTTGAAAATGCAACTATACCTCCTCTAACTAGTTTAGGCTCTAATATTATCTCTTTAGCCTCCTACTGGTGTAAAACTCGAAATGATGATACTTACTTTAAATTAACATTAATCCTGCCTATGGATGTTTCTAACTTGAATCAGGGAGGCAGTCTGACAATTCTACCGGTTTCAGATACCCAAGAAGAGCACCTTTCAGGGGATACAGGGGACGCAGATCTTGGGTACGGGGCAATGGATCTTTCGGAGTATCTGGTAGCCAGACTGGATCCCGAGGTGTCTAATTCAGGGTCTGCATCAACACCTTCTAATGATCCCAATATGGATTGCAGTTCTTACTCAACAGACTCTATTCACTCCTAGACATTTAGAGATCAGAAGTTTTACGTCTTTAATATCAGCTTTCGTGTGTGTAATATGTCTCCTGATGAACTAGTTTATGTGTTAGTTTTGCCTCTCATATGTAGTGTTTTGTTTCTGAACTTTGGAGTATGTCCTCTACACATTTTGTATGAACAATGTTTACCGTTTCTATAAGAAACATGTGGTATTAACCACTTTTATCAAAAAAAAAAAAATCATTTAATATTTATTCAAGTTATATTAAACATTGATAAGCGGTAAACTTAGGATTAAATATTGTTAGTTTTAATATATATCGTGTGTACGAAGTATATCACATTTTACTAATCGATTTCAAAATTATAAGTTTTTTTTTTTTACAATTGTCAAAATTATCAAACTAATCCGTTGTCACTTGTCAATATAACTCGCATATTTAATTTCAAAAAATTACAGGCAAAACCAACTTTACTAAAAAAAGATGGTCTGAACATTTTACTTAAAAGGAAAAAAATATAACATCGCTAACAGTAGTCTTAATTAGCATTGCGGCTGGCTTTTTGTGTGCATCTTTTCCAACGGCCATTTTAGTTGCCACCTCATTGCTTCTACAAAAGATTTAATTGACAAAAAATTTCAAATATATCATCGATCTTCATTTGCGTATTTTTAGGACATTGCTTGATGGAAATAGATGCCTTAGAAGAGGACTATATGGGGCTTCTCTCTTAATTTGCTTGGGAGATAAGGTCAAAATTTGAGAGAATTGTTCTCTTTGTTTCCCCAGCTGTTTTCCATTTGGGAATATGACACCTCAAGAAAAACAAGGAAATCTCAACAGTTACAAATGTAAATTGCTTCTTAACGTAAAAAGTACACTTTTAAACAATAACTCAATGTGGAATGCTCTCTCTAATCTCTTGGAGAATTTGTTCCTGATCACCCCTGTTTAGCATTTCAAAGATGTTATAGGATGGAATAGATCCACATCAGGAAGGAACTAGATCATTTGTCTTTCTGTGGAAAGAAAATTCCTATCTCTAAAGTCAGTGATACATGGACCCGGAGTGAGTTTTGACATTTAAATATTGAATATAATTTTGTCTTAATACCCACTTCGGACCCACGTGTCACTGATTTTAGAGGCAGGAGATTTGGTTCCGCCCGGAAAGCCTTTAGGAATTCAGATTCAATGCAATACTAACCGTATAAAATGAGATATGAATAATCTGTTTTAACCTGACACGAATCTCAAAGGAGACCCCCTATATTCCAAATAGGTACCGAATTAATTAATTTTGAGCTCCATTGTGAGTGTTCTACACAATTAGGTAACGTCAGATGCCTTAGGGATGCTCGTGGTTTAGACCATTTATATCTTGATAAGAATGAATACCTTGGGAATGATATTAAAAACCGTAAAGTGCCATACTTTAACCATGTGATTAATAACTTGATAGGAATGGTAAATTAAATTGCCTTTTAAATAAAGATATACGAGGCATTAAAAAATTATCGGAGTTTACAAAATCCTTTTTTTTAGAGAAGTAATGAAAATTAAAGAGCAAGAGATAATGCTTTGCTCTCGAAATTTTTAAATATGCTCTTGTTATAAAAAAGTAAATGAAAAGACTATTTATTTTTGAAGAATTCGAGATCTACCTGGGCTGTAATATGAAATAGCGGCTCCATTTTTTGGAGAGCGTTATTTCACGTTGTGGCTTCGCAAAAATCAAATTTTTTCCACCAAAACAGTTAATTTTAGTATATTTGTTTAATAATTTTTGAAAATAGAAAGAACAATTAACAATTTGAATTTGTTAGAAAGAACATCCAACAAAATACATCAAACATCTTATAATTTATATGTACTAGAAGGACTCCAAAATATTTTTCAAGTAGGATCTTTTCTGAATGTACAAAAAATTAAACTATTTCTTGATGCATTACTTAAATTAATTTTTTTACAGTCAGAAAAAATCCTACCTGAAAAATGTTTCGAAGTCCTTCTAATATATCTAAATTATAAGATGTTTTATCTATTTTGTTTGATATTCTTTCTAACATAATTAAATTATTAATTATTCTTTCTACTTTTAAAAATTATTAAACAAATATATTAAATTAACTGTTTTGAAAGAAAACGGGTAAATCTCGAATTTTCAAAGATTTGTGATCTTTCGATTTATTAATTTGTTATTGAGGATTTTTTTAAAATTTCAGACTTTTCTCTCTCTCTCTCTCTTTTTAAATCTTGGTAGAGGCTACAAGCCTAAGGATTCCTACAAGTGAACTTTTCTCTTTTGTAAAGGATGTTTTCCGCTGTTGGATGTCTCCATTGTATTCTCGAATCGTCTGGTTCTCACGGGTACGAAACCTTCTTTATTTGTTGAAATTTCATGCATACCCCTCAAGAATCTTGAAATTACGTATTCCCTTCTGTAAAATTCATGATATCATATTTACCATTCTTAATTTCAAACACTCACAAATTTATTCAATTTTTCACACTTATCATTACTTAAATTCAAAGAAGGTAAATTAAAAGATAGATGAACCTAATCAAGCATGTTAAATTTTCAGATAAAAAGGTTGAACAAAATAAAAAATATGATTTAAAAACAGCATGTTATTTTTTTAGATAACATATATCATAATTCACTTATTCTGCTACCAAGTTATATAACTTGATTGCAACGATGATATTCATATTAAATCCTATCCAAAAACGCCAAACGCCAAACTTTTCTCTAATTGTTCTTTAGTTCATGAAGACCGAATCATAATGCAATTTGTTTATCAGACGGTCATAAATTCTAACCTTATTTGGCAATCTGTTTTGCTCCCAATTGGCAGATTTATTTACAAAATTCATTTAAGACCGTTATTAAAACATTTTAATTATCATCTCATTATTTTTCTTTACCCTTCTCCTATTTTGCAGAAATTTTTTATTCACAAAAATTATAAAATTCGGACATACAAAAATAGAAAAAATATCCCGTTTATATCAAATATAGTAAGATTGGACTCATTAAGGTCGATCCAAAGTTTTTTTTTTTTTTAAAAAGAGTGGCAGTGGAAAAAAAAAAATTTATGGATCAGACTCAATAATTTCAATCCATCGAAAAATTAATTTTCTACGATAATCTGTTTTCGTATGAAAATATATTTGAAAATTAAATTTTATATTTATTAAAATCTTTTTATTTATTTTTGAAATAAGTAAAAAATTACCTAATCTACAAATTTTGGACTATCAAAAGTGTGATTTTCTGCCGATTTAAAATAATAGTAAAAGTTCAATAAAAAAGTATACTCCGGTCTCCAAATACATTTTTAAAGGTAGATCATATTCAGTTATTCAATCAACTGTTTAAACTTTAAAACAAAAATATAAATATATAGTATTGACCAATCCGCACATTGTAAAGTACCATAATCTCACTCGAGAGTGAATCAGTGAAATACAATAAAAGAACACAAAAAAAGGAATTCTCACAACTGCAGTAAACTAACATATAGTAGATAACACTATTTAATCAGATTTAAAAAGCATACGTTAATTAGATACAACAGTTCTGAATTAAATTATTGAAGACTGATCATAACAGCAAATTTATAATTATATTTGAAGGATAGCTTCTACATACAAGTACTGCCGGTACCAATGGCCAAATTGCAACTGCAAATCACATGCAAGTGCAGCTACAGATTGCAATTTTTCATCCAATGGCCAGCCTTGCCGCACTTAAAGCATACAGAATTGGTACCGCGAGGTGAGGTACACTCCAAACTCCAATGCCCCTCTTTACCGCAAGTAAAACACCTGCCTGGCCTTTTTAAAATGCCCGGACTCACGTTTTGCACCGAAGACTCTCCAATTGGAGAAATGGGGGCCAAAGTAGAAATATTACCTCCATCCATTGCATTCCCATGCTTATTTTCTGAAAAATCATCATCCTTGAAACAAGTTAAAATAGGACATTCTATGCACTGGCCTCTTTTACCACAATTTGGGCAGTTCTCCGCAACTTGAAATGCATCACTTAAATTGAGCCTTTTCATTGGTGAGATATCACCCATAGTATTAGGCTGATGTGGTCTTTTGCCAGGAGATAACTGTTTGTTTATCTCACTTCCAGTAGCAGCTGTACTGTTAGGGTCTTTTTCTTTGCACCAAAATTCAATGGTTCTCATGTCATTCTCCCCAAAGAGGTCCTTCACAGATTCATATGGAGAGAGTGTTTGCTTTGCCTCCAGGGTAGTCACATCAACGATCGATATATTATTTTGGTTTCTCTTAGAGTTACTCTCTGTTTCAGGTGGTTTTACTGGGCTATCAACCCTAATAGTGCCAGGAGATAACTGTTTGTTTATCTCACTTCCAGTAGCAGCTGCGCTATTAGGGTCTTTTTCTTTGCACCAAAATTCAATGGTTCTTTTGTCATTCTCCCCAAAGAGGTCATTTACAGATTCATATGGGGAGAGTGTTTGCTTTGGCTCCGGGGTAGCCACATCAATGATCAATATATTATTTTGGTTTATCTTTGAGTTACTCTCTGTTTCAGGCGGTTTTACCGGGCTATCAACCCATTCAAAGTGTTTGCAAGCTCCGTGACCCTAAAAAACAAAATGGAGAAATGAATCAAATGATGCAACATGAACATATGTGCATTTCATGCATTACTGACTATGCCATTTCTTTTTTCCTCTGTACACTTTAGTTCCTGTCTAATGTATCATTTCTGATGTAACATGCCTATTTGGTATATATAGCTTACCTCATGCATTAATACATATTTGTCTAAACAAGTTTCTCTTTTTTGGTATAGCTTACCTCTTTGGTAAGGATTGGCAATTTTATACGGTCATCAGGAGTCTCTAATTTGTAAAATTCACAGGGGTGTGTGTATACAAATATATACAAAGAGATCAATAGAGTGATGATAACAAAAGGAACTTATGTACCTTTTTTATAGGGCAAGCATAATACTTGCGGCCCTTGTTTTCTCCTTCGTGCATGGTCTGAACAATGCATGGTCCAGCCTTGCAAGAGCATGTTGGATTTTTAGGTTCTAAAGAGGTATTTTGGGGTTTAATTATCTTGCCCGGGCTCCTACTGCATCCTTGGCCTGGCTTCAAAGGGCTTTGACTACTCGGGCCCAACCCATCACACCATTGAAAGAAGTTGCACTTTGAAGTACATGCAAGAGCACAATATAGGTTATTGTGAAACAGAAGATACAAGAAAGGAAATAAAATGCATTGGAGATATAATTAGAAGATGCTGCCAACATAGACTCATAGGTAATAACAACTTGTTTATCTATACATATTTGACCTAAGATAAGTAAAAAGGTGGAGGGTGTCATGCCAGGTTGGTCTTGCCATTTTAGGTTTTCATTTGAGGCAGGGCGAATTGTTAACCTGTGTTTTAGCCAGATCAATTCCAAGCATTAAATTTTCATGAGTTTTTTCAGGTTTACGACCATCGTGGCAAGGTACAAAATTGAAGTCTAAATCTAAGAATAAACTTTATGAAATTTTTTATGGATCAAATTAGCGAAAATATTGAGGTTAATAAATGATAGGCTATCATAAAAGGCATTGCAAGTTTCATTTGACTTTGTTGTGAATACAGACTGGTTGCACCATCACTTTTCTGGGTTCTCCTGAAAAATAAAAGAACCAAACTAACCAGTAAACAAAATTAACCACAAGTTATACAGTGATGCTAGTTTAAACTTAAAGCTTATCATCACGATATGTGAGCTTAGCTTAAAAGACCATTTAATTAGCTTCAAACAATAAATTTGAACCATTGGTGCTGATCTATTTGATGAGCCAACAGTTTTCATTCTATTTTTTTGGTGCCGGTTTTGTAGTAACAATAATAATAGTTAACGTCTTAACCTTTTGATCTAACACAAAATTAACTCAAGAAAATAAAAAATTTGGAATGCAAATGCTAGGCTAGTTAAATACATCAAGATCATCCGTTCAATAGTTTTCCTACTAGCTTCAATGCACAGTAAAACCCTGAAATGAAGTTCTGCTGGTAAAATCATCACACCTGCCCTCGGATGCATTGCAAGGTATACAATTTATTTTTGTTAAAAATTTAAAGATTTGCTCAATTTTTAGACGACCACTAAACAAAATGAGACATCGGGGTTACTGAAATATAAAATCCTTTCAAAAATCAAAAGATAATAGAGACTGGAATTTACTATTTTAGCGGGGCATTTGTAGAAAAGGCGATTTGGGTTCTTCTCCGTGTGTGAGGTCTTTACAATGCATGTGCCACCTCCACATGGACACTGTTTCTTCGGCACATCCTCACCGTTCATTTTCATCGTGGCCTGATGATCCAGCGGTCCAGAGCCATCCGCACCAGATATAAAGCATTTGTTACGATTATACCCGTCTGGACTCACTACCACAGGGGTAATCTGGGAAGTTCGCGCCTTCGTCGGTTGACAGGTGTTGTGGTCTCTAGTAAAATGCCCGTCCTGCAAGGAAGGAGAGTATACTACTACTCCATGGGTATTTTGGGAAATGGACATCGGTATCACTGGAGGATCGGACGGTATTGGTACAGCCCCGCGAGGACTGCCACCATCGCTGACGCTATTACGAAAATGACCCTCTTGCTGCTGTTGAGAGGAGAAGGGCTTGCTCATTTCGACAGGGTCAATTTGGAGATTTTGTTCCGGACACTCTTCAAACAATCTCCTTGGCTGGAGGAAGGAACCGCTGCACGATCCCACACTCTCCGTGCTCGTTTCTTAAATCTTCGAAAAAGTCGATCTTTTTAAGGCCTCAAAGAGAGAAAGGTGATAACAGAAAGTAAAGTAATCGCAAATATGTAAGTGGCGTAAGGAAAACGAAGGTGGCGTTGTGTCGTACAATTTTTCCATCCGAAAAATAAATAAATCTTCTGTTATTCCAATCCTGACTGATCAAATTTCTTCATACGCGAATCATAATAAAGATGAACCGTTCAGATCTGAATAACATGTTCCTGTTATTTCTTTGAATAACAGCAGATTTATTTCCCGGAAAAAGGGGTCACAGTGCACTGACTCACTGTGGTGCCTCGGTGACAGGGAGAAGAAAAGAATTTTTAAAATATATATATTATTAGTTCAAGAGTAAGCTTAAGCCTTAAGCTTACTAAAATGGTTGATGAGCTTAAATTTAAAATTTATTAGAGAGGTCTTGAACGATAATTCTAAAAGTCTAAACTATTGAAACTGACTTAGATGTATTGAAATATTAAATTTATTAATTTTTAATTTTATTTTGTGTAAAAACATGCAGTAAAAAAAATAATAAAAATTAAACGTATTTTATAACTTGTAAATTTTTATTTTCGCCATCTATTTTTGTAATTAAATTTGAAGATTTATAAATGTAAAGTGTAAATGTATCAACTTGTGAAATAAATTGGTTGATTTATATTTGTTGTTTGAAGTTGTATTCACCAACTATATTGATAAAATTAAGTTCACACTAATGTCATCCAGTGTTGTAAATAATGGTATGCGGTCGTCGTACGGACAGGGAACCGTTAAGCTATTAATTGAAAAATAATCGAAAATAATGGATTATAATTAGAAATAATCGACGGATTAATCGAAAAAATTCATGACTATTTAGTCACCGCCAACGACTAATCAGCCGATTAATCAATCTAAACAGACATTTTTTAAACATTGATTCCACACTTCAGAAAAAAAAAAAAAATTTATATCAGTACATCTATCAAAGCAACTCTAAGAAATGAGAACGATAATGTCTCCTAGCTGAAATTCAACCACAGCTTTGTCTCCTGGACCGTAAAAATTATTTTGAAATTCGTGCCAGGTTAAAAGAAGGGTTCAGATTTATTTATTGTGATATATACGGGGATACAAAATCGGTCTTGGAGGTAATCAAAATTTCAGTTCACTTTAGAAAATATCGAATCATTAATTCGTTACACCCCATTTTTTAAAGTTTAATATATAATTAAATTATAAAAAAAATAATCTAGTAAAAATAATTAATTTTATTTCTAATTTTTGTTTTGTATTAATTATTTTGATTTCTTTCGTACGATAACGACGTCACCTGTATTATCACGTCTTGGTCACCTTACTTCGTTGACGCCTGTGAGACGTTTGTCAGAATAGGGTTATAGACTGAGAATCTATCCAAGCAATAATCACACTGATGATGTGATCACTCGTTGCTACAAAAGTCATGCAAACACAGACGACATTTAAAATGGTTCGAATAGATTTCAAACGACAACTTAAATCGTTAAAATTGATTTACCTATTAAGTAAAACATCTATATTATTTGAATATTTTTATAAACTATAATTAGGAAAAAGTTTTTTATGAAACCTGTATGATTATTTTTTTTTACAAAAATTATAAGAATTGAAATGTCATTTCGGTCCTCTTTTTTTTCCTAGTCGTTTTCACAGATTTCGAGAAAAAAATACGTTGAAAAATTATAAAAATACTTCAGACTGAATTGCCATTTCGGTCAAAAAAAAAAACATTCAGGACCGAAATGACGCTTTGATTCTTATGATTTAAAAAAAAAAATAATTATTATGTTGGTTTCATGAAAATCTTTTTTCTAATTATGGTTTATAAAATAATCATATTATTTTGTACAAAACCAAGATGTAAAATGAATATAAATCAGGGTTATAAATAGCTAACTATAGTTACGCAATAGCTGCGTTATGTCTTTTTTGAACCGCAAAAGCTATATCTATTTATTAACTCAAAGGTTAATATTCATTAATTCAAATGACTCTTATATTATAGGTAGGATCTGGATTGACTCCGTTTAAAATCAGACTCGAATGATTTATTTTTGAGTTAATGCAGAGGATACGCATTCCCACTTCCAATATAGATTTGACCATCTAATTATGCAGAGGATACACATTAAATTTACCATTTTACAAGATGTTATAGTCATCAGATAGATATGGTTTTCTTGTATTTCACCCTATTTATCTTGTTTATGTCTGACTTGTTTAAACAGGCCAGAATAATTAATGAGGTAAATTCCAAATATGATGCCAATAATGGCTTAGTAAGATGCAGAGCTCACACTTTAGGCCTGTTGTTTATTTTGAAAGGGCTTTTTCTTTGTTTCCAAGCCCAAATAATTGCACACTGGGAAGCCATCTCCAGTTTTATTATTATTAAACTTTTGCCAAATTTTCTGTCACAAATTTCATCTACATTCATATTAAACTATGCAATTAATAAGAATTTGTGGTGGTTTTTCGCATGAATTTTTTAGACAAATTATGTAATTATGCGTTCGTGAATAAGAAAAAGAATTATTAGTGGATAAGATATAACATTAATAATTTAGTCACTTAATAAACATATATCCAAATTTCTTCTCTCTTTCTTTTATTAAGAACTCTCATATTTGTATATTTGTTATCTATTATAAACATCACATTGTAAATGGAAGTTTGTAATTTATTTTGTAATATTTGATCGTAGAAATATCATTCTAAAAAGCTTATTATAATACTGATATTATTTTAAATAAAATATTCAATATTTTGCATTGTTATAGTAATTTAATTTATTATATGTCTTATATCTATATTCAAATTTGTATCCATCAAATATTCATTTTATACCCCTATCTTATTACTCACATTAAATTTCCTGTGATCTTACTAAAAGGTTTTTGTTGGGCCCCCTTGTAAATTTAGATTCACATATCTAACTCCATTTCATGAATCCAGTAAATAATTTAATATTATAATTCTGGGCTTTCGGCCCAATATACAATAAAATACAACTATGGCCTGTCACGGGTATGATCTCTGTTGTAAAGGTTCTTTTGAATTTAAAAAAAATTATTTTTTCATGTTTTGGTATTTCGTACTGTAATGTGAGTACCGTGAGTCCGTGAAAGTTTTTGGCACGGGGTGTAAGAGCCACTCCATCTCACTGATTGAAAGGAATTTCTAAATAATTATTAACTAATAATTAGAAATTAAAGTCTTCTTAATTTCTAAACTTTTACATCTCTAAAATTAAATTTATATTTTTTATTAAGAAAGAGAGAGCAGCAAAAAAACAAATAGAAAGCAAATGAACGTGGCTTAAGGGTTTGCTCCAAAGGGTGACATAGAAAGAGAATGGAGGAAACACTATGCGGAGGGAAACCAATACCGTATTTGATCGGGCTACTTCATATGTTTCAGAATAGAAGAATCAGAGAGGAAGCGGAGGAGAGCGAATACTGTGCGAAGGAGAGCGGATGTGAGTATCGTGAAAGTTTTTGACGAAACTGTTCGCCTTCAAATAGGGATGTAAGAGCATCTCCATCTCAGCAATTGAAATGAATTTTTAAATAACTGTTAACCAATAATTAGAAATTAAAGTCTTTATGAATTTCTGAACTTTCACGTCCCTAAAATTAATTTTAGACTTTCTATTAGAAGAGAGAGCATCACAAAAACAAAGAAGAAATGATTTGAACCAATGTTATCAGAACTGGACCGGACGTCGATCTGGTAAAGCTCCGGTTTAACGGTTCACTGGTCAGACCGATGGTTCAACCGGTTTGACTGCTGATTTTTTAAATACTTACATATTTATTTATAAGATATAATTATTATTATAAATAATTATGTTTTATGTAATAAAATTTTCAATATACATATTAACAATGTACTATAAAAGTAAATTTATATATTAGAAATAATTATTTTTTTAGAAAATATTATATCTACTGTAGCTCAAATGTAGAACTTATTGTTAGAATTTGTAAAATAATTAAATAAAATATTATAAAATATTTTTTTCATCGAAGAAATTTTATATTTTATACTTCATAAATAAATTGAATAACTACATAGAAATTCTTTAGTTTTTGTGATCAAGTGAACCCCTAATGATCCATATTAGAATTAATATTTAGTTTATAAAAAAATAATATTGCAACAAATGTTGAATTATTCTTAAACACATAATTGTTTAGAAAAGTATGTTACAAAATATAAATGACTACACAAAGTTAGTCACAGAATAATACACATTAGATTCCACTTTTTCTCCTAAAAAGTTGTTCACTTTTCTCCTCAAAAGTTGTTCCTTTCCATTCAAAATTGAAAATAGTCGCGTGACAACAATGGACAAAAAATCAATATAAAACCGGTTTTTTATATAAAACCGGCCGGTTTAATTAAATATATCCGGTTCTATTGCATATCCGGTCCAAATAGCGAACCAAACCGTAAACCTGTACGGTTCCGGTTTATTCTGGTCGAACCGGCCGGTCCGATTCGGTTTTGATAACAGTGATTTGAACAAATTGTTTCGCCAGCGTGGCAATTCGAAACAGTTTCTTAATAAGAAATTTTTCCAAATTATTTCTAAATAAAATAGCTTGCCTATATTTCTGAAATGAAATAGAAATCGCCACGTCAGATTAGAAATCTCAATAATTTATGAGATAGAGATGCTCTAAGAATTAGAGTGCTGAGAAAAGCATTGATCCTCGTCTCCTTTCTTCCTTTTTCGTTCCCCTTTCTCTACGCACTTAGTTATGGTGTGCATTCTAAGAAAGCTTTAAAGAGAGTGTGTCAAACGAGTACAACTATGCTTACGTTTGTTGCTCGGCAAATAACAGTTCAATTATCCAAGTGGAATTGCATTTAATTTATATGTTTTCTTTGAAACCATTTACTCTAAAGAGCTAAATTGTCGAACTGAAGAAATCACTCTACTAGTTGGGAAATCAAATTGCACATCTAATACAGATGATGATGATATACATTGCGTTACATATTTAATTTTTGGCAGAAAAAAATTATAAAAAAATTCCGAAATAAAGGGAGTCTTTATATGAAATTAAGGTTCTAAATAGCGCGCTGTAGTGCTTTCGGACCATAAAAGTTATGACGCTATCGGCTCTATAGCGATGCTATTTGAGCATAACGTTGTTTTTTTAATCATTCCGCTATGACGCGATAAACGGTATTTAAATATTTGTATGAAACTGACATGCAAATAGTGCAAAATTTATTATGAATTTTTTTTAAGAAAAATATGAAAACGATATTAATTTTGGATAATTCACTGTCTTAAGAAAATTATAGGAAAAGTTGAAAACGAAACGAAGGAAATTAAATTATTTATCGACTTTGAGTCATGATTGCACTTTGAATTTTTGTATGAATTGTTTTTTTTTTCATTTTCTGGGAGCAAACTGGTTTGGCGCGAATTGGAGATGGGCTTTTGCGCCATGAGAAACAATAAATTGGAACATAATCGTCGCCCAAAAAAATAATGTTATTTGTCAAAATTAAATTGGAACATAATTATTATTTAATATCATGAATAATTATTTGTTAAAATTATATTGGAAATTAATTATTTTTTAATCATGAATACGTATTTGTCCTAATTTTATTTCTAAATTATTTGTGAATGACATTCCCAAAATATTTACAAATTATTTGAAAAAAATAAATAATGTCAATTATAGTTTACATTTGATACACATTAAAACTGAGAATCAATGGATTTAATTGCTTGTTATCGTAATTGATATTAGTTTAGAAATTTTAAATTGCTATCATATCAATTATTATTTTAATAAAAACAATTTTTGTGCTAATGCTAAGCTTTATAAAATCTTAATAAAATGTTATCATTTCACTTTGAATTTTTTTATGCTAATTTTTTGTTTCCGTAATTTTTAAAATTTTCAGATATTCGTTTATGTGGATATGGATAATCTGTATCCGTATTTTCTATTCATTTGTTTTAGAATCATAGATTTTTATAGGAATATTTTTTTCTTGATATTTTTGATTAAAAAGATAGAGATGATGAAAATTAGACACTCAGAATAACGATTCTTTTTTAAATATCCAACATTAAATATAAATTAACAAATATGACCAATTTGGTTGAATTTTTAAAAAAATGTCTAGGCTGGCTAAAGTTTCGGCGGCCTAGTATTATTTATTTATTTTTTTAAATAGTATATAATTTTTTTATCGGGCCGACCAAAGTTTCGACGGCTTGGTATTTTTATTATTTTCTTGTAAAATAGTATATAATTTAACATTTTGATTGTGTGATCTCTTTGGCAGACTGCAATACCGTTTTGAACGGGTAATTGATTTAATAGGAAAAACAACCCTGAATGAAGGTTAATTTAACATAATTTATTTAGTATAATTTAGTTTATTTTAGTATAATTAGCACAATTTAGATTATTTTAGTATAATATGCATTAATATAGATTTTAAAAATAAACTAAATTATACTAAAATAAACTAAATTATGCTAATTATACTAAATTAAGCTAATTATACGAAAATAAACTAAATTATGCTAATTATACTAAATTAAGCTAATTATACTAAAATAAATTAAATTATACTAAATTATACTAAAATAAACTAAATTATACTAAATTATACTAAATTCTGCTAAATTATGCTACATTATATTAAATTATGCTAATTATACTAAAATATACTAAAATAAACTAAATTATGCTATTTATACTAATTATACTAAATTATGTTAATTATACTATATTATACTGAAATAAATGATACGATTTATATTTTTATGTTGGATATTAAAAAAGAATGAAAAGTCAATATTTTAGTTCACATTAAACAAAATTTATATGTGTCCGGAACACATACTGTATTTTAATAATATGTTGAGATTTTAAGACTTGTTGTGTTGTATCATACTGTATTAAAAATGAACACAACAGATTTATTAACACGCACAACTTGATAAGATGTGTTTGTGTGTGAGTTGACGGTTTTAATCAAAACAGACGTGAAGAAACTTTTTAATTAGAACCGTTCGATCTGAATCGGCAGCTGATATTGATTAGGGAAAAAACAAGATCCGTGCTTCAAAACAGACCATTCAGAGTATGCCACGTGGTAGGCTCAAAACGGTTAATTTTGAATAAGCATGCAGTAATCGAGCCGCGTGAAGCGCCTCAAAAAATGTGTAAAGTTTTGTAAACCCGGAGCAACCATTCAGGAAATAAGCAACCAGTCGGTTACCGGCCATTTTTATTAATATTCTTAAAAAAATAGAAAATTTTAAAAATGTCACTCTCTCTAATTTTTTTTCATACATGCCCTGACCGCCTGGGCCTGGGGCGGCCTAAAACAGCTAGTGAGGCGCCCCAGGGCCCGGCGGCCCATACCTTAAGTGAGGCGCCACCCCCTGGGGCGCCCCACTAGTCCTGTGATTTAAACGCATTTTCTGCCTCTGTCACTTCCCGATCTCAGACCTTCTCTGGAGGCGATAACTGGGGAAAATAGGTATGTTTTTTTAATTATAATAATTAGTAATTATAATTATAATAATTAGTAATTATAATTATAATAATTAGTAATTACTGTTCCAAATTTACTGTTGCACTTACTGTAGCGTACTGTACATTACTGTTGACATTTACTGTAGCGTACTGTACATTTACTGTTGACCTGTACTGTATCGTACTGTACATTATTGTTGGTATTTACTGCAGCGTACTGTACAATTACTGTAGCAATTGCTGTACACCTACTGTAGAAAAATTGTAATTTTTTTTAATTTTGTTTATTTATTTTTCAATTAGTCATTTATTAATGTACCCATTATTATGTCATGTAATACTTGTAAATTTTTTTTTTAAAATGTAGTTTGTTAAAGAAGAGATGTTAGTTGCACTGTATGTCGGCGGCAAGCTAGAAAGGGATGAAGATGGCGTGCATTACACGAAAGAAGTCGCATTTGGCTTCGAGATTAATGAAAATACCACATTTGAGGAACTGAAGCAGCTAATATACGAAAAGACATCTGTAAACCCCAACAGGTATGAAATAGAGTTGGCTACACGGATTGACAACTCACGTGGGGGGGGGGGGGTAGACCTTACTTTGTTAAGTTTCCAATAACAGATGCCAATTTGTGGAGAGTTGTGTATACTCAATTTGTAGCTTGTGGGGTCCCGGTAATGGACATATATTCGAAGAGGGTTCCCCGCACGAGGGCTGGACCTTCAAGTTCGGCTGGGGCTGGACCTTCAGGTTATGACAACCAGGGGTACCATCAGCACTCCCCTTATGACCACCAGGAGTACCACCAGCAATCCCCTTATGACAACCAGGGGTACCACCAGGAGTATCACAGCCCCGGTAATGACAACCAGGGGTACCACAACTCCCCAGAAAATACTGAAGAGTTACCACTACCACCCAGACAGACACCCATAATCCCTAGATTTCCAACTATGCCAGAGTCAGGACCGGTACCCGTTAATCGAAATGATGTTGATGTTGATGTTGATGCTATTGATGCCGTACCAGAAAGAGAAATGGAAACGGGGGATGAATACCAAGGGGTTTGGGAAGATGATGACTTATCAGATGGTGATGCAAATGTAGCAGGGTTGTCCAGGGCAGAAAAATTCCCGATTAGAGGTCGGGGGAATAAGCATCCGGTTGCCACATTCAACGACACCACAGCTTTCGAAGAGGCAGACATTAGTTTCTTTGGTCCTCGTGTTGTATACAACAAAGAACTTGCCGCAGGGCAAGTTTATACCAGCGTAGACGAGCTTGTAAAGAAAATATATGAGACTCATGTTCACGGCAACTGGGAATGTATAATACACAAAAGGGACCGAACAAGGTTAGTTGTGCTTTGTTCAACTCACCCGCACTGCGAGTTCCGCCTTTTTGCAACCCCTGCGGGTTCAGGGGAAGCATGGATGATTAAGAAGTGCGAACCACCTCATACATGCAAGTCTGCGTCCACAAGGACAGACCATTCAAATCTGACAGCATCACTAATTGCCGATGCAATTGAGGAGGACATTAAGTTGGATCCATCGATGAGCATCAAGGCGGTGGCTATGACCGTCAGACACAAATACAAATATGTAATCCCAAAATACAACAGGCTGTGGAGAGGTCGTGAACTTGCGATTTGCAGGATATTTGGTAGTTGGAAGGACTCATATGGCTATCTGGCACCATTGCTCCAGGCCATGGCAAGTACAAATGTCGGCACCGTATATGAGCGATGGCATGGCCCTTTTTTTGATAAAGACGGTGTACTAATAGAGGGAGCTAAACAATTCAAGGGCATAGCATGGGCTTTTGGTCCTTGTATCCAGGCTGTGCCATACATCAGACCTGTTATCAGCATTGATGCATGCTTCATGTCTGGCCGTTACGAGGGGAGACTACTCATAGCATGCGCATATGATGCTGAGAACCAGCTGTTGCCTTTGGCGTTTGCAATTGTTCGTAAAGAGGACAGCGAGAACTGGGGATTCTTTATGCAGTTTTTAAGAAGACGGGTGATTGGGGAAGGGAAGTTTTTCTGTGTGATATCAGACCAGCACAAAGGAATAAAATATGTTTTTGATCGTGAAGATTACGGTTGGTCAACACGTACTGGCCAGTGTGTGCACAGGTTGTGTATGCAACACGTTGCGGAGAACCTTTCCAAGGCAACCGGAGGCGACACGTGGGTTACTGATACATTTAGATGGAATTGCAGAAAGAAAAAGCCGAGAAGGGTGGTAGAGATGACTAGCAGTTTTGCAAGGGTACATGCATTTCAATTGTTTACATATATTATTGTACTTTAAGAAAATAATTTTTTTTTACTACAATTGTTTACTTACATTATTCTATTTCCTTATTTTCTATGTAGTACATGCCAAAGGCAAATCTCTACTTAATGAAGGTGGGGAAAAATAATCCCCGAGATGTCAACGAAGATCCAGCATACGAGAAAATATATCAATCCCGGGATGGAGGTTGGCGTTGGGGAATTATGACCACCAACGGATCCGAGTCGCTGAATGCAGTATTCAAGCAGAGCCGGATGTTGCCTGTGGCTGCAGTTGTAGAGGACACATTCTACAAGTTAAATGCCTGGTTTCAGGAACGGCGTGCTAAGGCCGCAGAATTAATAAGGATGAACCAGTCATTTTCAACAAGGGTGGAGGAGAAACTAAGACGACACAGAGACAAAGGTGCAACCATGACCGTGATCCCGATGGGTAACGATGGAACAGAATTCGAAGTGCAAAATCCAAATGAGTACGTTCCTACCACCCGTAAACCAGACGGCACTATGGCGTTTGTCAAGAGGGCTTGCAAGTACGTGGTTAAATTCGGAGATGCCAGGGCGGTAACCTGTACATGCCAAGGACCCCAGCTAAGTCACATACCCTGCAGTCACGTGATGGCGGTATGCCGAGTGAGGAACTACTGTGAGGATCACTATGTTGCTGACATGTACCGTACCGATTACCTTGCTTCCACTTGGGGTGGATCTTTCCATTCTTATCCTGATCAGCATGAGTGGCCTACATATGTCGGAGATAGAATATTACCTTCAGAAGGATGGATAAGAAAGGGAAGGAGGAGACACAAGCGTATTGTAATGACCATGGACGAGATGGGTGGTAGGCGACCGTCGGGAAATCGGGCTCGCCGTTCTGTTTCCGACAGGCGCAGGGCAGGTACGTAGAATTGTACAAAATTTATTTATGCTTTAATTATATTACTAACTGAATTGCATTGTTACATTTAGATGCAATAAACGAACACAACGAAAGAGAAAATGCCAGAGTTGTCGCTGAAGCAACCGGTAGAACACAACCCCCTCCTCCTGTAAGCCAATCATCTAGTAGCCAAGCCTCTACAAGTAATGCCGCACCTGCCACTGGTACCAGAAGAACTAGTCGTTTGTTAGGTTTATTCAGACGTGGTGGCAGATAAACTTGCTATTTTGCTTATGCGAATTGATTTATTTGGTATATGTGTATGTGTATGTGTATGTGTATGTGTGTATGTATGTGTATGTGTATGTGTATGTGTATGTGTATGTGTATGTGTATGTGTATGTGTATGTGTATGTGTATGTGTGAGTTTTTTTGTATGTGTATGTGTATATATGTATGTGTATATGTGTATGTGTATGTGTATGTGCATGTGTGTATGTGTATGTGTGTATATTATACATATAGTTCACCAAAGAAATAAAAATAAAAATTAAAGTTATAAAAATTTACGACATCACTTCGTAAATATATCAAATATTATATTTTTTGGCATACACATACACATATACATAATATTTTATTTTTTGACATACACATATACATAAACCCAACACTTTTTTCAACAAAATTATTCAAATCAAAATACTAAGATTTCTCAAAAAAAAAAAAAAAAAAACCAAATTACTAATGGGGCGCCCCAGGGGGTGGCGCCTCACTTGGGGTATGGGCCGCCGGGCCCTGGGGCGCCTCACTTGGTGTTTTGGGCCGCCCCTAGTCCAGGCGGTCAGGGCATATTTAAAAAAAAATGAGGAACATGGTTATTTTTAAAATTTTCTTTTTTTTCAGGGATATTAATAAAAATGGCCGGTCGGTTACCATTCTTAATTTTCTTTTCAACAAAACTCACTTTTTGTGCAAGTATCATGCCAATTTTTTTAAAAATACCCAACTAATAAATAAAATTAATAAAAATAACCACGTTATCGCAAAATTTATAAAAATACCCCCGCCCTGCGAATATTATCCGCGCTCCGTAATATTTATTCCCCCCCGCGGATAATATCCGCGCCCCGGACTTTTAATTCCCCCCCCCGCAGATAATATCCGCGCTCCGACCCCTTTAATACCCCCCCCGACAGAACCCTTCTTTCTTCTCTCTTCTTCCGCCGTTTCTGTTCTGTTCTGGCCGCTCTCTCTCGGTGAAGCGCCCAGACTGTCCAAACCCCCGCCCCCTCTCTCTTTTGTGCCTCACAAGAGTCTCACCCCCGCCCCTTCTCTCTTCCATCTCCCTAGAGCCCGCCCCTCTCCTCCGCCTCACGAGCAATCCCTCTTGTTGCTGGTTTTCGCCTCCGGTGAGTTCGATCGGTGTTCGAGAGTGTGATTGTTGCTAGTCCGTCGATCTTTGCTCTAAACGGTTAGTAATCACAAGCCTAATTTAATATTTGATTTAAAGAAATTAATTGAATTGTGGGGTTTGCTCGGGTTGTTGATTTTCCCGGCAAGCACAAGCCTAATTTGAGATTTTCTTTAAAGAAAGTAATTGCATTGTGGGGTTTGCTCGGGTTGTTGATTTTTCCGGCAATAATATGCCTAATTTGAGATTTGTTTTAAAGAAAATAATTGAATTGTTGGGTTTGCTCGGGGTTTGCTCGGTTAGGAAAGTGTACTTGTAAACCTATATTTAGATGGTCAATTTTAGAAAAAAAAAATTAATTAGATGCTTTCCAATTTTGTAAATTTAGTCAATTCATCACACTGTTTTACATGTAACTAATAATGGTTATTCAATATCATATTTATATTCTTTTATCTATTCTTGAAATAATTTTGTTATGTTATATCAATTCTAATACCCAATGATGAGGCTCATATTACCACTTCATAAAACTAGTAAATTAAGCTTCAATTTCTACATGAAAAAAAAGAAAAAAAAAGAATGCTTTTCTCCATCTTTTTTGTGAATGTCTACAAGACTAAAACATCAGCTAACATACCATGTGATGTTTAGAGCGCTTAAGATAAACACATTTATGTTTCTCATTTCAAGTTCTTGTGATGTTGAAAGGAGACACGTAGACAGGTTGTCAGAGGAGTTGCATGCATAGATTAGCATAGCATTCATGAGCAATATATGCGTCATGAGCAGTTCTGGTGACTTGATCCGTTCCATTTTTTGTGTGCATTTTATCGAAATTGGTAATATTGTGTTCGTTATGGTTATGAACAAGACTTAATTATGTGACATTGGTTTGTCACATATATTAGTTATGCTGGAAGAAAAAACACTTGGTTGTCTGACATGAAGAGGCATAATTGATTGGTAAATTAAATTATCAATTTGTTGGTATCTGATAAATATATACCAAATTTCATCACTTTTAAGAGTTTTGAGATTTTACTTTAAAAAAGGCTTGTTAATTCTTATTAAAATAGATTTTAAACTAGAATTTTCATTAGTTAATAGTCAATTATACATAGTCAGTAGTTCTAATAGCCAACCCGTTATACATAGTCAATAGTTCTAATAGTCCGGAATTAGCGTATTTTATCCAATATTATGATGTCTAATTTTCTTTTTAACGTAGGATGGCGGCTAGGGGACGGGGACGGGGACGGCCTAGGAGAGTACCACCACCGGACCCTGATCTTGAGCCAATTCCCGATAACAACACGGAACATTTTAGTCCTCTATTATGGATGACTCACGCAGAGCATCGAGTTTCACTGGCATCTATTGAGGTACTTGATTAATTTTTTAAGTTTAAATTTTGTGGAGTTGTCGTATTTTTAGTTTTTTATGTTGTTTACTTCTTTCAACACAGAGTGAGGAGATTGTAGAGGCTAGGAGTCGGCATCCTAGTATACAGTACTACTCGTTGATGGACCAGTATCTGCAAAATTTGGGACTGCATCATTTGGTCGATATTATGGAGACGGAGACTAAGGCCATTAATGCGTCCCTCTTGGCAGGACTAGTGGAGCGATGGCGCCCTGAGACTCAGACGTTCCACCTACCGTTCGGAGAGATGACAGTGACTCTCCAGGACGTTAGTGTCCTATGGGGTCTGCCCATCCAGGGTGAGCCCGTTGGTGGCATATCTGACCCCCCTGAGGAGGATGACGACATGATCAATGACAGACTCGCAGAGCTGTTGGGAGCTGAAGGAGATATACAGGATTATAATGGGAAGTCCAGATACGCTATCAAGAAGACGAAGCTGCGAGCTCTGTTTGCGGGAGGTCTGGATCGGGATGCCACGGAGCTTGAGATTCAGAGGTACTAAAAAAACTATTAGGAAATAAATTTAAATTGTACTATAATTAATGTCAAAAAATGAGTTGCCTTCTAATTTTAATATTACAGATATACACGGGCCTTCCTGATGGACCTATTTGGTTCTATTATGTTCCCTGATTCGGGTGGTGATACTGTCCCGCTGATGTATCTGGAGCTGGTGCGGGACCTTGAGCCAGATAGAAAGTACAACTGGGGTGGGGCAGTCCTATCACATCTTTACTTCAACTTGTACCAGAGTTGTCAGGTCAGTAAGTTCTTCTTGTCTTATTTTAAATTTTTGAACATCTATGTGATGGCTAATATTCTTCAAATTACAGAAGAAACAAAAGGTTATGTACGGGCTAGTAATTCTACTGCAGCACTGGGCATGGTCACGGCTACCGGTGGGGGTACCTGTGCTGAATAAATCGCCAGAATGGGGAGTTCCCACGAATGAAGACTGTCATGCATTTGGCAAGAAATTTTATGGACATCACCAGTACAAGAACCAGCCTCACGGAAAACCAGTAGGTATCAGGCTGGTCCAAGGACAGATTCAGAGCCTGGGTGACACGCAGGTGACCTGGACTCCATACCAGGAGCTATACAGTGAGGGGAGGCTGCCGCAGACAGTAGCAGATGATTCGGCGGTGTGGCTATACAGGGGTCCACTGGTGTGCTTCTGGATAGTGGAGTTCCACTATCCGGACCGGGTGCTCCGTCAGTTTGGATATCCTCCACTCATCCCCGCAGATCCAGACGTCCCGAGATCTGAGATCAGGAGGCTATACGGGTAGGTTATGTTATCCTATTATATAGTAGCGGACATTGGTTATTGACTTAAAATTGCAACTAACATATTAATTACAGGATGACGCACGGCAATCACCCCGGCAGAGATTGGAGTACGTTTTACGAAATACACTACGGAATGGCCAGAAATATGATTGCCAACTTGTGGCATATGCCGGAGGATGGGGTGCAGTTCCAGGGAGATCCTCTATTGAGATACGAGGCTTGGTACGTACGTGTCTGCATGGCCTCGGTTTATCTAGAGGGAGATTACGGCAATTTTCTTCGCTGGAAGATATTCTCAGATGATGGTTATACCCCCACTGGCCGGAAAGGTGCTCGTCAGGTAATGCATAATTTTGAGAAATATGAACTTTTTTGCATAATTTTTACTAAATCTAACCTTGTTTTTTTTAGCTGCTGGTAGGGCTTAAATGTTACGTTACGAAATTTTTACAATTAAATTGAAATGAATCAAAAGAAAGAATCAAGTTAATTGTGTTAATAAAATGGAAGTTTAAACCTTAATTAAGGTTTCCCTAAATAATTAAGTTAATTGTGAATTGAAACCGCGTCGAAATTTCGAGATTTCGGAACTTTATAGGCTCAGTGCGGATTAGATTGACCGCAGTGCGGGTAGAAGTCATCCGCAGTGGCTCAGGCTTTTTCTGGAATTTTGACAAAAAAAATGACTAAGTAGTGAGTGCGGGTGAGGGATCCGCAGTGCGGATGGGTTTAGCCGCACTCATGAATTTCTGTATTGCACTGAATTTTTCTGAAATCGGCTAAGTAGTGAGTGCGGATGAGGTTGAACCGCAGTGCGGATCAGGTTCATCCGCAGTAGGCTCGGACTTTTCCTGGATTCGGCTGACAACCGACTAAGTCTCGAGTGCGGATTAAGTCACCCGCAGTGCGGATTGGCTAATCCGCATTCAGGGTAATTTTAACCCTAAAACCCAAATTAAACCTTCTCTCTCTCTCACTTCACCATTTTCCCCATTTTCAAGTGAATTTCGGTTAAGAGAGAAGGAAAAGATCCCGTGAGTTTCCGTTTCGCTCAGACTCCCGATTGTTGCGAGAAATCGAGTCTGGAACCGAGAAAGCAGCCGAGGATCTCTTCGAACCCTTCTATTTGGTATTTCTTTCTCTCCTTTTTACTTTCGAAACCTCGAATTTTCTCGATTTCTCGGATTCTCGTTTTAAACCCGAGATTTGTGTTCGAATTGCTCGAGGACTAGTTCCTCTACACTTCTTACTAGTTTGTTTGTCAATCTTTTTCCCGATTTCTTCCGATTTATGAAATCTGATTTCTAGGGTTTCGTGCCAAAATTGAAAGTTGGCATAATCGTGATTTGATTTGCTTAACCCGACCAATTAGACTTGTAATCGGTAGGGTTGCCTCCTGATCGTGAATTTTTAGAACATTTAACGGCCGATTTGAGGTTTTGACCAAATTAGGGTTAACCAAACGGTAAATTGAAATGAACCGAGAACCAAAGTAGTGAACCGGTGATTGATGGTCACCAAATGGAGAGTTGTATGGTCCCGAGGACCTAGATGAATTTTGTGTGGTTTTAGATGATGTTGGTAAGAAATAATGAACCGAACGAATTGATACCAAAAACATAGAAATTGAATAGGGAAGGTATAAACCCTAGCACCACTCGATTAAACTCCTCGATCCTGAACCAATGTTAAACCTAGTATACGTATAATATAGGTGTAGGCTCGGTCGAGCAAGAACTTGCGAGACCATACGAGACGTCCAATCCTTAGCTTAAGCGGTACGCTCGTCAAACAGGTGCGGGATTCTTGGACTTGTTTGATACTTTATTTTCAGGAATTAAACTGTGTTTTCGTTTGTCATGTTGAATATCATTGATTGCATCACTGAATTGCGTAGAGCATTTGCATAGCCCAATCAAATTAAACTCGAATTGATCTGAATTGAATGATTTGCATACTGGTATGGTTATAGGTTATGTCGATCTATTGTGATCTGATTTTGATTGAAAGTCACCACGAGTGGAATTGATATGTGTGTGTGTGAATGGATTTACGAAGTTAAGCACTTGGATCCAATTAATTTGCCAAGTCGGGCTGTATGCTGACTTGGATTCCCAGGATCCTAAATGGCCTTAGGTGAACGGCCCTCGATATTCCCAGTACCGGTTGGGACGAGGGAGGGTGATTATGTTATGAGATGTGTGATTGGAAATCGTGGTTGACTTGTGTAACGTCTATGGCTCGGTAGCATTTTCCTACGTGTTAATGCATTTGAACGGTCGATTGAATATGACGAATATTGGAAACGATTCTAAAGTGGATTTTCTTTACATGATTTGAACCAGACCTTAATAAACTGTTAAGCCAAGCGGTTGCAGATGGGTGTCAGATAAAGGGTCCAGCGGTTGGCCATCTGTAGGTGTCAGTAACCCTACAGATGTGGGTTTGATAAAGGTTCAGCTCGAAAGAACATCTGTAATTGCTACAAGCCCTACTGAACTGAGTTAGGAATCGAGTTAAGCCAAAATATATGTTGTGTTTGAGATTCATCTTGGAAATTCCGTAAACTGTGTTTCAGGTTGATTAACTGTTGTCGAGTAGTGGCATTCTGTTATTTATGTTTTCTTATATAACTGTTTGCATTGTTGTTGTTTGGGTTTCATTATTGAATATAGAGTTTGATTGCAAGTCCAATAATTCAAATGTGGCAAATTCGCACTGAGAATTTATTCTCACCCCCACCTTCCCCGTTATTTTACAGGTATTGGTGCGACTGATTCCGGAGAGGCACGAGAGTAGTAGGCCTTAGTAGCTTACCAGTATATGACCCTAGATATCTTTTGTTGTATAGATTTAGGGTAGGCCTCGTGGTTGGTATCCGGATGAGATACTTTTGTTGTATTATATGCTGACCAGACTGTGTACTCTGATATATATATTAGAAACTTGTTTGAATTGCTTGTTGTTTGGTTTGAAATGTGAGTAGCCTTGTAAGCATACACGGCGTTGTATGCTTACGGCGGGGGACTGTTACGACCCGTGGCCGCGGGGTGTGACATTAAAGGTGCCGCGCGTTCAATCATCTGTCTTGGAAAAATAGGCTACAGAGCAGTCGGGCATGCGATGTTGAACTTGGTTGCCCCCTGTATTGAGGACAACGGCCACGAGGCAAAGCTAGTCACTATGCTACGAGACGCGGGAGAGAATATTGATTGGCGCAAAATATGGTCGGACGAGCCTGATGCGCCACATATGCTGAACAGTGAGATGCCACCGATCCCCACAGAGCAGCCAGAGTGGGACTATCATCGTTTCGTACTTACCATGACCGGTTGGCACGCCTACCGCGACGAGCATGGACGTCCAGTTCTTCCCCTGGTATATGATTCTTTATTTTATTTATTTCTTTATTGCAGGTAAAGATTCAGTAAAAATTTACTAAATTATTGGTATCCTTGCAGGGTCCTGCATACATGCCGCCACCACCTGAGCAGCACGAGTCTTCAGAGATCCAGCTTGAGCAGGATGATGAGGGGTTCACTTTCAGCCTTTCAGATTTACCTCCAGCTGATCAGTGGGATACAGCCGCCTCTCTGGGTCAGCCGTATCTACCGAGGGCTCATGATTGGGAGGCTTCTAGGAGCGGGACTCAGACTGACTGTGCATCCCAGTTTGTAGAGTCCCTATTCCATACCCCACCGCCACCGCCAGCTACCTACGCGGCCGAGCCCACAGATCCATGGAGTGTAGCACTCACGATGAGCGCACAGGCTGAGCCCGAGGAGGAGGTTACACCAGCTCGTAGAGCGCAAGCTGGACAACTTCAGTGGCAAGACTGGCGTCAAAGGAATTTCAGTAGGGAAAATAAGGGTCATCCACCTGACCGGTTTAGCCCTTCAGAGTATATTTGAGATAGATCTTATTTGCAGTTATTTGAGATAGATCTTATTTGCAGTTATTTGAGATAGATCTTATTTGCAGTTATTGTTTTAGTTTAGATTAGTTTTATTATGTTTTATTATGTTTCGTTATGTTTTATTATGATTTGCAGTTTAGTTTTACTGTTTTGGTATTTACTTTAAAACATAATCTCCAAATACACAACAAATACAATAATCCGACAAGTACACAATAAAATTAAGTTCATACAAACTTCTAACTTAACAATTAGAACTAATTTAAATTCCAGCCTGAGCAGATCAACGTAAGCTCCCAATACAAATTGAACTAAATGCATAACGAACTGAAAAATGTATTATTCCTTGAAGGTTAAATTTTTTTTTCTTTCATCTTTGAAGGTACATGAGTCTTAGTCTTAGTCTGAACCTTAGGCGGCGTCGCTACATTAATTTCTTCTTTCCTTGATCCATAACCGTAGGGGTTTTCTACAAAATCATCATCATATATGTCATTCCGGTTAAAAAATTCATCTATCCGCACACATTTCGGACAGTCACTTCTAAGCTTTCCGCAAAAGCAGCATGTGCGGTTTTTATTTTCCTCGCTCTTTCCTCGAGTATTGCTGTCCATCCTTCTCGTCTACAATTTACAAAATAATAATTAAAAAAAACGTTCATACATATACAAATAAAGTTAATACAAACCTCAAAATAAAAATTGTTCACAATACTTTGAAATAGTGAAATACTTTGAAAGAGCACTGAAGTTAATTTCTACGACCCCGAAGAAATTGGAATCCTAGTAACCGTCCAGATCCCCATGATGATGTGCTCCTTCTAGCTGGTTGAACTGCCTCTTCTTGCTGGTATGCTGTACCAGATGGTCCTGCGCCAGATGTGCTCCTTCTAGCTGGTTGAACTGCCTCTTCTTGACAATGTCCTGCGCCAGATGTGCTCCTTCTTCCAGCTTGAGATGTGCTCCTTCTTCGCTGGGTAGTACCTGAGGGCCCTTGCATCCCAACCGCCTCTCCTCCTGACAGTCTTTCTCCCACTGCCTCCCTAAACATCATAGTTGCATTTTCACGGTCAGCTGTACGGCTTCTGGCTGTGCTTCGCCGCGACCCTCGCGATCCGCTTGACTCTGCCATGACTCGCTCGTTTTCTGCTGCATTTGCTGCGTTATGAGCATCTGCATCCCACATATGTTACTTATTAACCTGTTCAATATTGGAATGAAATGTAACCATTTTTCAAGGTTGAATGTTACATACCTCAACTCTGCCTATCAGTAGTGGAACGGCGAGGACGGTGCCCCTGTCGCCTACCTTGCATTTCATCCATGGTCATTATATGACGGATGTGTTTTCTCCTACCACGCCGTATCCAATCTTTCTTTGGCTCAATTTTAGGGGTAGTGGTCGTAGGCCAATCTTCAGGATTGCCATAAGGAACAAATACAACATTCCAAGTACTCAAAAGGTAGTCCACCCTATACCGGTGGTCAACAAATAGGTCGGGTGACCAATTTTTCTGGCGACAGACAACTAACACATGAGCGCACGGAATTCCAGTTAATTGGATACCTCTGCATGTACATTCTACTGCTCTGTTGGGCCCGAATGTCACGATATACTGGAACCTTCTGTGAAGCATGGACATAGTTTCATCCTGCGTTTGGACTACTGGAACATATTCATTTGGGCCCGTGACTTCGTACTTACCTTCGCCGTGCGAGTATGGGATGACATCCATTTTTGTACCTTTCACCCACCGTTTGGCAATCTTATCATGTACCCGTTTGGAAAAAGGTTTTTCTGCATCCCTTTGTTCCATCGCTGCCTGCCGCCGCTGCACAAACCAACTATTGCACTTGTAGAATGTCTCCTCCACAAGTGCAGCCACGGGCAGCATTCGGCTCTCCTTGAAGACAGCATTAAGGGACTCGAAGCCGTTTGTTGTCATGATACCAAATCGGTATCCTCCATCAGAGGTTTGGAAAATTTTATCAAAATTTGATTGCTCCATGACATCATTAGGACGTACTTTGCCCACTCTCCTTAAAAAAACATTACACATCGGATTTTACTGCAATAGAACAAAGTCAAATTAGACAAAATGCATCTTAAATAATCGAAAATGACATATATTAGACAATATTAGACAATATTAGACATACCATGGCGAAATCTTCATTCTCCTTATGCACAATTGCAAATGCTAGAGGTAGCAATTAGTTCTCGGCATCATAGCCGCAAGCCATCAAAAGTCCTCCCTCATACCGCCCAGAAAGGAAGGCTGCATCTATACTGATCACCAACCTTAGGTAACCAAATGCGGTGATGCATGGTCCGTAAGCCCATGCCACGGCCACGAATTCCACAACACCTTGCTTGACCAGTCCTGTATCTTTATCGAAGCTCGGGTTGGTCCGAAATAGGTGCCTCGAGCCGGGATTCTTGTCACATATCCCGAGAAGTAATAGTTTCATAAAGTTGTACGACTCTTCCCAACTCCCAAATTGTCGGGCTACTGCAAGCTCGCGACCTCTCCAAAGTTTGTTGTACTTCAGGGTTATACTGCCAAACCTAACCCTCACGCAGTGTGCCACACTCCGGATGCTCATAGTGGGGTTTTCCTTAATGCTAGGCCCGATGATATCTGCGATAATTGATGCCGTCAATTGTGCATGGTCGATCCTGGTGTACTCAGATGTGCATGTGTGAGGCGTGTCTTGCTCAATTATCTTCCATGTATCTCCAATTTTTGTTGTTTTTGCCTTCAGTTTAAAACGACAACCCGAAGTGCTGCATCTAATTTTTGTTGGCGAAGAATTGGCCTGCTGCGAGCTCACTCTTGTATTCAATCCGATGACCGTAGTAAGAAACATCTGCTTCTCGAAAAGCAGATGTGTCATTGAAGTTTAGGAACAGGTGAGTCTTAGAACGGCCACTTAACGGCATATCTCTATTGTGCCTCACAGTGGGCTGTGTGTATTCTTCTTCATCTTCTTCATCTTCCTCATCTACCTCATCATCCAAGTCTCCTTCCCCCCATTCATCCCCAGTTTGCAGATTCTCATCCGGTACCTCGTTCATAAATTCAAATTCTGACTCGTTTGGATCTTCATGTACCGGTGGCGGTCTGGGGTGAGGATTTGGTTCAGGTCCAGGTAAGGATGGAGAACCTACGGATATAGGTGGGATAAAAGGTGCACATTGTGGTTGGGGTTGGATAAAAGGTGGAGATTGGGGTGAATCATTGTATATTTCTGGTTCTGGTTCTAGTACTGGCATTGGTCCGGGTACGAATAGAGGAGTGTGTGGTTCATAATTTGGTTGATAATTTTCTACAGCCAAATTTTGGGATGAACATCTAGCTCCTGACTCTCTGTTAATTCGGCATGCAAAAACTTCCAACAGAGGATCACCAGACCTCACAACCTTCCTAAGCAGGCCTCTAAATGCTCATTCGTCTCGCAATGTGATTCTGAGATACTTTCCTGCTTGGAGCATACGGGCCTATATTTCTAATTTTCAGTGATTCCTATTGTAGCCGCTCGCTTCATAAATAAGTGAATGCAACTCCTCGAATGAGAAATTTTCTTCAACCCAATACGTATTTACTACAGGTTTGGAGTAACGTACACCATATTGATCATTTATGAACTTCTCTCCAAAATGTACTGAAATTCCAATAGACATGGCCAATGAACTACATTCACAAATGTCAAATATTTGGTCATTTTACTGATTTCAATTGTCAACAGTTGAGAACAGTATATATGAACAGTATTTATACAGTGATTGAACAGTGCATATGAACAGTAATTAAACAGTGATTGAACAGTGCATATGAACAGTATTTAGGAACAATAATTCTACAGTGTTTGAATAGTACATATGAACAGTATTTAAACATTGATTGCACAGTACATATGAACAGTGATTGAACAGTATTTAGGAACAGTCATTCTACAGTGTTTGAACAGTATTTAAACAGTGATTGCACAGTACATATGAACAGTGATTGAACAGTACATGAACAGTGAACAAACAGGTGTGAATAGTGCATAAACAGTGCGTGAACAGTAAATACGTATACGTACATTATATGACCAGTGCATGAAAAGAAAATACATACACATAAATAGTAAATACGTGAACAGTGCATACCTGATTTACCAGCTTAACTCATTTTCCTTCTCTCCCTCTCTTCTCCTCCTCCTCTCTTCTTCTCCTCTCTTTCTCCTTCTCTTTCTCCTTCTGATTCTCTCTCTCTCTGAAGTCTCTTTGATCCATATTTATAACAAAAAATTGCGCCAAAAAAATAAAAATAAATAAAAGACCCGGAGCGCGGATATTATCCGCGGGGGGGTTTTTTAATCCGGGGCGCGGATATTATCCGCGGGGAAATTAATATTACGGAGCGCAGATAATATCCGCGGGTGGGTATTTTAAAATTTTGGAGATAATGTGGTTATTTTTAATAATTTTATTTAATATTTGGGTATTTTTAAAAAAATCGGAGTATCATGGGTCTACACTTCACCAAACGCTCCGAGTTTATTTTGTCTGTAGCTCCAATGAAACAAAAAAAAATGCTAAATATTTCATTTGTGCTTCAGCCAGGCGCCATTTTTTTGGGTGTCCGTAGCGTGTCATAGACATACGGTGTAACAAAAGTGTCTATCCGTGTTGTGTTTTATACGTACCAATTTCATGAAATTTTAGACACGACACTGACACGTCTTGACACGCTGTATTTTTGTCGTGCCATGTTATACTATGTTCTTAGGCATGCATGTCAGCACTTGCGATGGACACGCTGTGTTTTTACAATACACAGGCGACACTCAGAATATATTTTCTTAAAATCTGCATTTCTTTTTATGAATCGCTTATTTTTTAAATGCTTATTTAAACAATTAGTAAGTAAATTATACAAAATATAGAATTTGGTTTTCAAACACATTTTAATATAAAATTTGTATTGAGCGGTTCGGATCGATTCCTTAGAATTAAAAAAATAGAGATAAAGATGTGATGCATAATTAAGTTACAAAAATAACTGACATTTTTATTAATATCCAACTTAAAATAGAAATTATTAATTATGTCCAAAATTTCGGATACATATAGAAATTATGAATATCCAACTTCAATAGAAATTATTAATATCCAACTTAATAGTATATATTTTTTTATTGCGCCTGCTAAAATTTCAACGGCCTGTATATTTCTGTCAAATATATATAATTAAATATCTTGATTGCGTGATCTCTTTGTGAGACTGCCATTCAATTTTGAACAGGTAATTGACTTAATGGGAAAAACAACCATGAATGAAAGTTAATTTAACGTAATTAATTTAGTACAATTTAGTTTATTTTAATATAATTAATATAATTTAGTTTATTTTAGTAGAATTTAGTATAATTGACATAATTTAGTTAATTTTAGTATAATTTAATATAATTAGCATAATTTAGTTTATTTAGTATAATATAGCATAACTAGCATAATTTAGTATATTTTAGTATAATTTAACACAATTTAGTATAATTTAGTATATTTTAGTATAATTAGCATAATTTAGTATAATGTAGCATAATTTATCATATTTTAGTATATTTTAGTATAATTTGTATAATTTAGTTTATAATTAGCATAATTAGTATATTTTGGTATATTTTAGTATAATTAGCATAATTTAGTATAATATAGCATATTTTAGTATAATATGGCATATTTTAGTATAATATGGCATATTTTAGTATAATATGGCATATTTTAGTATAATTAGCATAATTAAATTTTTTTTAGTATAATAAGTATAATTAACGTAATTTAGTATATTTTAGTATAATTTAGCATAATTTAGTTTATTTTAGTATAACACATAATTTAGTATAATGTAGCATAATTTAGCTTAATTTACTATCATTTAGTTTATTTTACTATAATTAGCTTAATTTTGTATAATTACCATAATTTAGTATAATTTAGCATTATTAGCATAATTTAGTATAATTTAATTTATTTTAGTATAATGTTAGGGGTGTAAACGATTGGATACATATCATATAATAGTCAAATTGTATCCTTATTCGTTATAATTTTTTGGATAGGGATAGTCTCGGATACGAATACAGATGTCCTGATCCGTCAACGACTATGATTGAAAGATGAAATTTCGGATTTAATATCAACCCTCCAATCAAATAATTTGTCTTCTTTTGATTAAATACATCTTTTTACGTGTACAAGTCCAAATTTAGTTAGAAACGTACTCGCCACACATACTGCTACACAATATGTTACAATTAAAATTGAATAGAGAACAAAATTAGAGAGAAAATTAATTTATTCATCTCCTTATTTCTCCTTTCATTCCTTATTTACTTATTTTTCCTCTCATTCATTAAATTTAAGAATAATGATGGATGATAAATTTATTTTTAAGAATATCAAATGCTGACATCTTTTAAAAATATTTTATCAACATTTGATATCTTATCAATTTATTTGATAACTCCAAATTTAATACATTACTCAATTTAAGCTACAGTGAATCTTTTTACAATTTTGATAAGATAAAATATTATTTTTTTATTAATATGTTCAGGTTCATTCTTAGTTTCAGTTCTCAATTATATGGAGGACATATATTGAGAAGTAATTTTGGTAACATTAACTATAATTACTGCCACAAAATGGAGTAACTAATTTATTAATAAGAATTCACTTTCACTAAATATTTTTTGTCCTTTCAGCTTTTGCTTATGGGATGTATATATTTCTACAAGCCATTTGTCTTTTTTTTTTTTTATCAAATCTCTTTGCTTGCATCAAAGCTTGAAATTCCAATTGTAAATCAAACTCTTGATCTTCTTTATTTTATACTAGTTTAGTATAATGTACCATAATTTAGCTTTTTTAGTATAATTATCTTAATTTAGTGTAATTTCGTATAATTAGCATAATTTAGCATAATTTAGTATATTTCAGTATAATTAGCATAATTGAGTTTATTTTAATATAATTTAGCATAATTTAGTACAATTTAGTATAATTTAAGTATAATTAGCATAGTTTACTTTATTTTAGTAGAATTTAGTTTATTTTTAAAATCCCTATTAATGCAGATTGTACTAAAATAATCTAAATTATGCTAATTATACCAAAATTATACTAAAATAAACTAATTTATGCTAATTATACTAAAATTAACTAAATTATACTAAATCAATTATGTTAAATTATTCTTCATTCAGGGTTGTTTTTTTCTATTAAATCAATTACTTGTTCAAAACGGTATTGTTGTCTTCCAAAGAGATCATACAATCAAAAATTTAAATTATATACTATTTCACAGAAGAAAATACCATACCACCAAAAATTTTAATTAATCAACTTTAGTTTTGCATCTATGTTTGAAATCCTCAAGTTTGTATAAGAATATCTAATAGTTTTGCATCTGTGAAGGTAACAGAAGCGAAGCGGTATGCAGAGTGAACAAGATATATTCAGTAACTATGTTACTCCGATACTCAAGATTGTGCTTCGTACCCGTCTCGGATACCGTCTGGAGTTAAAAAGTGCTGACTGGTAACCAAACACTCTGTAATAGTGATTCTTTGTATATTATACTGATTTTTGTCTCAGACCGAACTAGTAGCAATTTTTTAATTGTTTGCTTTGTTTACTATTCAGGAGGGTTTTGCATTTTCACATTGCACAACCTGTAAAGCCCCGTCCGTGCTATTTGAGAGTTCAAGTTCATACAGACAGAAAATGGAGTACACTAAACTTCCATTTCTTCATTACAAGAGACGTACTTTTCATATTAGCAGCTGTTCAAATTGTCAGTTATAGTTAATTTTTTATTTGGTGTTAACTCCTTCTAAGATTGTTTCTGATTATAGGAGTCAAACATATATTATCCTTGTTGCAAGGGAGATGGTGAAAATCTATAGGGATTTAAATCATCCAGATGTACTAAGTTGGAGACCGGAAAATCTTGTCATCAGATGGTTATTATCATTGTTATTTCTTGAATGTTTTCCTATATTTCAAGTAATATCATTATTTGTATACCTAGTGTATTTTATTGATGGCTATCAGCAATTCTGGTTGCATGTCATGGGGCTTTGATGATGAGATTAGCTTTTATTATATATGTGATAAGACTAGTTAAGTAGATGCTACATAAATTATCAGAAAATTTATTTCATTCAAACTAGCAGTTAGAAAAACAACCTCAGGTGACATAAAGGCTGCTCAAGGTATGATACATGTATGAGGCTATTATATACCTGACATCTGTAGAGGATGAGAATTTAAGTGGTTTTTATGTCGATACATGGGGGTTTTCTTTGTGCTAGTGCAAACAATAAATTGCAACCAATTTAAGAAGTTGAATCTTGTGGCTTTTCCTAGACTGGTTTTGAGAAATTTAGATCTGATCACGAATTTGACAGATGTTTTTATGTCAATAACATCAAATTGAACTTTGGTTATATTAGTAAAGAATTTTTCTTGTAGTTTTTTTATGTTTTTTACAGTGTCTGAAAGAAATCTTTTTTCTATTGTAGGGGCATTATCGATTTTTGCACTACTTGGTTTGTGTGGATGCTTCATAACCTGTTATGATTGAAGAGTGCATAATGATTTGGCTCAGTCATGTAGAGAATTGTGTCTTTGCCGTTAGCTAGACGCTTAATCTTGAGAACTCATTTGTTCCCAATTGCTTGGCGTTATTCAGGGAGATTAATTAATTCCCAAACATTATTTGATCTCATTGACTCCATTTCTTCTTCCATTGCTTTCATCTATTTTTCTTTAGCAGAACAAGTGAGAGCCTCTCGAATATTTTTTGGCTCTTCTTCATCTTGCATGACAATCATGTAAGACTCATTTTCGATTAGAAAATGACGTTTAGGAACTCTAGCATGATTGTTATGTCTAATTTGTGATTGTGCTGAACTTGGCTCAGCATCATCTACTAACTTGCTCTCACTTGGATGAGATACTGTTGGAGATTCAGGAATATGCACCAAACAATTTGCAACAATCAAATCATCTCGCTCCTCTACTTCATATAAAAAAAATTCCTGACCTATCTCACCCTTTCTTGGAAATTCATTTTTCAAGAAAATGACATCTCGGGACTCAAATTCTGTTACACTCACACTCGATTGTTCACCAATGAACACATAACCTTTGGAATGTTCATAATATCGTATAAATATACTCTTTTTACCTCGTGAATCTAATTTACCATGTTGATGAGACGAATCATGAACAATGGCAGTGCATCCCCAATGTCTCATATTACTAAGATATGATTTTCTATTAGTCCAAAGTTCGTAAGGAGTTGATGAAACAGACTTAGAAGGTACACGGTTTAGAATATTGGCAGCAGTCAATAATGCATCTCCAAAAATTGATTAGCAGATTTGCTTGAGGCATTATTGATCTAACCATTTCCAAAAGAGTCTGATTTCTCCTTTCAGTCACTCTGTTTTGATATGGTATAGTTAGTTGCCTTAGTATTCATTTTTCTTTACACATTTGTTTGAACTCATCAGACAAATATTTGCGACCGCGATCTGTTCTTAAGTCCTTAACCTTTATGTCTAATTGATTTTCACATAAGGTTATAAATTTCGTGAAACATACAAGAGCTTCATATTTATGAGAGATCAAATAAGCGTGACCATATCGCGTATAATTGTCAATGAAGGTGATAAATTATCTACCTCCATGTCGTGCCCTCACATTCATTGATCCACAAATGTATGAATGAATTAATTGCAACGAAAATTCATATCTGGTTCCCGTTCCAAATGATTTTCTTGTCATTTTTTCTTTTAAATAATTTTCATATGTTGGTAGACTAACCCTTTCAATTTGGTCTAACATGCATTCCTTGGCTAATCTATCCATTCGTTGCTGTCCGATATGACCTAATCTCATATGCCATACATTCGCATCAACATTTTCATCAGCATATGATGTAATTAAAGAAAAATAAGTATTAGAAGAAGTCATTATATTAATAACATCCAGAATAATAAAATCATTCGATACATATCAATAACCATAACACATATCATCCAGATACAACTTAATACTATTGCCACACATGTTCAAAGTAAATATAAATCTAAGAAGAACAACTAGAGATACAAGATTTTGTCGAATGTCAGGTGCAAAGAGAACATCATGTAAGAGGAGAGTTCGACAATCACGCATATTCAATTTGCATGTGCCTATACCCTTGACTAGTACACGAGGGTTGTTTCCTACATAGAGCCATTTTGAACATTGGGAAATTCGATGAAAATTCACAAACAAGTCTCGGTCTTTGACTACATGGTCTGTTGCTCCTGAGTCTATAGTCCACAAAAGATGAGAATCAGCAATAAAACAGAACTGAAAACATATGAAAAATATGAAAGTTTTTCTATAATTTGTACCTTATGGGGCTCTTTGCATTCACGAGCATAGTGACCCTTCTTGTCACAATTGAAACACTTGATCTTGACTTTATTATGCTTCTTAAAATTGTTCTGAGAAGCCTTTCCCTTGCCACGATCCTGCCCCTTGTGTTTTTTCTCTTGTTTGCCATTGTGATCATAATTTGACTTGCGTTTCTGGTATTGCCCTCCATTAGAGCTTGAACCAGCCAAATGCACAGCAGATTCAGTTTCTTGAGGCTTTGATGCCTCTATACGATCTTCCTCAAGTTCCAGATGCCTTGCTGCATCGTTGAAAGTTGTAACACTCTCGTTGTTGGTCAGATTCACCTTCATGTGTTCCCATGTATGAGGAAGTGAACGAATCACTGCTTGAAGTTGTTGCTCATCAGTCAAAACATGACCAGCATCCTTCAACTCACTAATCATATTTGACATCTCCCTGAGATGTTGCCGCACGCTATGATTATGACGCTTCTTGTAAGTGTCAAATTTGATAGTGAGTTGTCTCAATTTTGTAATAGAAGTTCCATCAAACTTCTGCTTCAAAGCAAGCCACATCTTAGAGTTACTCTCTATTTCAGGTGGTATTACTGGGCTATCAACCCTAATAGTGCCAGGCGATAACTGTTTGTTTATCTCAGTTCCAGTAGCAGCTGTGCTATTAGGGTCTTTTTCTTTGCACCAAGATTCAATGGTTCTATTGTCATTCTCCCCAAAGGGGTCATTTACAGATTCATATGGGGAGAGTGTTTGCTTTGGCTCCGGGGTAGCCACATCATCGATCGACATATTATTTTGGTGTATCTTTGAGTTACTCTCTGTTTCAGGCGGTTTTACCAGGCTATCAACCCATTCAAAGTGTTTGCAAGCTCCGTGACCCTAAAAAAACAAAATGGAGAAATGAATCAAATGATGCAACATGAACATATGTGCATTTCATGCATTACTGACTATGCCATTCCTTTTTTTCTTTATACACTTTAGTTCCTGTCTAATGTATCATTTCTGATGTAACATGCCTATTTGGTATACATAGCTTACCTCTTAGATTAATACATATTTGTCTAAACAAGTTTCTCTTTTTTGGTATAGCTTACCTCATAGATTAATACATATTTGTCTAAACAAGTTTCTCTTTTTTGGTATAGCTTACCTCTTTGCTAAGGATTGGCAATTTTATACGGTGATCAGGAGTCTCTAATTTGTAAAATTCACAGGGGTGTGTGTATACAGATATATACAAAGAGATCAATAGAGTGATGATAACAAAAGGAACTTATGTACCTTTTTTATAGGGCAAGCATAATACTTGCGGCCCTTGTTTTCTCCTTCGTGCATGGTCTGAACAATGCATGGTCCAGCTTTGCAAGAGCATGTTGGATTTTTAGGTTCTAAAGAGGTATTTTGGGGTTTAATTATCTTGCCCGGGCTCCTACTACATCCTTGGTCTGGCTTCAAAGGGCTTTGACAACTCGGGCCCAACCCATCACACCATTGAAAGAAGTTGCACTTTTGAAGTACATGCAAGAGCACAATATAGGTTATTGTGAAACAGAAGATACAAGAAATGAAATAAAATGCATTGGAGATATAATTAGAAGATGCTGCCAACATAGACTCATAGGTAATAACAACTCGTTTATCTATACATATTTGACCTAAGATAAGTAAAAATGTGGAGGGTGTCATGCCAGGTTGGTCTTGCCATTTTAGGTTTTCATTTGAGGCAAGGCGAACTGTTAACCTGTGTTTTAGCTGGATCAATTCCAAGCATTAAATTTTCATGAGTTTTTTCAGGTTTACGACCATCGTGGCAAGGTACAAAATTGAAGTCTAAATTTAAGAATAAACTTTCTGAAATTTTTTATGGATCAAATTAGCGAAAATATTGAGGTTAATAAATGATAGGCTATCATAAAAGGCATTGCAAGTTTCATTTGACTTTGTTGTGAATCCAGACTGGTTGCACCATTACTTTTCTGGGTTCTCCTGAAAAATAAAAGAACCAAACTAACAAGTAAACAAAATTAACCACAAGTTATACAGTGATGCTAGTTTAAACTTAAAGCTTATCATCACAATACGTGAGCTTAGCTTAAAAGACCATTTAATTAGCTTCAAACGATAAATTTGAACCATTGATGCTGATGTATTTGATGAGCCAACAGTTTTCATTCTATTTTTTTGGTGCCGGTTTTGTATTAACAATAATAATAGTTAACGTCTCACCCTTTTGATCTAACACAAAATTAACTCAAGAAAATAAAAAAATTTGGAATGCAAATGCTAGGCTAGTAGTTTTTTTTTGAAGATCATCCGTTCAATTTTTTTTTTTTTTGAAGCAGGACTGATAGTTTTCCTACTAGCTTCAATGCACAGTAAAACCCTGAAATGAAGTTCTGCTGGTAAAATCATCACACCTGCCCTCGGATGCATTGCCTTTCACAAATCAAAAGATAATAGAGACTGGAATTTACTATTTTAGCGGGGCATTTGTAGAAAAGGCGATTTGGGTTCTTCTCCGTGTGTGACGTCTTTACAATGCATGTGCCACCTCCACATGGACACTGTTTCTTCGGCACATCCTCACCGTTCATTTTCATCGTGGCCTGATGATCCAGCTGTCCAGAGCCATCCGCACCAGATATAAAGCATTTGTTACGATTATGCCCGTCTGGACTCACCACCACAGGGGTATTCTGGGAAGTTCGCGCCTTCGTCGGTTGACAGGTGTTGTGGTCTCTAGTAAAATGCCCGTCCTGCGAGGAAGGAGAGCATACTACTCCTACTCCATGGGTATTTTGGGAAATGGTCATCGGTATCACTGGAGGATCGGACGGTATTGGTACAGCCCCGCGAGGACTGCCACCATCGCTGACGCTATTACGAAAATGACCCTCTTGCTGCTGTGGAGAGGAGAAGGGCTTGCTCATTTCGACAGGGTCAATTTGGAGATTTTGTTCCGGACACGACACTCTTCAAACAATCTCCTTGGCTGGAGGAAGGAACCGCTGCACGATCCCACACTCTCCGTGCTCGTTTCTTAAATCTTCGAAAAAGTCGATATTTTTAAGGCCTCAAAGAGAGAGGTGATAACAGAAAGTAAAGTAATCGCAAATATGTAGGTGGCGTAAGGAAAACGAAGGTGGCGTTGTATCGTACAATTTCCCATCCGAAAAGGAAATAAATCTTCTGTTATTTCAATCCTGACTGATCAAATTTCTTAATACGCGAATCTTAACAAAGATGAACGGTTCAGATCTGAATAACATGTTCCTGTTATTTCTTTGAATAACAGCAGATTTATTTCCCGGAAAAAGGGATCACAGTGCACTGACTCACTGTGGTGCCTCGGTGACAGGGAGAAGAAAAGAATTTTTAAAATATATATATTATTAGTTCAAGAGTAAGCTTAAGCCTTAAGCTTACTAAAATGGTTGATGAGCTTAAATTTAAAATTTATTAGAGAGGTCCTGAACGATAATTCTAAAAGTCTAAACTATTGAAACTGACTTAGATGTATTGATATATTAAATTTATTAATTTTTAATTTTATTTTGTGTAAAAACATGCAGTAAAAAAATAATAAAAATTAAACGTATTTTATAACTTGTAAATTTTTATTTTCGCCATCTATTTTTGTAATTAAATTTGAAGATTTATAAATGTAAAGTGTAAATGTATCAACTTGTGAAATAAATTGGTTGATTTATATTTGTTGTTTGAAGTTGTATCCACCAATCATCTTGATAAAATTAAGTTCACACTAATGTCATCCAGTGTTGTAAATAATGGTATGCGGTCGTCGTACGGACAGGGAACCGCTAAGCGATTAATTGAAAAATAATCGAAAATAATGGATTATAATTAGAAATAATCGACGGATTAATCGAAAAAATTCATGACTATTTAGTCACCGTCAACGACTAATCAGCCGATTAATCAATCTAAACAAACATTTTTTAAACATTGATTCCACACTTCAGAAAAAAAAAATTATATCAGTACATCTATCAAAGCAACTCTAAGAAATGAGAACGATAATGTCTCCTAGCTGAAATTAAACCACAGCTTTGTCTCCTGGACCGTAAAATTTATTTTGAAATTCGTGCCAGGTTAAAAGAAGGGTTCAGATTTATTTATTGTGATATATAGGGGGATACAAAATCGGTCTTGGAGGTAATCAAAATTTCAGTTCACTTTAGAAAATATCGAATCATCAATTCGTTACACCCCCATTTTTTAAAGTTTAATATATAATTAAATTATAAAAAAATAATCTAGTAAAAATAATTAATTTTATTTCTAATTTTTGTTATTGTATTAATTATTTTGATTTCTTTCGTACGATAACGACGGCACCTGTATATATCACGTCGTGGTCGCCTTCCTTCGTTGAGAATCTATCCGAGCAATAATGGCACTGATGATGTGATCACTCCTTGCTACAAAAGTCATGCAAACACAGACGACATTTAAAATGGTTCGAATAGATTTCAAACCACAATTTAAATCGTTAAAATTGATTTACCTAATAAGTAAAACATCTATATTATTTGAATATTTTTATAAACTATAATTAGGAAAAAGTTTTTTTATGAAACCTGTATGATTATTTTTTTTGACAAAAATTATAAGAATCGAAATGTCATTTCGATCTTCTTTTTTTTCCTACTCATTTTCACAGATTTCGAGAAAAAAATACGTTAAAAAATTATAAAAATACCTGATATCGAATTGTCATTTCGGTCAAAAAAAAATTCGGTACCAAAATGATGCTTTGATTCTTATGATTTTTTTTTTAAAAAAAAATCATGTTGGTTTCATGAAAATCTTTTTTCTAATTATGGTTTATAAAAAAATCATATTATTTCGTACAAAATGAATATAAATCAGGGTTATAAATAGCTAACTATAGTTACGCAATAGCTGTGTTATATCTTTTTTGAACCGCAAAAGCTATATCTATTTATTAACTCAAAGGTTAATATTCATTAACTCAAATGGCTCTTATATTATAGATAGGAGCTGTATTGACTCCATTTAAAATCAGACAGCTCGAATGATTCCTTTTTGAGTTAATGCAGAGGAAACGCATTCCCACTTCCAGTATAGATTTGACCATCATCTAATCCATAATATACACATTAAATTTACCATTTTACAAGATGTTATAGTCATCAGACAAATACGCTTTTCTTGTATTTCACCCTATTTATCTTGTTTATGTCAATACATCCAACGACTTGTTTAAACAAGCCAGAATAATTAATAAGGTCAATTCCAAATATGATGCCAGTAATGTGTCATGTTGGGCTAAAAAGGACCAGATCTGTTTGAACAATCGCCCTTGCAAAAATAATGGCTTAGTAAGATGCAGAGCTCACACTTTAGGCCTGTTGTTTATTTTGAAAGGGCTTTTTCTTTGTTTCCAAGCCCAAATAATTGCATACTGGGAAGCCATCTCCAGTTTTATTATTATTAAACTTTTGCCAAATTTTCTGTCCCAAATTTCATCTACATTCATATTAAACTATGCAATTAATAAGAATTTGTGGTGGTTTTTCGCATGACTTTTGTAGACAAATTATGTAATTATGCGTTCGTGAATAAGAAAAAGAATTATTAGCGGATAAGATATAACATTAATAATTTAGTCACTTAAAATAATCATATATCCAAATTTCTTCTCTCTTTCTTTTATTAAGAACTCTCATATTTGTATATTTGTTATCTATTATAAACATCACATTGTAAATGGAAGTTTGTAATTTATTTTGTAATATTTGATCGTAGCAATATCATTCTAAAAAGCTTATTATTATACTGATATTATTTTAAATAAAATATTCGATATTTTGCATTGTTATAGTAATTTAATTAATTATATGTCTTATATCTATATTCAAATTTGTATCCATCAAATATTCATTTTGTTAATAATGTAAAAGGTTTTTGTTGGGCCCCCTTGTAAATTTAGATTCACATATCTAACTCCATTTCATGAATCCAGTAAATAATGTAATATTGGAATTCTGGGCTTTCAGCCCAATATACAATAAAATACAACTATGGCCTGTCACGGGTATGATCTCTGTTGTTCTTTTGCATTTAAAAAAATATATATTTTCATGTTTTGGTATTTCGTACTGTAATGTGAGTACTGTGATTCCGTGAAAGTTTTTGGCACGGGGTGCAAGAGCATCTCGATCTCACTGATTGAAAGGAATTTCTAAATAATTATTAATTAATAATTAGAAATTAAAGTCTTTCTTAATTTCTAAACTTTTACATCTCTAAAATTAAATTTATATTTTTTATTAAGAAAGAGAGAGCAGCAAAAAAACAAATAAAAAGCAAATGAACGTGGCTTAAGGGTTTGCTCCAAAGGGTGACATAGAAGGAGAATGGAGGAAACACTATGCGGAGGGAAACCAATACCGTATTTGATCGGGCTACTTTATCTGTTTCAGAATAGAAGAATCAGAGAGGAAGCGGAGGAGGGCGAATACTGTGCGAAGGAGAGCGGATGTGAGTATCGTGAAAGTTTTTGACGAAACTGTTCACCTTCAAATAGGGATGTAAGAGCATCTCCATCTCAGCAATTGAAATGAATTTTTAAATAACTGTTAACCAATGATTAAAAATTAAAGTCTTTATGAATTTCTGAACTTTCACGTCCCTAAAATTAATTTTAGATTTTCTATTAGAAGAGAGAGCATCACAAAAACAAAGAAGAAACGATTTGAACAAATTGTTTCGCCAGCCTGGCAATTCAAAACAGTTTCTTAATAAGAAATTTTTCCAAATGATTTCTAAATAAAATAACTTGCCTATTTTTCTGAAATAAAATAAAAATCAGCACGTCAGATTAAAAATCTCAATAATTTATGAGATAGAGATGCTCTAAAAATTACTGTGTAGAGAAAAGCATTGATCCTCGTCTCCTTTCTTCCTTTTTCGCCCCCTTTCTCTACGCTCTTAATTATGGAGTACATCGAGTGTGACTCATATGCATTCAGTAGCACTTCGGCCGAAGTGCTACCAATTCATTTTTTGATTTTTAAAGGCCAAATGATCGATCCAAACCGTTAGATGTCATCTCCATATTAAAATGTGCTTGGAGACCAAATTTTATATTTTTTGAAATTTTTTTACTATTTATTAAGTCACTTTGAAAATCGCTGATCCAACGGTGGCTTACCAAACAGTAAAAATCAGAAGCTACCGTTGGATCAGCGATTTTCAAAGTGGCTTAATAAATAGTAAAACAATTCCAAAAAATATAAAATTTGGTCTCCAAGCACATTTTAATATGGAGGTAACATCTAACGGTTTGGATCGATCATTTGGACTTTAAAAATCGGAAAATAAATCGGTAGCACTTCGGCCGAAGTGATACCGAATGCATATTAGTCACACTCGAGTACATCCTAATTAAGAAGCTTTTAAGAGAGTGTGCCAAATGAGTACAACTATGCTTACTTTTGCTGCTCGGCAAATAACAGTTCAATTATCCACGTGGAATTGCATTTAATTTATATGTTTTCTTTTAAACCATTTACTCTAAAGAGCTAAATTGTCGAACTGAAGAAATCACTCTACTAGTTAGGAAATCAAATTGCACATCTAATACAGATGATGATGATACACGTTGCGTTACATATTTAATTTTTAGCAGAAAAAAATTATAAAAAAATTCCGAAATAAAGGGAGTTCTTATATGAAATCAAGGTTCTAAATAGCGCTCCATAGTGTTTTCAGACAATAAAAGCTATGGCGCTATTGGCACTATAGCGATGCTATTTGTGCATAACGTTGTTTTTTTAATCATTCCGTTATGACGCGATAAACGGTATTTAAACATTTGTATGAAACTGACATGCAAATAGTGCAAAATTTATTATGAATTTTTTTTAAGAAAAATATAAAAAACGGGATTAATTTTGGATAATTCATTGTCTTAAGAAAATTATATGAAAAGTTGAAAACGAAACGAAGGGAATTAAATTATTTATCGACTTTTGAGTCATGATTGTACTTTGAATTTGAGATTTTTTGTGCGCATCTGGTGAATAATCCTGGCTGACTTCAGTTCTATTGGATATAACTGGTTGGATCCATAGTAACATGATACGCATTTTATTCGCAAAACGCGAATAAAACATTTTTCAGAGGTTATCGAACCGAACAGCGAATAAAACGGTTGACCGATCTTTTACCGATTTATTCGCGAAAAAAACGCTTATAATACGTATTGTACGAATTATTTGCGTTTTAATCTGAAAGTTCGTCACGTTTTTCTCTCCGTAATCCGTGCAATGCAGCTATTTCACACTTCACAGTTCCTAGTTCACACGACAAAGCAACACGTGGGTGAAGCCGTGCCACTTGTTTTTGAGAGAGAAACACAATTTTGAATTTTGAAAGGACTAAGTGGGCCCTCCCCCCACGTGACCACTATCTTACATCAAAATTTTAATTTTTTAGCAGATTTTGAATGTCAAAAAGAGGCACAGCTTCTTATTGCCTCCAATTTTTTTTTTTAAATATTGAAAATTAAAAAAATTAAAATATATAAACCGAATCATTCCCGAATTATACCCGAATTATACCTGAATCACGAATTTTTGACCTCGCCGAACCGAACCCGAATAATTCATTTGTCACTATGGTTGGATCCGAATGGGATAACAAGATTCTGTTATTTCAAATCTAATTGTTGGATTTTTTTTATGCATGAATCTGAATTAAGTACAACGGCTAAATTTGAAATAACAGTTCCTGTTATTCCATCCAATTTGGATAACAACATATTTGAACTCCAGTGATGGTGGCATTTTTGTAAAATTTAATTCCATTCGCACAGTGTAATGAGGGTGGAATTTAACTTGCCTCACTCGGATAGTGGTGTCATTTTTGTAAAAATAAAATAAAATTATAATCGGTTTAATTGTAATTAGTCCTGTAATTTAATTTAGAGAGTGGTGCAATATAATCGGTCTCATTTTAATAATGACTATTTATATACGATTTTATGAAAAGTGATTATAATTAGCAAGATTTCTAAATAGCGAGTATAGCAATATTACCAAAAGACAAAAAATATTATAGTTATGAAAACAGCTAATACCGCTATAGCTTTTAAGACCCAAAAACGTTATTGTGTTGTTATAATGCATTATTTAAAGCAATAATAATTAGTCATCCACGTATAGTGGTGATAATTTTGTATAATTTTTCAAAAAAAAAATTATAATAATTAGCTACACCCAGATAGTAAAGACATTTTTGTATGATTTTTTGGAGAAGAATTATAATTACTTTCACTCAAACAGTGTCTCACTTGAATAATGGTGTATTTTTGTATAATTCTTTAGAAAATAATTATATATAAACACGCGAGTGCGAAGTAAGATTGGCTTTAACATATTAAATTTGTTATTTAAAATCAATATAATGAATTTTAAAATTAAACTTATCAAAAAAATTAATGAGCATAAAAGCAATCTAGTTCTACTTCAAAAATTACCATGAGAATTTTATAAAGTGCTTAATCGGTGCGTAACACGTTTTAGACCCACATAGATTATCATTATCATATCAAGCCTTGCGAATCTTTGTTCTGGAAATTAATATATGTAACAATATGACATGCCAACGCAACATTGTTGTCCGGAACCTTATTGACACAAAAATATTCATTTCTTTAACACACAAAATATCCACCTTTGTTTTTTTTTTTTTTCTGAGAAGAGAAAAGCCCGTGAGCAAAAATTACGGAGAATAAAGTTCCACTTGGATACCTAATAAGAACTAGTCACACACGTGTATTGTCATGTGCCAGCGTAAATTGTATTAACTATTAACCCTGTGGATCTGAATCACATTACGGTCCACATATTTGCATTAGGTGCTTGGTAGAATGCATATATTATTTTTGCCATGTGCCCGTATCGAGGACTTTTTTTAAGGAAAAATATAAATACTAAACAAATCTCAAAGCCAGCTGCTTCAGTCAGGGCAGCTGGAAATCTGGAATTCGGAGTTTATCGATGGAATCAAATCCTCTTCCCACGAGTTTGCAGGATTTTTTTAATTCGTCTCCTCTGCATTAGCGGAATGTGCGTTATCAGATATGGACCGTTCAATTTTGATTCGCATTAATATTAAGGGAAAATTTCTAGTATACCCATAAAAATATTCAAAATAGTCAATATTTCCATAAAAACACCATAACATCTAATATTCCTATACAAACTTAACTTTATTTCTTTTATTTAGCCTTTTTTTCTATTTATTTTAAAAATAAAATAGACAAATATACCTCCTCTCTCTTCTCTATCCTTCACTATATTTGCTTCTGTCTTTTATGTATTGAGAGGAAAATTTCAGGTGTTTCTATTCTGGTTTTAATAAAAGACAAATGGCTATGCATGCGGTCAAAATCTAGCCTATTTCGGAGGACGTTTGTGTTAGGAGAAATTAGACTATATAGATAACATATTAGATTGTATGGGAAAACTGAGTTTTGTCTCTTGAGGCAAATTAGCGCTTTAATTCGAACAGTGTTCTTGTGACTATTTCTGAATTCCTAAGCATGGTTTCGAAAAGATTGACACCATTACAATATTATCATGGAAACATGCAATTTGGAAAGAAAAACATTATTTCTTAACTACAAAAAGGGAAATGTCACTTTAGAGTTTAGATGGTTCAAATTTGAAGATGGGATTAAAAGATAAATCCAAATGAGATGGCAGCGCATCAATCATTTTCTGAGAGCACCCAAAGAATATGAATATATATTTTTTATAAAAATGTGATCATTTGAGCAATAGTTAGTTTTTTACATGTAGATTGTTATTAATCAAATGAATGGCAGAGCAAGGACGTGTTTACATCAGTAATGAACAATTGGGTTGGTGCTTCAGGCGATGATTAAAAGATTGATACACGACACTGTTCCATGTATTATGGAATTGCTGCTAGAAAGACAAGATGAAGGGTATAGGTGCTGGACATGTACCAGTACTAAATACAAGCTTAAATTGTTGTGCAAGGATGGACATATGTGCCCAGGTTCTTTTAGTAGTCTCTTCTTTGTGAGAAACTGAAACTTTCATTGTAATGTTCATCCAATTTTCATCATTGAGAAGTCTCAAGATGAAATATGACGGTCAAAGAGATTCATTAGATAAATAAGAAGGTCAAAGAAAAATGCAGATCGAGTTCATCAGGCTACTTCACTCGCTACAGGCCTATAGCGGCGTGAGTGGGCCAAAATAATTTGAAAATGTAAAGCAGTGCAAAATTATTTCTTAGCTTGGACTTTATAATTTCATTCCGCCTCCCCAAATAAAACACCATGGGTTAAAGATGAGAAGAGGTGGAGGAGGGTATACAGGAAGGAGAGAGGGGGTATATTTGTCAATTTTATTTTTAAAATAAATAAATAAAAGGTTAAATAAAAGAAAGGAGATGATAGAAATAAAATTAAGTTTGTATGGGGATATTGGCTATTTTTAAAATTTGTATGGGTACACTAAAAATTTTCCCTAATATTAAAGGGTCTCGTACGTTGTAGGTGTGATTATAAGGAGTATGACTAATATAACATCAGTGTCATTTCAGTCTATATAACATCAACTCCAAAATCTATCAAATCGAGTTAAAATGTTGAATCCAAACCGTTCAAACTAATTTACTTTATGAGTGATGCGTTTTCATGCAAACCTTTTATATTTTCGAGTTATTTTAGTATCAAATCAAGCGACAAAAAAATTGAAAAATGAATGTATTAAAATTAACTTAAGAACTCACACATTTGACCACTTGACTTGATACCAAATAAACTCAAAAACTTATTAATTTTACATGTAAATGCACAACTAATGAAGTAGATCGGTTTGAACAGTTTAGATTCACCATTTGAACTCGATTTGATAGATTTTGGAGTTGGTGTTATATAGACTGAAATAACAATGATGTTATATTAGCTATACTCGATTATAAGTGGAACACATATCCTCTGCATTAGGGCTGCTAATGAGTCGAGCCGGCTCGCGAATCAATGAGTTGAGCGGCTCAATATTTTATAATGAATCAGACTCGAAACTAAAAAATGCCCTAACTCGACTCGGCTCACTTTTGAAATAAAAAAAGCTCGGCTCAGCTCGACTCATGTAAACACTCGGCTCGACTCGCGAGTCGGCTCGTGAGCTGGCTCATATTACATGTTAAAAAAATAATCATTTAATTATTTTAAAGAAATAATTAAAGTGGGATAGAGATATTCTTGTGACTTTAAATTACATGTTGAAAAACTTTGATTATTTTTTAAAGAAATGATCTAAAGAAATTTGAAAAAAAATATTATTTTTTTAAAATAATTTCAAAATGCCGGCTCATATTACATGTTGAAAACTTTGAAATTTGAAAAAGAAAAAATTTGAAATATGAAAAAATTTGAAATCTGAAAAAAAATTGAAACATGAAAAATTTTGAAAAATTTGAAATCTGAAAAATTTGAAATATGAAAAAAAATTTAAATCTGAAAAAATTTTAAATCTGAAACAATTTTAAATCTGAAAAATTTTAAATCTGAAAAAAATTTGAAAAAATTTGAAATATGAAAAAAATTTGAAATCTGAAAATTTTGAAATCTGAAAAAATTTGAAATTTGCAAAAATTTGAAATCTGAAAAAAATTTGAAATCTGAAAAATTTTGAAATTTGAAATAATTGAAATCTGAAAAAATTTGAAATATGAAAAATTTTGAAATCTGAAAATTTTGAAATCTGAAAAAAATTTGAAATATGAAATTTTGAAATATGAAAAAATTTGAAGATAGGCCTCATGGCAAATGAAGATATACATGTATTACAAATTTGAAAAAATTCGTCTCTACATGTAAATTAATTAAACATTAGCATGAAGGTAGGCTTTATAGCAAATGAAGATATACATGTATTAAAAATATGAGTCGGCTCGTGAGCCAGCTCGCGAGTTCGTGAGCCGAGTCGAGCCTTTTCTTTTATGAGCCGAGTCGAGTCGAGCTTTTTCTTTCATGAGCCGAGTCGAGCTGAGTTTTTTCTTTCAAAAATGAGCCGAGTTAAGAGCCGAATCATTGGGCTACAATTGACGAGCCGAGTCGAATTTGAGCCGAATCTTAATCATTAGCAGCCCTACTCTGCATTAACTCAAAAGGGAATCTTTTGAGTTAATGCATCTTGGCCGTTTGATTTTAAACGGAGACAATATGGCCGTCTGATTTTAACACAAGGGCTATTTAATATTAGTGCGGATCTAGTCCACACGGATCTTAAAGCCAATTGGATGGTCGAGATACATAAACTCAAAAGATTCTCTTTTGAGTTAATGTAGAGGATACGAATTCGTTATTAAGTGTGGGGCGGATAGTTCCAATTCTAATCAGATGGTCCTTTTAAATCTTAAAAAAATGTTCTTTTGAGTTAATGCAGAAGATTCTGACTCAGGATTTTTCTGCCAACATAAAAACGAATTCACCTCCTCTGAGATATCTCAATTTTTACGTGTTTTTATGAAAAATCTATACCGTTCAAATAAGTTCTGCACGAATCGCAAAGCACTATAATACTGGTCACCTGCGCTATCCCCGAATAGGCACCGTACGCGTAGGTCACGCAAAAGTTGAGATATCTCAGAGGATACGCACTCCATAAAAACTAATCAATCTGCATGTGCCGTTTGGACTCTGGAAGGTTTTAACAATAATATTTTTTTGTTTACAAATTCGTCTCACAATAATTATTTGTAGAGTAACTTGGTAATTTTTCTAAGCATAAAAAGATTAACTCACATAGTAAATAAAAAAAAGTCTAATTTGTCTTTTATGAAATAATTAATAATACCAAGTTAGCTAGAGGATACTTTTTTTTTTGTTTTGAAAACTTAGTAGTAGCTACCAAGGTTTGTGAAGGGGAATCAAACTCTCGACCTTTGGGTATAACAACTCTAGGACATCTTCCTAGCCAATTGTGCTACCTCTCCTTTCTCGCTAGAGGATAATTTTTATAATGAATATAAATCAAAATAAATTTTATAAAAAAAATACCACAAGATAGAGTTTCAATACAACAAATTTCATGTGCATTTAAGTTATAGATTTTCAAATATAGGAGAATTTTGTGTGCCCATGTTAACTTTCAAAATAGCCAATATCCTCATAAAAACACCATAATATCCATATCTCATCAAAACTTAAAATAATTTCTTCTATACTCTTTTATTTATTTAACATATTATTTATTTATTTTAAAAATCAAATTGACAAGTATATTTTTTTTCTAAAATAAACCATCTGCTTTAAAGTTATTCAAACACTCATCTGTTTTAATTTAAAACATATTAGTGTTTGAATGACTTTATTTTTCTTGTCTTCGTTATGTTTTCAATTTTAGAATTACAATAACTTAAAATTTAAAATACAAATGTCAATATTAAACAATTAGATATGATTTACATTATTTTCTCTGTGCATGCTTAAAAAATCATGATATTTTTCATTTTGTTCTGATAAGTCTCAGAAGCTTGTAAAAAATTTATTGATACAAATAAATTATGGATGTTGATTTTTTTTTTTTACTGATTGATTAATATAAACCAAATTAAAAAAAATTATTTTTATGCGCATGATATATATTACATCTAATGGTTTTATTTTAACATATAAATTATAAAAATTTTATTATTAAAAATTAAGACACGATAGAGTCGAAACGGATGCATAAAAAACAAATATATATATATAGAGAGAGAGAGAGTTAACCTAATTAAATTTTCGACTTGAAATGAAATCTTTTTAAGTTTGTCTAAAACTTTTGCAATAAAATTCATACAATTAGGGCGTGTTTGGATTTTACTATTCATGTGGGAAAAAAATTCACTGAGACTAAATTTTTTTTTCACGTGAACAGTAAAATTTAGTTCAAAAATTTTGCAATTCCATTCCTATTCCTATTTCTATTTCCGTCCGTTTGTGAAACACGCCTTACAAAATTAAACCATTCTAAACGTACGATCAGCGAGAGAAAAAGACATGATGTGACATAACATTTGGTTGGTAGAGATAGCGGCTCCAATTAATTGATCAACCACGATATTCCACAATAAATGATCAATGGGGGCAGTGAAAAGGAATTCACATCCTCCCAGGTTGGTAGGGGTGTAAACGGATCGGATATTATTCGATTTCGTTCGAATCTGAATACGAAAAATTATTTAAATTATTTAATTTATATCTATATCAGAAATTATTTGTATCTGTATTCGTATTTAAAAAATTATAATGGATAAAGATACAGTTAGATTTTTAACTATTTGTAACTATCCGTATCCGACCGTTTACATCTCTAAACCACAACAAATAAATGTACTATATATTTTTAAATTTATTTATTAAATTACATATTCATACCAATAATTTATTAAACTGCATATACATATGTATTTTGATGAATAATATAACAGTATGACATGATTAATGACTAATATTTTGATAATATGATATATGTTTTGAAATTAACAAACTTATTATGAAAATATTAGATCTAATGTCCGTATCCGTCCAATATCCGATCCGTATCCGTAGCGTTTAATATCCGATCCGTATCTATATCCAAAACTATCCGTATCCGTATCTGAAAAATTATAACAGATAAGGATATAGTTTGACACTATCCGATCCGGATCCGACCATTTACACCCGTACCTGAAAAGATAATCTTTTACAATTAGTGGATATGAACCGTTCTTTTAACTCGGTACGAATCTCAAAGTACAATAATATTGTCCCCCTATACTAGAATGAATCTCAAACTGACTGAAACTAAATCTCAAACCGTAAAGTGAGAGAAATCTTCTACGGTACCTGCCTACCTGGGAGGATATTGATCCCAGTGAAGAGAGCACTTTATTTCGTCTGTTGCTCTAATTAATCCATCCCACAATCAATGTAGTTTGATTGTCACAAAAAATTTCCTCCAACTGGAAAACAATAAAATTCTCCTTGAATTGGAGGCATTCTTTTTTCGGATCCAAAGTTTGAAACGAAAATAATATCACTGATATTTTTATGGTGTTGTTCAACAAGTATGGATTAAAAATTTTCAGACGACTTTAGTATCTTTTAATGTTTGGTTGATGAAGGAATAGCTAGAATAGTGAAAAAGTTGAAGTTAGCAAAAAAGTTGTTTTGCTATTCTGCATTTGAATGAAAAATTAGAAGTTAAAATAGCCTGAATAACTTGAGTCAGCTCAATATTCTCTATTCCTACAATTTTTTGAATTAGCGCTATTCTCAAATTATAAAGTAGCTCACTTTTCTAACTAATTTCACTTCTCAGTCAAACATACCCATGTCCTAAACTTGTCAAACAAACTCTACTTTATGAAGCTTAAATACTAGTTTCTTAGACTTTCGTTTGTTCATATTTTTAAGCTTGCTCAATTTTTTAAACCATAGTTCTACATAGCTTAAGCATTTTATCAAGTTTAAAGTCTTAAGAAAATTACTCTTTTAACTATTACCGAGGTTGTTATCCTTTGTGTAGCTTAGAACTTGAGCCAAAAATTCTTGACGAACGAGCTCTATAAATATACGAACAGAGATATGTAATAAAACCGGATTGTGGTTTACGTCCAAAAGTCCCAAAAAGCAATAGGTTCCAAACCCAAGTATTCTTAGGTGATATGAATTCTTACTCAAGTGGTATACAAGGATGTCAAAGAGAATTCCTCTCTACAATAAAGACGAATTCAAGGCAACAAAGGTACTTAGGTACGCCAGGCGGATTCAAAGCAATAAAGGCCCAAAAGCAGCTGGAGCGGGGATAAATCTGCGGATTTGACTCCGCTGCTCTCTGCATAGGAGAGCAGGACTCTGTATATAGAAGAGCAGAGACTCTGTTATTCAAAATCTAACCATTGAGTTTTTTATGCACGACTCTTCTATTTGAAGATCAGCAGAGTTGGTTCGTAAATCTGTTGCGATTCTTCAGGAATCACAGGACTGCTATTCCAAATACAACCCTTTATTTTATAAAATGTACAAATTTCAAAATCAATAATTTTCTGTGCACGAATCTCAAAATAAATGAAGGGATGGATTTGGAATAGCAGGGTCCTGTGATTCAACAGATTTAGGGGGGGGGGGGGGGGGGGGGGGTAATTCGTATCCTCTGAATTAACTCAAAAATGAATCTTTTGAGCTAATATATAAGGACCGTTTGATCATCTTTAAGATTCGTGCCAATTAATTTCGCACTAATATTGATGACCCCCTATTTTTAGACGGGCGCCGAATGGGCTCCGTTTACAATCGGACGGCTGATATCTATTAACTCAAATGTTACTCTTTTGAGTTAATGCAGATGATGCGGGCAGCGGGGGGGGGGGGGGGGGGGGGGATAGCTGGTGACAAGAATGCATATCCTCTACATTAACTCAAAAATGAATCTCTCGAGTTAATGACTTTAATCGTCTTATTTTAAACGGAGCCAATCCAGCTCTTGCACGAATCTTAAAACAAATTGAATGGTGAAGATTCATTAATTCAAAAGATTTTGAGTTAATGCAGAGGATATGAATTCCCGGTGACAATTGGAAAAAAAAACATATGAGACAGTTCGGTATAGAGAAGAGTATTCTTTAATCTTGCATGTTCTAAACAAAACAAAGGTAGCGCTTGAGAGCCTATATAAGAAGTTGGACAGGGTTTGGAAAAAATTACTTGACTTGATTGAATCGGATGAGTATTTGAAATTGGATTGGATTTCGGTTATTATTGAATATCTGATCCATTTTTATTAATAAAATATTTTAAGTAGGCTGCGATTTTGATTAATACTGTGATTAAATCTGCATATTAGATTCGTATAGTCGGATTTTATATAATCAAACATAGCAAATACATATACAGCCGCATATGCGATGCATAGGCCGTATTTTATCACACTGAACGAGACGCATCACCTATCTCTATATAAATATAATATATCGTGTGACGAGGCGAATGGATCAATGGATTCATTCAATCCTAACCCACATTTTAATTTCTTATTGTTTTTTGGTGATATCATGGCCCGTAGGCCGAATCTTTCCCAACTAGGTGCCAGACTTTGAGTTGCTTTGATCCTGTGATATCATTATTTTTCTAATTATCATAGTATGTTTGGTTGAGACTTGAGAGAGCATCTATGGCGGTTCTTATTTTTAATCTCCAAGTACTGTGGTCTTTGGCGTTTTATTTGCTGTCAACACTGCAGAATGTTTTCAAACTTAAAAATGATTTTATTTACTGAAAGCGATTTCAAACTGACGCTGTCAAAATATCTTATTTTTATTCACTATTGTTCTGCTATTTTCTCTCCACAGTAACCTTTTATTTTGTTACTTTGTCTCCTCTTGCTTGTGCACGTTTTTAGAGGAAGAAAAAACATTCTTTTCCATTCGCTTCAATTACGATTTACGATTTACAGAGCCGTCGCAAAAAGAAAAAAAAATCAAAACGACAAAAATAATTTTTTCTTTCAAACAAGTTTCATTTTGTATGATTTTTCTCTTTCATTAATTTTTTTTTTTATTCAATCTTAAACTGTCCTTACTGACTGTGCTCATTGAAAGATTGTGAACGACACCATTTCACCTCGCATCCATCTCGATTTGAGGATGAAAAATTTCACTAAAATTCAACGTAGCGTTCTCCTCCACCTCAATTTGTACTCTTCTGAAACAGGTGAACCGCCCGATCAGATGCAGTCTAATAAAATCTCCAGTATATATTTTTCCATTTTGTTATTTCTTCTCTTTTGATTTCTACTCTCTCTATTCAATCCTTAAATTATCATTACCAACTGTGCTCATCGACTGAGCTCGTCAGAGGAAACTCTTGTTGAAAGAGCTCACTGACAATTGCAATTGCAGCTCTCCCAAGACATCATATAAACTTCTATAATAGTCAATATCGTCGTGAAAACATCGTGATATTCTATATATATATTTTTTAAGGATATGTTTGGTTGGAGTGAGAATAGATTATTTTTAAGAATAAGTTATTTGGAACAAATTATTCGGTGTTTGATTGTGTGTTAGAATAATAATAATAGAGAACCAAACTTGTTTGTTTTATTAGAACAAATTATTTTCACAGAATATTGAAAGAAGCTATTCTAATAAGACAAATGTCAATTTCACTATTTTTGCTATTTTAAAATTGTAACCAAACATACCCTAAAACTTAGTATTTCTATTTCTTCCATTCCTTTTTATTCACTTAACTAATTATTTAGTTTTTTAAAAAAAAATTAATTGGCAAATACACCCCTCATCTCATCCGAATAGCCAATAACCTTTTCGTATTTCTTTGCTATTTGATCGCTACGTTTTGTTCTATTTTATTTTTACTGTTCAAATGTGCCATATTTATTTATTTATTTATTTTGTCGATTACATGGTTTTTATTTCCTTTTTATTAAATAAAAATAATTGAAGGAAAATAGTCCTTTTGCAAAGCATCTATATATGTTGTTTGATATAAGAATCTTGAGATTAGCATTAAATTACTTCGTGTAGGTTTATGCGGCACACAATTTTTTTTTCCACATATCTTATTTGTATAAATTGGCATATTTAAAGGCAAGTTTGTACTTGCTTTAAGATATTGGTTCACATATGCGAAAATGATAGTTATATGAAGTCGTTCTCACCTTCATAAAGATTAATTGCTTAGTGAGATAGTTTTGATAGATTGGAGAAAAAGTAGGATATTCATGAATGGTCTTCGCTACGCTACGTAGCCATCTGTTTTTAAGATAATTTTTTATTTATTATGACCATAGTAACAATATTTGTGAATAAAACTTCTGTTTTTTTTTTTTTTTTTTTTTTGTATTTTCGAATCGAACTGAAAATTATTCGGTTGATTGAATTATTCGTGAATTAACTGCGAATAAAATGTGAATTACTAATCATTTCCGAATTATTCCCGAATCACGAATTTTTGATCCCAGCGAATCGAATCTGAATAATTCATTTGTCACTATGATCATGACTTGTGTAGTTTCTTATTTATTTTTTGAGACTTCTATTAATCTTATTTATTCTATAACTTTTGCAACTCTTTTTTGTTTACATCTCAACTCTTGCAACTCTTTCTTATTTATTCATTATATAATTAATTTCATGTGTAACTCTAATTACATTACTAAAAAGACCTTAGTTTATCTCCAATTAATAATTACAAAATCAAAATACAACTTTAAAAATAAAACAAAAATAGTAAAGAAAAATTGAGCATCAAATACGTAATTGATATAGACACTGAATCCTATGGTTTCACATGTAGAGGTGCTACTGTTATCCGATTATCCGGATTCAATCTAGAACCGATTCAAATCCGATTAATTTGGATAAGATATAGTTTAAAAAATGTAACCTGTTAAATTATGGATACGGTTATAAAACTAATAATTTAATATATGACCCGAATCCGAACCGGAACCGATACTGTAATTGGTAGGATATAGTGGTGCAAACGGGTTGGATATTATCCAACTGTATCCGCATCCATATCCGAAAATTAGATACGGAAATCCGATATCCGAATATCCGTGCGGATACGGATACAGATATGGTTTTGAATTTTAATTACCCATATCCGAATAGTAGATATATACCATATAGTTTACCATAAATTATGAAATTATTTATGTATATATCTATAGATATCTGCTATCCGACCCGTATCCGTATGTATCCATTTAATATCCGATTCGTATCTGTATCCGAAAATTAAAAGCGGATACGGATATGGTTTTACCACTATCCAATCCATATCCGATCCGTTTGCACCCCTAGTAGGATATGAGTTTGGTTTAATTATCCGACCCATAATTGAACCCGACCCGATTCCTAATAAAATAATAATACCATTTCTTTATAATTATTTAATATAAAAATATATATTAATAACTATGAAAATACAACCACTTGCACTATTTTTTAATTTTTTGAATGAATTTTGTTGCTCTTTTTGCACAGATTCTTGAAATTAAATGTCACGTTCAACTTTTGCTTATAAATTTTTGAAGTTAATTAATCCTTTTTTTTTATCTCTTTGTCTACTGAATTTTTTTTAAATACCATAATAAAAATAAATAAACCAAAACATCATCGATTTGGGGAATTTTCACATTTACCCGAGCCGCACAGCCAATCTGCGGTTCCCCGTAAATAGGCTGCAAATTGGCTGTGCGGCCCGGGTAAATATGGAAATCTCCCAAATCTAGGATGTTTTGGTCTTTCTTTTTGTGCTACAAATAAAATTTTTGGCTTTGTCTATCATATATCTGCCTTTCTGCAGGAACATTGAAATTTATTGTTCTTTTCGCTGATTGAAACAAATTGGTATTAATATTATATTCATGGATTTTTGGAACCATAGAATGAAATCATCATCTTCAATATTTTACTTTCTAAAATTATCTCACCTTCAATATTTTGATGCATATTTTAATTTATATTATAATGATATATTATGTTTGGATGTTTAAGAAATTTTAATTATATTTAAACATAAAGGGTTTCTCAAATACTTATGAGTTGCGACATATACCCGCTCCGGATCCAAACCGGATCCAATAATCCACAAACAAGTAATAAGTAACTATCTATCTGGAACCGAAAGACTGGACCTGAAATATCTACGGGTCGATAGGTATCCGGATCCGGACCTGAATAGATTTGAAACTAATAAGTATATGGATCGAATTCAAATTTGAACACTTTTAGAGTACGGGTTCAAATATAATAGTATTCGGACCCTACCCGACCTGATAGCACGATGTATACAAAATCTCAAAAACAACTTTTACTAAAAAAAATGCCCTATCAACAATTATTGTATCGCATCAAGTGCAAAACAGACACGTTAAATTCACGATTACTCTTTTAACTCTAAATAAAACACTCGCAATATTTACAATTTAAAATATGGTTTGTGTCGTGGTCTCCTAAATGAATGATAAAAATATGAAGTAATAAATATGGCCACGCAAGATACGACCTCAGGTTTGTGTCACTTATAAGATTGTAATTTATAAAACCAAATCATTCTCCTCATTGATAATCCAGTTTTGTCCTTATTATTTACCGTGAGGAAAATTGCAATCGAAAAAAATGTTTTTTTTTTTTTAAATTCTTGGATTTGAGCGGAATGGAGATTAATGGCTGAAAGCAACTTGAAAAAGCAAAAGATGTTGACAATAAATTGAATAATGTTGTCGGTAGTACAGCCAAAAATTAATATTGACAAGATTTGTTCTCAATTATATATACGTGTCATTTTTTATAATTTAATACCCATAGGAAATTTTTCATTCATATTATATGAGTGTAAATATAAGTTGTGATAAATTTTGTTGGTTATTTTAGAAAAAAAATATATCACTAATTATTTTAACTAATATTGATAAAACGGTTTTTCAAGATATTACAAACAAATTAAAATTAAAAATATAGGTATGGTATTGGACAATAGACAGCTCAAAATTCAAATTTCATACAAATTAAATATTATTTACTAATGCACCAATGATTGTTAATTTTGAACTGCTCAAATTTAAGTCACTTGATGTGCATGAAATATAGACATACTATATACATAATATAAATCATGTCTATATTATTAATTTTAAACTCAAATTTTATTTTTTTAAATATTATCAAAATAAAAAAAATTATATTAAAAAAGAGGAGGGATCTACTTACAACATTTTACAACAATTCCATTTTGCGATTTAAAGTCCAAATATTCGATCCAAACCGTTTAACATGATATCTATATTAAAATGTGTTTGGAGATAAACTTTTACATTTTTTTACTATTTATTAAGTATTTGACAAAATTGTTGTTTTTCAGTGGTCCAAAATTGTCTTAAAACAACAGTTTTGAAAAATACTTAATAAATAGTAAACAAATTTAAAAAAAATGTAAAATTTGACTTTCAAACACATTTTAATATAGAGATCATGTTCAACTGTTTGAATAAATTATTTAAACCTTAAAAATTACAACACTAAATTGTTGTAAAATATTATAACTTTCAAATGTTATAAGTGGATCCATCCTTAAAAAAAAAAAATCCATACTCTAGTTAAAATCCTAATTTAGTTTCTTTCACAACGAAAATCCTTGTGGCAAATCCGACGTTTAAAGTACCTTTCCTTTCTTGACCTCTTGCGGTTTCAAATCCTTTTCAGAAATTAAGAGCAGCAATAATTAACGCAGAACGAGTCAACATTGTCTACCAACCGCATATATATAAAGACAATTAAATCATAACTGGGTTAATGAAAAATTGGTAGGTTGGTATCATCATGCTAAAAATGGTTGTGTTTAAGAAGAGAAACAAAAGACCTTCCACTAACCCTCAAAAAAAAAAAAAGAGAAACAAAAAGAAGGAAGAAAATAAATTAGATATAATATCATATGATTATGTCTCCAAACATTTGATTTAGGACCAGTCAATTCTCAAGCAACCGTGACAACGGTTTATTTTTCCAAGCAATTAATTGATGCTCAATTTGAGGGCGAAATGACAACAAAATCTTGAATTGTACTTTATTTTATAACTAGTATTGTGCCCGGGTTGCACAAAAAATTCGTAGTTCGTGATTCGATTCGAAAAAGTTCGTAAAAAATTCGATTCGAAATAGTTTGAAATTAATTCAAATCAAATTCAAACTGGACCTAGTTCGTTCGAAATAGGTTCGCGAACAATTCTAATTCAAATCTCAAAGTAACGTGAACTGTTGATTTTCACTGATGACTTATGTTTGCTGATGACTTAAAAGTTAAAACATAAGGTTGCTCAGCCATAAGTCATAACTCGTAAGTCGTAACCCTCGTTCTCAGTTCTAAAACCCTAGACGACTTTCACTTCTCGCTTTTGACGACTACAATCACTCTTCCTTGTTATAAAAAAGTTCTTAAAAAATTCGATTCAAAATTAATTCAAGCCAAACTTACTTCGAAATTAATTCAAACCAAACTCAAAGTTAGATTCAGATCGATTCGTTTGCAACCCTATGCCCGTGCGTTGCCACGGAAATATATTATAAGGAACAAAAAATCTCATACAAAATAACATATTTTTATTAAAAAAAATAGACTAAATAACAAATAATATTTCTTAAATAACATATACATGTAAATAACATTCCTTAAATGATATATTTTTTCATAAAAAAATCTCAAATAATATAATATGACATATTAAATGACAAATAACATTTCTAATAATAAAAAAATAGAAAGAAATGAGACATGACCAATCAATTAGCAATCAATTCAAAAATTCTTTAAATAACATCTAAAAAATAGAAAGAAATCATGACCAATCAAATAGACGATACAATTTGCATGTGGTGAGTAAGTATCTAAATAAATTTAAATTTCTGCACGTAAAAAACTAATATAAAAAAATGCATAGAATCAAAAATATTTGATGGGAAAACTAATATATAATCCGAAATTTTATCTTTTAATCAAAGCTGTTGACGGATAAGGACATCTACGTGCTTAATATAAGAATGGAGATATAATATTTACACTGTTCATGATTTAAATGTTTGTCCAACGTTAGCAGATTTTGTTTTTTTAAAAAAAAAAGGTAGAATTACATATTCTTGATACGTAACATATTTTCTATGTTATTTTTATTTTTATTTGGCAATGTATACTTTATTTATATTTATAAGAAAGATATAATATTACGAATAATTAGAATTTCTTAAACCTCTTTTATATATATTTGGAAAATAGCACATCATATTAAGTAAGAAACTATTATTAACTTAAAAACTGATATTGTTAATTGTCGAGACTTAAATTCTATAATAAAAAAACATATGAATAACAATAAATTTACCAACAATAATATTGATATTTCACTTTAAAAAATAATATAGTATGTTAGATTATTAGCTAGAAGACTAATTGTCACAAATTAGAAGGTTCGAAAAGATACTTGTCAATTGTCATAAATAAAGATTTAAGAATCTATTTATGACAAACACAAGTTTAGAAAACTCACATGTATTACTCTCAGAATAAAATTACTTTCCTTGGCTGCAGCTGTTAAAAACAGATTATTCGATAATGCATTTTTTTTCCAACAAATTAAATCCAGTCTATATCCATATTCCCATGCCTTTTAACCAATTAATTTAAGTTCTTTAAAGTTGAAAAATCAATTATTACCTAATCACTTTCATAATAACTCTATTTATCTTATCTAGAAAAGGGTTCCAATACTTCATGCCTTTCATAACTCATCATATTTCATATTTTATATTTTTATTTTCAAAGTCTGAATTGTTAATCCAAACTGCTCAATGTGATATTCATACTAAAATATGCTTGGGATAAAATGTTATAATTTTTGAAATTTTTTTGTTAGTTTTTAAGATAGATATAAAATCACTGTTTTTGAACTATTCAAAGCAAAGCAACGAGTTTCAAAAATTCTAAAAAAATAGTAAAAATTTTCAAAAAAAAATGTAAATTTTGGTTTCCAATCACATTTTAATATGAAGAACATGTTGGAAAGTTTGAATCGACTATTTGAACTTTGAAAATGAAAATATGAGCGAAAAGTAAAATACCCTATTTAATTCCCAAAGCAAGTTAGTCCACCTCTCTCTTTCTATATATATATTGTGAATTTTATTTTAAAATTTTTATATGCAGTGATTTTTCACATACCGTGTGAATGCTGCATTTAAAAACATTGCTCTTTTCTATTATGTTTGGATGAAACAAAGAATAGAACTAATCTAAAGTTTGAAAATAGTAGCTAACTCAATTTTTGGTTGGGTTAGTAAAATAGTAAGCTAATTCATATAAGACAAATAAAGAATAGTGAATTAGTGCTATTGTTGCTCCATTCAAATATCAAATAGCTCAAAAAAATAATATTATTCTCGAATTAATGCTATTCTTGCTCCATCCAGGCGCACATGATAAACTTCTATCCTTTTTTTCCTGCTATATATTGATACATGTACAAACTTCTATTCTTTTTTCCTGCTATTGACACATGTAGCTTCAAGTATTTGCAACGCTTTCTATGAGACGAACATGTAGCGAGCCACAAAATAATTGGTGATGGGTAGACAAAGACCCTCTTACACCGCCACAAATAAATATCACATAGGATCTGAAAATGCCCCTCTGCTCACGTGGTGGCTGAATCTGTATCCTTTGCATCAGTACACAATTGGAGTTAATCAGTTATTGCATCTCACCCATTCAATCAGAGTTCAAATTAATTTAGTTCGAAATAGAAGGCACGATGTTTCTATTCGTGCCAATATGAATCGGATGGTCTGAATTTATTCTGCATTTTAAATTAATGCAAATGATACGAATTTGGAGGGGAGCAACAAGCCGACAACCGACCAAATTGTGTTGACAATTGATTTATTAGTTTTTTATGACACGCTACATGAGAGGCTGCACAATGTTACTGCTCTGTTTCAATCCAAAGGAATTCCACTTTTTGTTGTCGTAAGTTTTTAGACGATAGCATTAAACACCAGTAAATTACAATTCTTTTTCAGGTAGGTTTTCTTATTACACAAATATAACGTTATATACACTGAACTACTTGTAAAAAAATTCGCTACTAAAAATTAAAAAGAAGAGAAAAAAAAGTAAAACTAACCGTTATTTCAGTTTGCACTAGATTAGCAAGTTAATAAGAATGTTCATTCTCTTCTCTTGGTATGTAAACACAATAGTAAAATAAGTGTGACTACATTGTATTTTTCACTTTTCCTAATTAACATCACCGAGAGAAATGATGCAGCCGATAAGACACTGAATTAAATCAGACTGAAAACTGAATCAATGGAACCAGAAAAACCACCACTCAGAAGTCCTAACGTGGGAAAGATCTAAGAAGAAGGAGAAGAGGAATGAGACAACTCTTTGCATCATTGTTATTGATAATAACCATAAAAACACGCACCTTATTCATATATAACTATAACAGATACTACGGAACGCGGGGGAGGGGGGAGGGAGGGGTTAACGAATTAACAATACCCTCAGTCGAATTCGGAGATTCGAAATGGATGGAAGAGTAGTAATCAGATCCGTTAGACGGAAGCATCTACTAGGTTTGAATGAGGTGAAATAGACCGACAAGCGGTGGCTAGATCTGTTGGACGGAAACACCTGCTCAGATGAAGTAAGACGATCAAGGTGTCGTGCAGCAGTCAAATACATTAAACAGAATCATCAGCTCAAAATGAAACGAAATGAAATGAATCGGGTGGATGAGAGTGTAGTACGTGGAGAGGGGCAGAGCACAGGAGTCGAGCGAGAGCGACTCTCAAACCCTCGTTTTCAGAATCACCTTCTGAATTGTCTACATAAGTGGAGATTCTAGGTGTAGAGCTTTAATTTTGTGGTCCTAATTTTAGTTCGACCACGGTTAAACCGCCACTCGACGCTCGGCACTATACGATACGCGTCAAAATCATCACTGTATAATTAGTTGCAACTCGACATGAATTCATTTCTAGATTGTTACTTTTACATAGATATATCCGATTCAAATCCGAACTAAAAGCAATACTGTAGTAAATAAAATATGGATTATCACAGGATATGATTCAAATTTATTGCGTTTTAAGGGATATCAATATATAGAGTGGAAAAAATGTGCCGTGTTGTACTGTGATTAACACATTGTGATTTTAATCTCGTGTCGTGCTGTATCGTGATCAAGTTAATTTTTTATGTGACGTGTCGTAATCAAAATGTCAAGGGCTAGTCACGGCACAAGAATAGTCACACTGTTTTCAAATTTGTCTCGTGTTATTCACGTGATCATTTGATCATAATTTAAGTTAATTTATTCAAGATTCATCATTTGATCAATATCTAATAATCTTAATTACATGTGACTCGTGTAACCACGTGCCGTGCTGTACCGTGATTAGAGTTTTACGTGATGTGCCGTACTGTGCCAAAATTTCAAAAGATGGTCACAGCACGGGACACGCGAGTCACGACATGTAACTTCTGTGACGGAACCGACTTCGTTGTGCCACATAATCAAATATCAAATGGTCTTAATTACAAGTGACTTGTGTGATCACGTGCCGTGCTGTGTTGTGACTATATTTTTCACGTGATGTGTCGTATTGTGTCAAAGTTTCAAAATATGATCACTGCACGAGACACGCGAGTCACGGCACATAACCAACACACATACGGTACAGTTTTGTACTAAAACTGTACCGTTCCATGTTGGAGCCGAGTCCGCCGTGCCATTTTTCCCACTCTTAGATATCTTCCAAATTTGAAAGTGTTGATGCAGTATATTGTTCATATAGCACGTGAAGAAAATCAAACGGTTGAAAGTTTATGATTTGTTGTGCTTGATCCGATATCCAACCGCGCAAAAAGGTTTCCAATTTGACATCTTTTGTATTTTCGCTCGAGCTGGTAACTGGTATTACTTCAACTGTAGACTCATCGCGTACGAGCTAAATATTTTGAACTCTAATCCTATCAATGTAAATATCTTTCGTTGCAAACTCACTTGATATAATTTTATAATTTTTCATCTACAATGTCCTTGACATCATGATGAATACGAGTTTAATATGAGCAAAGTTAGAGTATAATGTGCTCACTAAAATAAGAGTTTCGTGAGCACAATTTCAAAAATCTATTGAATTTGTTTCAAACGACAAATTCAAATTGATGAAATTCATTTACTCCAAAAGACTTTTATTGTAATTTTTTTTATAAGTTACATGTAAGATTTAAAAGCTTGACACGATCACTTTAATGACTGTAGACAAAGGTTTAAAGAATTATGAATCAAAATAAATAAAAAAATAGAAAACTGGTAAGTTAAGGGTTGTAGACAGAGATTTAAATGCTTGACACAAATACTCTAAAGAGTTTTAAACATGTGTTTAAAGGTTTGTGAAACAAAACAAATTAAAAAAAAAATGATAAGTTAATAGTTATAGATAGAGGTCCAAAGGCATGACTTGATTCTTCAAAGGATAGTAGACATATGTTTAAAGGCTTAAGAATTTAAGGTGCTCACGGACTTTTACTCTAAAAAAAATTTAACGACACAAAAATAATTCAAAAGTATTTTATGGATCTCATTTGAAAGAGAAAATTGAGTAGAAAACGTTTGTACTCTTCCGATTTATAAATTCTTCACTGATCATCTGGAAAATGATAATAATGATCGGAGGGAAAAAAATAGTGGGTGAAATGAATATTTTATTTTTTGGCTTGAAAACAATAGTTAGGAGTTGAACTACTCTAATTTTATGATTTAAATGCTTGTAGACAGAGATTTAAGAATTTTAAAGAAAACTTTAAATGTTTGGATATGTACGGATGCCAACAGTTTAGAAGGTCAGAGGACTTGGAGGGCGCAGGCGGTTATTTGTTTGGGAGACAATTATGAGACTCCTTTTTTATATATTTTTCACGGTTTGTAATTTGTAAACAAACAAATAATTATCTTCCTATTTAGTATCCGCCCCTTAGACTGTACTCTACTAACAAGGAGGGGAGGGAAGGAAATACAAGAGGATTGCATAAAGAGTTAACCTCCTCCTCCACACTTTAATTTGAAGGTTACAAAATTTAAATGATTTGTATATAAATTCACCTCCTCTCTCTTAAAATTTAAAGTTCTAAAATAAGTAGACAAGATCCGGTTAGATTCAGTCATCCCTCCTCTCCTCTTTGCTCCCTTCTTCTATTCTCTTCTAGAATATATATATATATATATATACTAGTATCATACCCGTGCGTTGCAACGGGGACATATTATAAGAAACAAATATATCAATGAAAATAATAATTATCTAAAAATTAAAACACATGTTAATAGAAAATTTATATGATTATGTATTTATAATTAACTTTAATCGTGATCTCTAATAACAATTTGATGATGTGATGATTCTTTATTTTTAAGTACCAATGATATCAAATAATAGCTCGATTCGAATCTAATATCAAATATCATACAATAATTCAATATCAACATATAATATGATATAAAAAAACATAAATAAAAAGTGTTATCGTTTGTATGTATATGATACACACACACACACACACACACACACATATTATAAGAAAAATATATATTCACACACACGTTCCAATTTATATTCTTTTTTGTTTCCAATTTAGAATACACACACACATACACACATTGATATATTATATATTGAAAATATATTCTAAATTTCCCACACCAATATGTATGAAAACAAAGAAAGAAAAATATGGAAATTAAAAAAAAATGATTTCCATTGTGATTCGTATAGAAACGAAGAAGTAGGGAAACAATAAATAAGAAAATGGAAGGTGGAGTCTTCTCAATTGAAGATGAAAAATATGGAAATAAAGGAATAAGGAAACAAATAAATATATAGCTAAATTTCATAATTTGTTCATTTTAAATTATAACGTATCGTGTGGCAGTACATGTGGTGGGTATGTTTTTAACTAAATTTAGACTTCTATACATAAAAGAGATGCATTTAATCAAAAGAAGACAAATTATGTAATTGGAGAGCTGAGATCAAATCCGAAGTTTCATCTCTCAATCGTAGCGGTTGGCGGATCGGACACCCAACGTGCTTAATAATAGAATGGAGATATATATATTGAGAGAGATGGGCTATGGTGCATTGCAATGCATAGGCTCTTTGTGCATTGGACCATAAATCATCGATTCAAAGTCCAAATGACTGATCCAAGCCGTTCATCTTATTCTTCATATTAATATGTGCTTGGAGACCAAATTTTACATTTTTTGAAATTTGTTTACTATTTTTTTAGATTTATTGAAAATCTGAAAATCTGGATGAACAGTAAAAACAGTAAAAATTTCTGGACCATCAGATCAGCGATTTTCAAAGTGGCTTAATAAATAGTTAAAAAATTCCAAAAAATGTAAAATTTGGTCTTCAAGCACATATTACTATGGAGAACAAGATGAACAGTTTGGATCGGTCATTTGAACTTTGAATCGATGATTTATGGTCCAATGCACAAGAGGGGCCTATGCATTGCAATGCACCATAGCCCATCTCTCTCTCTCTCTATATATATATAACACTAAGAACTTTTTTAATTATATTTTGCTAATTGCAATTCTCTTTTTATTGTTTTAGATCGATCAAAAGAGCTAGAAGAAATAAAAAAAAGGGTGTTTATTGATCTTCTTGGTTTTTCTAGGATTCAAAAACTTAATTTGTTGGATTTTACGTAGAACAAAAATATGCCGTTGAACATTTTAACTAAGATACGAAATTTTTTTTTTTGTTGATACGTTTTAAATTACCATAGTTTCGATACAAAAGGTTATAATATATTATTTGATATTATTTAGATAATACATTACAAAAGAGCTATACAAGCTTTAATATATCCTGTAATCTAAGACAAACTATTATTTTGACTAGTGAAAATAATGATAAAAATAAAATTAGTTATTGAACTTTTATCGTTTCTAATTTAATTAAGAACTTGGTGGTTATCGAGTTGCACCATAACACCGCATGTAATTAATACACACATATATATTTTTTTAAATGAGAAAGTTGGAGTTCAAACCGAATTAAAATAGACAAACTCAAGTAAATTTTGATTTATTCGATTGAACGAAAATATGATATTAATCATAAAAACAAACTCTTTTTTTTGTTAACTTTTGAATGTTTTAAAAGATTAATTTAAATTTTTTGTTTGGTTTGGTTTAATTGATTTTAAATCTAACTAAGCAATATATTAATTATGTCATAATTTTTTTTTAAATATTTGGTTTGGACCGGGAATGAATTTAAAAATATCAATTGGTTCGGTCTAACAGGTTTTAAATTTTCTAAATCGAACCAAATCAAATTATTAAACTGATTTTTATAAATGAACTTAACCGATCCATTTAACTGAAAAAACCAAACTGTTTAAACTGAATTCTCACAGTTCGATTTAAAACTGAATAAACCAGACCCAATAACACCCCTACTCAAACCACCCATGATCCATGCAACATTCTTTCGAAACTCTTATATATTATGAGTGAGTCTATGGTACTATGCATATCACGGGTTGTTACTGTGCTACGGCTCTATATTAGAGTTTTTAAATTCTAACGGTCGATCCGAACCGTTCATCTTGTTCTCCATATTAATATGTATTTGGAGACCAAATTTTACATTTTTTGAAAATTTTTTACTATTTTTTTAGATATTTAGAAAATCACTTGATCTGAAAATTCTGGACCATCCAAAACAGTGATTTTCAATGAATCTAAAAAAATTTCAAAAAATATAAAATTTGGTCTCCAAACACATATTAATATGGAGAACAAGATGAACGGTTCGGATCGACCGTTAGGATTTGAAAACTCGAATATATAGCCGTAGCACAGTAACAAATCGTAATATGCATAGTACCATAGACTCGCTCATATATTATTATAAAAAAAAAAAATCCGGGTTTTTCAAGCCACAACCTTCTACCCGGTTTGGAAATAACATGTTATAATGTCAATCAAGATATTTGACCGCAGTCGGCTCTATAATGTCAATCAAGATGTTTGACCGCAGACTCCGCAGTCGTTTCTGATCCATCTTTTAATTTAAAATCTTCTTAGATAAGTCCTTGGTAATTACTTTCTAAGAAGAAAAATAGGTCCAAGGTGGAAATTAGTTAGAGAGAATGTAATTGCCAATGACTTGTGTAAAAGAAAGTAAATTAACAAGGACTGAAGTCTGAAAGTGGGTTAATTTAAAATCTTCAAATTTGTCATCCTCTGCAGTCTTCAGTCTTTACCAACTTTTCTAAGAAGAAAAATAGGTCCAAGGTGGAAATTAGTTAGAGAGAATGTATTGCCAATGACTTGCGTAAAAGAAAGTAAATTACCAAGGACTGAAGTCTGAAAGTGGATTAATTTAAAAGAGTAAGGCTTGGGTGCTACGGTTCAATATTTGAGTTTTCAAAATCCTAACGGTCGATCCAAACCGTTCATCTTGTTCTCCATATTAATATGTGTTTGGAGACTAAATTTTATATTTTTTGGAAATTTTTTACTATTTTTTTAGCTAGGTAGAAAATCACTTGATCTAAAAAATTCTGCACCATTCAGATATTTGATTTTCTACCTATCTAAAAAATAGTAATTTTTTTTTCAAAAAATATAAAATTTGGTATCCAAACACATATTAATATGGAAAACAAGATGAACGGTTTGGATCGACCGTTAGAGTTTTGAAAACTCGAATATTGAGCCGTAGCCCATTATGCTATCCATAGCACTCAAGCCTTATTCAATTTAAAATCTTCAAATTTGTCATCATCTGCAGTCTTTAGTCTTTATCAACTTTTCTAAGAAGAAAAATAGATCCAAGGTGGAAATTAGTTAGAGAGAATGTATTGCCAAATGCCAATGACTTGCGTAAAAGAAAGTAAATTATCAAGACTGAAGTCAGAAAGTGGATTAATTTAAAATCTTGAAATTTGTCATTTGCTGTAGTCTTTAGTCTTTACCAACTCCGTCAGGACCAAAAGGCCCCATAAGAGTTGAACGGTCAATTTCGTTTACCTAATGGAGAACCCAACGAACACAGTAAAAGTCATTTGAAGCGGATATGGACTACTCATGTGTGCGTTGCAATGTCGGTTTATCTGGCCGCCAATAAAGTAGAAAAAAATTTCACAACCTGATTAATGAGTAAGGCTAAGGTGCTATGGGTTGCATAGAGGTTTACGGTGCTATGGTTTAATATTTGAGTTTTCAAAATTCAAACGGTCGATCTAAGTCTTTCATCTTGTTCTCCATATTAATATGTGTTTGGAGACCAAATTTTATATTTTTTGGAAAATTTTTACTATTTATTTAGGTAGAAAATTAGTTGATCTAAAAAATTCTGCACTATTCAGATATTTGATTTTCTACCTATCTAAAAAAATAGTAATTTTTTTTCAAAAAATGTAAAATTTGATCTCCAAACACATATTAATATGGAGAACAAGATGAACGGCTCGGATCAACCATTTGAATTTTGAAAACTCGAATATTAAGCCGTAGCACCGTAGGTCTCTATGCAACCCATAGCAACTTAGCCTTACCTCCTGATTAATATACTGTGATTTTGATCATGTATTGTACTGTGATTAAGTTAATTTTTTATGTGCCGTGCCGTGATTAAAATATCAAGAGGTGGTCACAGAACGCGAATAGTCACGTTGTGCTCAAACGTGCATAGTGTGACTCGCATGACTATTTGATCATAATTTAAGTTAGTTTATTTTAGATTCACTGATCAATATTTAATGATTCTAATTACACGTGACTCGCATAACGAGGTACCGTGTCAAAGCTTCAAAAGATTGTCACGGCAGCTCAACTTAATTACACTAGCCGCCAACGTTCAAACCATACACATTAATTATATAATTATTGCACTTATTATATAGGACCATATACAGTAGAAAAGAATAAATAATAGTTTTTATCAGCACTTTTGCAAGAGTTAAGGATTAATTTATTATCTGTCTATTTTATTTCTTTATCAGATATATAACTCAGAAAATGAAATAAATAAATAAGAAAATAACTTCTCTTATTTCTCTATCAATTAAAATATGATACCTCAATTTATCATTTCTTTTGACGCCGTCGTTTGTATTCAGATATAGGTGGATTTAACAGCCACCTTTTTTTTTATATTCTTGAATAAAGGGTGCCATTGACGGATTCTATCCTCGTTTTACGGTTTGAGATTAAATTTCAACTGGTTTGGAACTCGAACTATCATAGAGGCAGTATTATTGGGCTTTGAGATTCGTACCGAGTTAAAACGAACGGTTCAGATCTAGTAATTGTAAAAGATTACTTTATCAGGTATTGGAGAGGATGTGAATTTGTCATTGACACTCTAGCCCTAGCTGGTATTATTTTGGATAATTGGTCGCTATTTTAACCGAATCCATATCCTCTGCATTAACGCAACTTTTGAGTTAAAAGGTTTCCACCGTCAGATACCATCTAGCTTCAGATTTCGTAGATGTAATTAGAACCGGTTCCGTCAAAATTCCTTCCTTTATCCTTCTCCAGTCCGTCACTCACTCTTTTCTCCAGTCTCGTACCATTCTCCCTCTTCTCCAAGCGCAGCTCTTTGTTCATCAAAATATTTGAGCGTTTGAGAGTAATAAGATTAAAAGAACAACCGCTGAGGCGCCAAATATAAACTTTCATCGAAAAATTTGAGTACTGCTCTTTGTTCCCAAATTCTATTAAAACCCACCGCCTTGCAATTCAAAGTTTGTATTCGTATAGATGTATTTTATCTGTTGCTTCGCTCTTAGCCTTAAACCAAAACTTGTTTCATAACCAGCTTCTTTTGAGCATCTCATTCTTTCGTTGAATTCTTGGTCGGGGCTAAGTCGAATCCAGTCAAGGCTCGCAAGAGAGTTGAGGCCAAGACGCTTAAGCGCGCAAGAGATGGCAGTGCGTTTACTAGATGGTTCTTTTATTTTTCAATTTTATTCCCTAATCAAATTATGCTGGTTCTTGTTAGTGATTAAAAGTTGTTTGCGTTAATGTCTCAGTGAAGCGTGCAATAAGAATGTGCCTGTAGTTTTGATCGACATGCACGCTGAAACGCTCAAATTGTGTACCAAGAAGATGAGCTTCCTAATTTGTCGAAGAAGGTGGATGAGAAAGAAACGAGTGAAGAGGGAGAAGGGTAAGCTTTTTTTTTAAGGCCTGGAGAAGGGTAAGCTGAGAGGAAGAAAAGAACAAAAGTGGGAGAAGGGTTCGCGACTGGAGAACGAAAAAGAATTGAATTTTGACTATTAAACCCGAACCGTAGATGCAATCCCACGGCGGAGATCTGTTAACTCAAAAATTGCGTTAATGCAGAGGATATGGATTCATTTTAACCTGGGAGATGCCTTTTGTAATCTGTACGCTGCTGACAAATGTGGCCAGTGCTGAGGAGAGTGAGCTGAAATTGCATACATCAGCGGTTATCTATCTCAATTTCTTTGTAAAGCAGTTATGTTTGATTCGATTCGAGTTTGTGATTCGTAGTTTGTGATTATCTAAATTCGAGTTTGTGATTATCTATCTTAAAAAAATTCGTAATTTGTGATTCAATTCGAGTTGGCTTCGGATTTGATTCGAAATTAGTTCGAATTGAAACGAACCAAATCAGGTTCGGTTCGATCAAAATGGGTTTGCGAACTTTTATGATTCGAATCTCATAATAACATCGGCCGTTCATTTACCTTATGAAATTAAAACTCAAGATAGAGAGTTATAATTTAACCTAGCTGACGCTCCCTCGCTCTGCCTCTCTCTGACTTGTTCTCCCTCTCGCTCTAAAACTTAGCCGATGCTCTCGGCGACTGGCCATCTCTCCGGCCTAGATGGCTATCTCTCCTCTCTCTTCGGCCGTCTCTCATTCGCCTTTTCTACCTTTCGAATTCTCACTTCATTAGATGGTCCGATCGAGGGTTTGATCGAGTGAGCACTCGAGGTACGATTACTTGTTTTACTGCATATTTCAGTTCTTCTACTTAATCCTCTTTTTACGATTATTTGTTATGATGTATTTTTTCATGAACAATTTTTCAATTTAAAAACACTCATTTTATACCGGTAAAAGGAAGCCGTGTGAATTTTGTCCCACGAGAAGAAAATTAATGTATAAACTACCGGTATAACTAGGGCTGCTAAAAAAAATTTAGCTTATAATTCGATTCGACTTCAATTCGAAAAATGTGTAGTTTGTAATTAATTTGATTCGAAATTAGTTCGATTCGAAATAAATCAAATTCAGTTCAGTTCGAATCTTATTCAAATCAAACTCAAACTAGGATAAGTTCGATTCAGTTTGATTTATTGCCACCCCTACACGTGATGATACGGATCCAAACTCAATTTGAAATAATTTTCATTTTCTAACGGGACAGCAACACAGGGCCAGTAAATAATTTTAAATATATTACAGTTTGGTTCTCCCCTCCGGTATTGGACCGAAGCTTTTCATTATTTTTTTTTATGAAGTGGGTAAAATCTATCAATCTCATTAGAAATCGGAGTATTCAAATGCTTTTAAGCTCCAAACAACTAAAGCAAAAAATCATATACAAAAAGAACTGAAATATATCAAAAAACAAAAAAACATCATAAAAACATCCAACAAAAGACATCAATCTAAGGGTATGAACTACTAAACATCAACAGAAACAACTCAAATAAACTGTATGACATCTAAACTATATATCCCGGACTATACCAATTGAAGCATAAGGGTTAAATCTCCTGTTGCCAACAGAGTGGTTTCCCCTTCCTCTAACAAGGTCATCTCTTCCTCTGACATTAGAGGTTGTAATTTCTGAGTAATCAAATTATTAGTATTCAAAGGTAAGATTAAAGATAAGTGGAGAGTATATCCAATGTGAAGAGTGCTGCACCAGAAGTTAGTAATAATTTCAGAGCCTATTGATTTCAGATATCGAAGCTTTTCATACTTGGTATATTTAGAAGGATCCGGTCTACATCGAAATGCTTGTAACTAATACGAATTTTCCATTGGTAACAATTTTAATATTTTTATACTTGTGAAGCAATGAAATTTTTTTGGATTAATTAATTTGACTGCACACCTTTTTATTATCAACAAAGTTGCAATTAACCTTGTATTCATTTTTTTTACAAATAAATTATTAATGGAACCTATAGATTGCAACTGAAATTATTTATAATGAAATGCAATTCTTTGAAATATTAGGTCAAGAAATGGTCCAGGTGTTAAATGACAGACCCAAAAGATCTTTACACATCCATTCCTCCTGAGGCTCAACGGACCGCTGGATGTTAACTTGATCAGATTCTTCCCGTGTCTCTGAATATAAAATATTGCCTGGCTTAATAAACGACGACTCATACAGATCATACGCAGTCATTATCTCAGAGATCTCGATTTCGATCGGAAAAAATAAATAAAATTGAATTTAAATAATCACGTGGATATTATTAAAAAGATAATATTTTTATTTATAATTTGTGTTCTAACTTATTATTTTAATTACTGATCAGCCAAACTGCTAAGTGGAATGACTGTGTATGATCTGTAGTTATTTTCATATGCACATGCTGGCTCATTTGGTTACAGCGTAATAACTGTATTTTTCGTGATTTGAAAGTTGCACCAGAATTCGTAGCAAGTAGAGCCAATTTTTTTATTTATATCCAAAATTAAAATAAAATTTCAAAACAGTTTTTTTTTTCCCAAAAATACCCAATTTGGAAATTTTTTTTCCGGAATTAACCTCTAAAACTGGAAAAAAAATTTCTGGACTCCCTATTATGTTTCCGGAAAAAAATTTTCCGGTTTTAGAATCCGGAATTTTTTTTTTCCGAAAACACAATTAAAAGTCCGAAAAATATTTTTCCGAAATCGCAGTGAATTCGTTTATAAAAACCGCGGAGTGTCGTCTCTCCCTTTCACTCAGCGCGTTTTCAGAGCTCTCTCACAGTAAGTTATTTAATTCATAATTTATAATTTAAATATATAATTATTTAAATTTTATATATTTAATTTTAATTTATTTAAATTTAGAAGTATTTAATTTTTAATTACTTAAATATATAATTATTTAATTTTAAATTATATAAATTTTATATATTTAATTTTAATTTATTTAAATTTAGAAGTATTTAATTTTTAATTATTTAAATATATAATTATTTAATTTTAATTTATTTAAATTTTGAATATTTTCATATTAATTTAAAAAAATTCAAAATGGTGTAGAATAATTTTATTACTTCTAAAATGATTTAGAATTGTTTTAGGAACCTTTTTCCTTTTCGGGTCCCTTACGGAGCTCTGACTGTTTGATCGATCGGTTCTTCGATTGAGGTAATTTTATTTTCTTTATATTATTTTTCATTTAATTTATAATTAATTAGTTCATTTCAAAATGATTTTTTTTATTTTTTATAATATTGTCCAGAAAATTTAGAATTTTTTACAACCTTCCAAAATGGTTTAGAATAATTAAAAAAAATCCTAAAATAGTTTAGAATGTTGCCCTATTAATTTATGAAATTCCAAAATAGTGTAGAATAATTATAGAATATCCAAAATTGTCTAGAATATTTTTTAGAGGCAACACAATTTTTAATTACTTATATGTTGTTATTTCTGAAATTGCCAGACTAATCGAAATTAAAAATGACAACTATTTGTGTGAAAATTTATATTGGAGGGGAAAATTTATTATTTTTATATTTTCTAAATTATTCTACACCATTTTGGTATTTTCTAAATTAATAAGACAATATTCTAAACCATTTAAAATGAACTAATTAATTATATTTTAAATTAAAATTAAAACAATACAAATATAAAAACCTGAATCTCATATCCGATCGATCAGACAGTCAGAGCTCCGAAAGGGACCCGAAAAGAAAAGAGATTTCTAAAAAAATTCTAAATTAATCGAATCATTTTCTACATTAATAAGGTAAATCCGAAAAGAAAAGAGATTCCTAAAAAAAATTCTAAATAAATCGAATAATTTTCTACACCATTTGGTATTTTCTAAACTATTCTAGACCATTTTGGTGTTTTCTAAATTATTGTATACTATTTTGGTATTTTCTAAATTATTCTAGAGCATTTGGTATTTTCTAAACTATTATAGACCATTTTGGTATTTTCTAAATTATTTTACACTATTTTGGTATTTTCTAAATTATTCTACATCATTTTGGTATGTTCTGCATTATTCTACACCATTTTGGTATTTTCTAAATTATTGTAAATTATTTTGGTATTTTCTAAATTATTGTAGACTATTTTGGTATTTTCTAAATTATTCTACACCATTTGGTATTTTCTAAACTATTATAGATCATTTGGTATTTTCTAAAATATTCTGCATTATTTTGGTATTTTCTAAATTATGGTATATCATTTTGGTATTTTCCAAATTATTCTAAACTATTTTGGTATTTTCTAAATTATTCTGCACTATTTTGGTATTTTTTAAATTATTCCGGACTATTTGGTATTTTTCTAAATTATTCTACACTATTTGGTATTTTTCGAAATTATTTGGACATTATTCTAAACCATTTAAAATTAAATAATTAAATAAATAAATAAAATAAAAAATTACCTTAGAAATGGGAGAGGAGAGGAGTGAACGAGTGGGGAAGAAGAGGACCCGGGGTCCTTATGTAGGCCAATTCCGATTCCGGAAATTTTTTTTTCGGATTTGGGAGCTGTTTCCGAAAAAAAAATTTCGGATTCTAAAAGCGGAAATTTTTTTTCCGGAAACAGAATGGAGAGTCCGGAATTTTTTTTTCCGGGTTTAGGGGTTAATTCCGGATTAGGTATTTTTGGAAAAATCCGGACAAAACGGATATTTTTTGAAATTTTATTTTAATTTTGGATATAAATAAAAAGATCGGCAAGTAGAGCTACTGAATTAGGTAGATTATGGTTAGCAAACTGCTAAGTAGAATGTATGAAGAATAATGGTTAGTTTAATTTTGGATATAAATAAAAAAATCAATTAGGTAGATTATGGTTAGCAAACTGCTAAGTGGAATCTATGAAGAATAATGGTTAGTTTAATTTTGGATATAAATAAAAAAATAGGCAAGTAGAGCTACTGAATTAGGTAGATTATGGTGAGCAAACTGCTAAGTGGAATGTATGAAGAATAATGGTTAGAGTGTATGGATCTCTAACATTGCTGAATATTTGTAAATATTTTAAATTCAATAAAATGTTGGCAGCCTCTGCCATTTCATCAAAATAAAAAAAAATTATTGATCAGATTTAAAAAAAAATTATCTTTATTTTAACTCGAGATTTAATTATAATTTTAAAGGAGCAAATAGAACACCAGAGGTATGTTTGATTGGAGTGTAAATATGTTATTTTTGAAATAAAGCTATTCGGAATTGCTCGTTCTATGTTTGATTGGAGTTGAATAACTTGAATAGAGAACTTTTGTCTTATTATAATAGCAAAAAAAAGTATGATTTGTCTTATTATAATAGCAAAAAAAAATATGATTCGGAATAGCTCGTTCTATGTTTGATTGAAGAACTTTTGTCTTATTTTTACAAAAAGTATGATTTGACTATTATAATAAGACAAATAACAAAAAAAAATTTATTCTAGATATTCTTGTTTTGCAACTAAATATACCTTAAAAAGAGAAAAAGAGGGAGGAGGAAGGCAAAATTACGTGCATATAAGGGTGTGCTCCACAATTGAGGGTGAAATATGAAAACCTTCATTAATGGAAGGGGAAGGAAGTGTTCGGAGGTGAAGCTTATCCCCAAAAATCAGCTCGCATTCACCTCTGCTTCCTCTCTGCTTCTCCAGTTCTATAGCAGGTGAAATCTTCGGACAGCTGCGGTCTGACACAAGATTCCCTCCACACAGTGTTTTTTCCTTCCTCTCCCTCCGCGTAACCCCAATTGGAGCACACCCAATCTTCATGAAAATTCAAAATTTAGAAAATGACATTTGCCTCTGGTTCTAACAATTAATCTGCCCCCTAGATACCTGTCTACCTGAGGTATAACTAATAAATCCAAATCGTTCTTTGTCTTTGACACGAATCTCAAATCAGACCCTTTATATTGACAATAAATGTCAATTTTTTTGGACCCAACTGAAACTAAAGTCCAGGCATTCCTTTTTATTGCAATAGCCTCAGGTGCGATCGAAGCACTTGACCACATCGCGCTTAATGAATCGATCCATAAATGAGAAAAAGCGGGTTGAGATGTGAGAAGATAGCTATACAGATTCTTAACAAACCATCAACATCAATAGTACAATACAGATTCTCATAAAAAAAACAAAGTATAATACAGATTCTGAGATATGAGCGAAGAAATGTCGAATGCATATCATTGATTAACTCATAAGAGAATCTTTCGAGTTAATAAATTTCAACTGTCTAATTTTAGGCCGAGTCAATTTGATTTTTATCTATAATATAGGAAGTCCTTTAATATTTGTGCAAATTTAGTATGTATGAATTTTAAAACAGATCAGACATTTGAGATTCATTAACTCAAAATATTTCTTTTAAATTAAATGTAGAGGATATGAATTCAGAAATCTCCGGTACTGTCTGCTTGTCAGAAAAAAAAAAAAAAAAAAAAAAAAAACCCATTATCTCCTGTATTTTTAAAATGGAGGGGTGTAATAAAAGGTTCGGTGCCGTAAAGTACCGCAAGCACGCTCCCAACTAACGCTCCCTCACAAGTGACCCTTCATCAAGTATGATGATGCCACGTGGCAGCCATCTACCTTCCTTCGGACCAAACCTGCATTACAGACCACGTGGAACCCCATCCACCCGTCCACTCGACCTACCCCTTGTTTTCTTTGGCTTATAAATGTTCTCGTCCCTTGTGTCAGCTCTCCACACCCTTCCTTCTAGCTAGCTAGGCTTCTACATCTACTCCTTGCCATTAGTTGGTTCCAAATCAAACACATTTAGTTAACTGACACCAATCCTTCAAAAGATCAGCCATGGCAAGTGTGGAGGATATCAGACAGGCACAACGTGCGCAGGGTCCAGCGACCGTGCTGGCAATCGGTACAGCCACTCCAACCAACTGTGTGCAGCAGGCTGACTATCCCGACTACTACTTCCGCATCACCAAAAGCGAGCATCTCACCGATCTCAAGGAGAAGTTCAAGCGCATGTGTAAGTCTCTTTTCATATCCTTATGAATCATGCATGCTCATGTATATAACTTTGTGCACCAACCGACTACTACATCAGAAACATATTGACATTAATAACTTTTGATGCGCACAAGTTCTTTTCTTTTTTCCAAAATTTAGTGACATACAAACAGTTTATATTTTTAATAAAGAATAGCGGAAAAAGAAAAACATAATTATATATGATAACGGTTTCATGTGCTAAGCTAGCCACGGTGAGGAAAATTCGGTTGGTGCAATTTTCACTAAAAACGAATATTTGTCTTTTATATAAAAGTTTAGAAAATATATATGTTACTGAAAACCAACTCTTTTGGTACTGAATTGTTTGTGCTACTTGTTTGGTTGAAAGTAAAATTTTGGTACTTGTAGTACGTATTCACTAGTATGGTCGGGTAGGTCTTATACACACACACACACACACACCCCAAGTGGGTATATATTATATTTCAGGAATCTTTATATTACAACAGAGAATCTCTCCGTGTGTGTTTATTATGTCTCCTCAGATATTTTAGTGTTCTCATGGTTTGATCTATGGAGAGTTCATCCAAGAAGTGTGAGTCGTCCCTTGTGCCATGCATGGAACAAGTTTGTCTTAATTTGGGAATATTGGTGTTTCTTCATGAGTCCCTAAAATTCATGTTAGATATTTCACATGTCATGTATTTTTTCCCCCTTTAATAGGTTCTTTAAGATAGATATACATTTATTAAAGAACCATGCTCTTTTTCTGCATAAGGGTGCTTGGCTTGCGTTTGCGGTATTTAATTAAACCAATTGACACAGCAACCCAATAAATGGATTTTTTTTTAAATAGAATCAATTTTAATTATTTTAATAAAATAAGCACCATTGATTTGGTTTTTATAAAAAGTAGGAATCGGTGGAGGGAGAATTTAAATTTTATTCTAAGGGATCTGCATTAGTCATTTCTACTTATAAAAAGCAGAGATAGGTGGAGCTGTTTTTTTTATAAAACTCAACTCTATGGTGCTTTTTTATTAAAATAATTAAAATTAGTTCTATTTTAAAAAAAATCCCAATAAATGCAACACAAAGACTTTATATAGAAATATGGTTTGAGGTGAATGGTTAAAAATATAATTCATATAAAGTTCAATTTTAAAAGCTCAACAACAGTAGTAGAAGTGAAAATTTTTCCGATACATAATATAAGAATCTTGCTACATATATGTTGCTGTCAGCTCAAGGAGCTATCTATTTAGAAAAAGTTCTACCTGAAATTACTCCACAGCTGCATCAAATTAATATATATATATATATATATAATTTCTAGGGCAAATACAGCAACTAGGTAGCTAGGCTAGTAAATTTATTTGAGACCCATGACGTCGACAGAAACACCATCCATGCATGTGTTATATTAAATTTATTGACTGTCAATTTGAATTTTCAAGTATGTCAATATATAGGTCAACTGAGATATGAGCAATTAAAAAGAAAGAGTGATGAGAAATTGTAATATATATTTGTCCCATTTCTGTCGGAGTGGTCGGATCGAGTTCAACCTACCTGATTGGATTGCAAATAAATATACTCATTAATTAATTACTTCAGGCGTTCAAGTAATTACCTCATGCGAGTCTGTCACAAATTAATTAAAAAACACAAAGCAGAAATTGTTTTATTAATTAGGTAATTTAATAAGATATCCATTCCCTTGATTGTCTGACAGGCGACAAGTCCATGATCAACAAGAGGTATATGCACTTGACTGAGGAGATCCTCACAGAGAACCCGAACATCTGCGCCTACATGGAACCTTCACTGGATGCCCGTCAGGACATCGTCGTAGTGGAGGTGCCCCGGCTTGGGAAGGAGGCGGCAGTCAAGGCTATCAAGGAGTGGGGCCAGCCAAAGTCGAAGATCACCCACTTGATCTTCTGCACTACGAGCGGTGTTGACATGCCCGGTGCCGACTACCAAGTCATGAAGCTCCTCGGTCTGCGTCCCTCAGTCAACCGCTTCATGATGTATCAACAGGGCTGTTTTGCTGGAGGCACGGTGCTCCGCATGGCTAAGGACCTTGCTGAGAACAACCGCGGGGCCCGAGTTTTGGTGATTTGCTCTGAGATCACAGCCGTTACATTCCGTGGCCCATCGGAATCGCACCTGGATTCCATGGTCGGGCAGGCGCTTTTCGGGGATGGTGCTGCTGCCATCATTGTCGGTGCCGACCCTGACCCTGTCATCGAGAAGCCACTGTTTCAATTGGTCTCTGCTTCTCAGACCATCTTACCCGACTCCGAGGGAGCCATTGACGGTCACCTCCGTGAGGTCGGTCTCACCTTCCACCTTCTAAAGGATGTTCCCGGGCTCATCTCAAAGAACATCCAGAAGAGTCTCGTCGAGGCATTCTCTCCTATTGGTATATATATATATAACATTATCACAAAATTTAATTTAGCTACTGCTCTTGATCAGATATTCCATATGTACTGGTTTTCTTAAATGTGATTATCTAACATTTACATTCTGATATGAAGGTATCAATGACTGGAACTCAATCTTTTGGATTGCACATCCCGGAGGCCCAGCTATCCTTGACCAAGTAGAGGCTAAGTGTCAACTAGACAAGACGAAGATGCAAGCTACAAGGAATGTCTTGAGGGAGTATGGTAACATGTCCAGTGCCTGTGTGCTGTTCATCTTGGATGAAATGAGGCGGCGATCGGCGGAGGAAGGAAAGGCAACAACCGGAGAGGGGCTTGACTGGGGTGTGCTTTTTGGGTTTGGGCCGGGTCTGACAGTTGAGACTGTAGTATTGCACAGTGTACCCATTAAGGCCCAGTAAGAAAACAGGCCGGGCTAGATCAATTGGGCTTAATCTATCAGGAGTCTTCTTTTAGTAATATTGAAAATTAAAATGGGTTTACAGTTGGTTGTGTTTTGGTGTCAGGTTGTGTTATATAGAACAAAAGTTTGGTGGTTGATGTGCTGGATTTTCCTGGATTGGTAATAAGAGCTCTGCGAGTTTAAAAAAAAAAAAAAGTTCTTATTTATTATCTAGGGAATTTTTTTTTTCTTTCCATGAAGTCCGTCCTTTTCTGATATGGGAATTTATTTACTTGTGTAATCCGTTCATATATTTTTTAGCAACAAAATAAGCTTAACAGAATAACATAACAACTACACACACTTGTTCCAATTATTGTGTGTTTAGTGAGTTTGAACCCATAAATAATTATTATGTTTATGAGTGATTTTCTAAACAGAGCCTTATGTGACAATGTTTGTACTATGGAGGCAATTCGGCTATCTACTTGGTTATGTGTTATCAAATTGGATAAAACTGGAGGTCTGAGAGTTCTTTTGCACTTCTTATGTGCATTCGAGTGGTCTTTGAAAAAAAAATAACACTGAATACATTAATTCAAAAGATCAACTTTTCAAGTGGGTGTGTAGGAACAATTTTACCCAATTTTGTTGTAATCTGAGAAAATACATGCACCAATATTAATTTTTTGCAGGGTTGGATAATTGTATTTCCAGCACTTTCTGCTATACTTTCATATTTTCAGAATTGTCAGAACTTCGATTAACAATGCTGAACTTAATTCAAAATCCCAACACCCATGGTTCCTTAATTGAAATTAATGCTGTTCCGGTACGAACTTTTATTTTTTATCTCATAAAGTATTGTATATTTGTAACATTACTCTTTTTCTCTGTGATATTTATCTGGAAACTCATTTCAGCTCTGTTTTGTCAAATTTTAGTCAATTGGTGTTAAACATGTGTTCTATGAGGTTCTATTAGGTCCTGTTCGGCAGATTACTATTCACGTGGGAAAAAAAAAATTACTTAGATTGAAATTTTTTTTTTCCACAATATTTACTAAAAATTAGTTCAAAATTTTTTATTTCTATTTCCATTCTTATTCCTTAGCAGGCCGCTGAACAGGACCTTACAAGTTCTACAAGGAACATTTTGTATTGGGAAATTTTTTTATATTTTTTTTTTCTAAATCACAGATGTTTCATATACTTTTAGTGATATCGAATTCTTAATTTCAATTTACAGATATGAGTTTTTGGGTTCTTGTTCTATTCTGAATTTAGCCCAATTCCAAATGCAGTCTTGAACAAAAAACTTTATGCATGCGCAACTCATTTTATTTAGAAATTAAGTCAGGCGCAACTCATTTTGTTTAAAATTCATACATCTGAAATAAAAAAATCGCACAACCTACAATAACGATTTCTTTTCTCCATGCTTTTGTGGCAAATTCATTTTGGCGAAGCATCGCATGCTCCTCTACATCCGCAATTTCTACTCAGACGCTTCTCGATCCTCCTCTGCTCAATTGGTTTGCTCACCGCAGCTCGGCAACTCCTCTCCTCCTCCGTTAGCGCATACTTAATTGTAAATTTGAGAGTTAGTTTTAATTTAAGTTTAATTATGATTTGATTAGGTATTTAAAATGGATTTTATTAGAAAATTTGAGAGCTAGTTTCAATCGAATAGATTTGAGCCCGATTCCATAATTTCTTGCCTTATACTAGTGAGAATCCTACATCCGCCCATGTTTGTAGGAACCCTTTTAGGTGTAGTACCTTTGAAGTTTGAACTGAATAAAAACCTTTAATATCATGCTCATATAAATGCCGTTCTTCGACAACTTTGATCTAAATTGATTCAAATAGTGCTGAAGGATATTCTTGCTTCAGAAATGTTTCGACTAATTCAATGACACAGATCCTTTCTTTTTAGTAATAATCAGCACAAAATTAAACCCCCATGAAATAAATTAAACACACGAACAAAGTTGTTCACTCCTAAAATTTTTGTTCTGCTAAATTTTTGTGATCTTATTTTATGTAAAGAGTGCTCACCTAGCTGTTTTCAACCAGTAGCAATGTGTTGCATGCAATGTTAATTTTTATTTTATTTTTTTGAGTTGTATAATTTTTATTTAGGGTCTGTACGACAACGCTAAAATAGTGGAATTGAATAGAATTTAACCTCTATTCCTACCAAACAGACAAAAAATGAGTTGGAATAGAAGAGGCGGAATAGAATCTTTTTACCCTTTTCTCAATTCCAAGGGGGAGATGGAATAGGGAATAGAGAATAGAGATGGACTGATGGAAAAGCGACGGAAATTCTCATCTTTACCTCTCTACTTAGCTGACATGGCAACTTCATATCATTTAATATTCTCCCATCTCTCTTATTTGGGCACGGTTCCAGAGAAAAAAAAAAACTTCTTTCTTTATTTACTCCGATCAATATTTCCGACGATCCACCGAGAGATTCGCATAACTGAGACTACAAGATTAATGCACTCAAAATGCTCTTTCCAATGAGATCCATTTTAGTGATTTGTTCGTGGTAGACAGCGCCGTGGTCGAGAGCTCCATGGTCCAGACTCCAGACTCCAGACTCCAGAGTACCATGGTTGAGTGTCGTGATTGACAGCATGGTTGAGAGCTGGTTGAGAGCGTCGTTGATTGATGCATGCGAACTGAAATGGTTGAGAGCTGATTGAGAGCGTCGTTGATTGATGCATGCGAACTGAAATGGTTGAGAGCTGATTGAGAGCATCGTTGATGGAAAAAAATGAAATGTTTAGAAGAAGATGCATGGTTGAGAGCTTCCTTGAGGCTGTTGGAGAAGAAAGATATTATTGTCCAATTTATGTAACAATGGATACCTCCATTTCAAATTTATCACATATGTATTTTCAAATTTCATCTTTGTTTTGTCCCGTTAGCTAAAAAAAAGAAACGAAATATCTTGCAATGTTAAATTTGTCCTTTTATTAGTTTTTATCAATTTATTTGTGCCAACTTTGTTATAGTTTTAAATTTATTTGTATTGTCGTTTGCTCTAAGATTTAATAATTGCTATTAGACATAACTAAAAATTGTATATTTGTATTTAATAGTTCAATATTTTTTTTGTATTTCTTGATAGCAATTTTGATATTTTTACATTTAATTGACAATTTTCTAGTTAAGCAGTACATTGTAGTAAGAATATATACACGAAAAATACATAACGTTATAATAGTCATTTCTCTATTAGATTCATATTTAATAACTTTATATTTCCTCAATTCCAATTATCATTCTTGCCGAACATAACAATAGAATAGAGGAATAGTTTGAAAGAGTGATCAATTCTTAATTCTACAATTCTCCTATTCCATCACTATTCTATGTGTAGCCGAACAAGTCCAGAGTATGCAAACTTTTGAAAGAACTATTAATCCGAGATCCAAATCTGTTTCTATTCTTAAGAATATGAGGACCCTCTTTTTCTCATTTTCTCTTCTCTCTCTTCAAAAGCAGCAGAAAATGGGATCTGCTATGTTAAAAAAGTGGAGTCCACTGGTATCATTGAAAAATAGTGACTTAAGTCTTCTATATAAACACTTGGTTGATATATAGAAATCCCATATTCATCTATATAAGCATCTAAAGAAAAAAAATGTGTTTCTTTTCTAAAAAAAGAAACAGATTTGGATATATTATTCCGAAAATGAAATTTGCAAAAGGATCATATTGCCTATGTAAACATGGTTTGATCAAATACACCAAAATTTCTCTATCCTTCGATAACTGAGCTACAAAACTAACATTAATAAACTTCTAAATGTTTGTTCAGACGGTGTGTCCGCTAAGAAACGAGATGAAAATTTTGGTCGCGGCGCTGATTCATCTCGTCTATTTATCAAAATTCGGGAAAAGAGCCTTGGAATATAATTTTTCCGGCCATTTTTATTAATACCCTCCAAAAAAACAAAATTTTAAAAATAACTCCGCATCTCGTTTTTTTTTTAAAATAACCCAACCGCCTGGGCCTGGGGCGGCCCAAAAAGAAAACGGACCGCCGAGCCAAGAGGCGGGCCAAACCAAGCCGACCGCCCCAGCCCAGGGCGGGCCACACACAGACCAAAAAGATATCAGGGAATAGGCCTCTCATAACCCTATTCTAAGCCTAGACCATTTAGTATAGAGTCCGGCTAGTATAATATTAGTGTAATATAACATGACTCCAAAATTTATTAAATATACTTTAAACGACTAATTTAAACTGTTCAAATTAATTCACTTTATGAGTGATGCGTTTACATGCAAAAAAAAATATTTTTTTTCGGGTTATTTTAGTATAGAGTTAAGCGGTCAAAAATGTTGAAAAAAGAATGCTTAAAAATTAACTTAAAAACTCTCACATTTGACCGCTTGACTTGATAATAAATAACTTTGAAATATTATAAGTTTTGTAACTAAACACACAACTAATGAAGTAGATCAATTTGAATGGTTTTGATTCACTATTTGAAGTCAATTGATTTTGGAGTTGGTGTTATATTACCTGAAATTACACTGATGTCATACTAGCCGGACTCTTTAATATATATTTATTTAGGAGAGAGATTATGATATGTGCTATGGTTTATGGATCTATATTGTTATTTTAAAATTAAAAAAGGTCAATTTAAATCATTAAATATGTGTCTCATTGTGCCTCATATTTAGTAGAAAGGTTAACATGTATCATGTCTCATTATGCCTCGTATTCTTTATCTGTATTTTCAAAAGTCAAATAGTTGATCCGAATTGCTCAATATAATCTCTATATTAAAATGTTCATGGAAATCAAATTTTATATTATTTTGAAAATTATTTATTATTTTTTTAGATATGTACAAAGTCACTGTTTTTGGATTATCCAGAAACATTGATTTTGTACCTATCTAAAAAATAATAATTTGGTCTCCAACTATCTTTTGATATAGAAATTATGTTAATATAGAAATCATGTTGAGCAGTTCAGATCGAATATTTGAACATTGAAAACAGAGATAAAAAAATTGTGAGGCATGATGAGACATGAGGTATTTGAACCCTCCTCTTATTATTATAGCATAATTGTCGTAATTAGTATAATTTCAAACCAATAAATTTTAATTTATTATACAATTATGAATTCATTAGTTTATTAACAATTAACTAATCTTGCTTAACATTTAATTGACTAATATTATTAAATTATTATAGATTTAGAGATATTCATGAGTCAATGGCACCAGTTTATCCGATCCGTATCATATCCGAAAACACGGGTAAGGGTAAGATATTTTTTCGTTAGCTTATTTGGTATGGGCAATGATAATGATTTTTTCTGTTATCTTACCCGTTTTCATATAAGATAATTTTTAAAAATAAAATGATATATATATTTGTATCAAGATGATACATGATATAATAAAATTTTGTATTTTATTAAATTTTCATGATACAAATTAGTTGTATTCATGATTATTTTTATCTTTTTTTTCTTGTTTGAAAATATATTTTATCAGAAGTACAAATTGAAATGTCAATAGCATTTTTTTATCCGTTTACCTGACCCGTACCTTATTTGAAAAGACAGATAAGAGTCCAGTTTTTTTTTCATTATCATAACGGATACCGGTATAAAAATGCCTCCATTTAACCCGTATCGTACCCGTAAAATATCCATAATTGTGGACAGATTTGAGGTGGACTTCTAAGATTTTCCACTATTTTGGATTTCGACCTAGACCAACCATTTTCTCATCGGATAGTTCTAATCAAGACAAGCGTCAGTAGCTTCAACCTTCAGGCGTGAGGTTGTCAAAATAGAAACAATGCAAAATTTTCAAGACCATGATAGTCAAATTGATGAATGTTTCATTCTTTTCTTTCTTTCTTTTTTCTTTTTTTTTTGTTAACTTGATGAAAGCATTAGTACTAGCTTCAACCTTCAGGCGTTAGGTTATCAAAATAGAAAAATGCAAAATTTTTAAGACTAGGATAGTCAAATTAGTGAATGTTTAATTCTTTTTTTCTTTTCTTTTTATTGACTTGATGAAAGAATCAGTAGCTTCAACCTTCAGCGTTAGGTTGTCAAAATAGAAACAATGCAAAATTTTCAAGACCAGGACAGTCAAATCGATGAATGTTTAATTCTTTTCTTTCTTTCTTCATTCTTCTTCCTTTTTTTGTTGACTTAATGAAAGCATTAGTAGCTTCAACCTTCAGGTGTTATGTTGTCAAAATAGAAACAATGCAAAATTTTCAAGACTAGGACAGTCAAATTCGATGAATGTTTAATTCTTTTCTTTCTTCTTCCTTTTTTTGTTGACTTGATGAAAGCATTAGTAGCTTCAACCTTCAGGTGTTATGTTGTCAAAATAGAAACAATGCAAAATTTTCAAGACAAGGACAGTCAAATCGATGAATGTTTAATTTTTTTTCTTTCTTTCTTCTTCCTTTTTTTGTTGACTTAATGAAAGCATAAGTAGCTTCAACTTTCAGGTGTTATGTTGTCAAAATAGAAACAATGCAAAATTTTCAAGATCAGGACAGTCAAATCGATGAATGTTTAATTATTTTCTTTCTTTCTTCTTTCTTCTTTCTTCTTCCTCTTTTTTGTTGACTTGATGAAAGCATCAGTAGCTTCAACCTTCAGGTGTTACGTTGTCAAAATAGAAACAATGCAAAATTTTCAAGATAAGGACAGTCAAATCGATGAATGTTTCATTATTTTCTTTATTTCTTCTTCCTTTTTTGTTGACTTGATGAAAGCGTTACTGAATACGTACCAGCTCTATTTTTAACAAACAATACGAGGTCATTTTTTATAGTAAACAATTATTGCTTTTAGGATAAATTTTGTCGGGTAATTCCAGTTTAATTTCCTTTTATGTAACTACTAAATTTTTATTTATTCGAATTAAATCATTTAATTATTTTTTATTTTAAATACTAATAAAATATAAAGTGGCATAACGATTTCATTGGCATTTTAGACAAAAATAACAATGAATGAGTTGATTAAAACAAATAAAAAATTTAATAATCACAAAAAAAATTAGAAATTAAACACGGGACAAAAAAAACAGAATTTAACGTTCATTGCCAAAATTTATCTTGTTTTTACGGTACGGATTTGATGAGCATCAATCCTACTTTTTAGACCCAATGAACTTTATTAATTTTTTTTTTTTTTTAAGACTTGGTAGCGGTTACCGAGTGTATAGTACATTAATGTGATTATAATTTCCATCCCCTAATACAATCATCTAATTAATGCATTTGAAAAATAATATTTGTCCTTTGAACACCATCAGGATTGCCTCGACGTGAGTTTCTACATTTCAGCCACAATTCAACTTCCTCTTTGATCGTACGTACCTGCTAAGATATTAGGTGGAATTTTCTTACCACGAAATATATATATTCATTTCGCTGCCTCCATATGCCCCATAAAACTCCAACAAATCGAGTAGCTCATTGTCTTTTTCGTATTAAAATTTGTGCGCACAGAAATTGAAGCAGATATATAGATTTTAAAGTGAATCACATACGTCTTACTAAAGATCGGATGGTGATTGAGCCTAGAGTGGAAAAAACGTGTCATGCCGTATCATGACTAGTACGTCAAGGGTGGTCACGATACGCAAATGGTCACGCCACATGAGTCATGCCGTACCTAAACGTGCCGTGACCAAACGTTATTCGCACGACTCGCGTTACCATTTAATCATAATTAAGATTAATTTATTTAAGATTCACATTTAGTCAAGATCTAACATTTTTAATTGCACGTGATTCGTGTGACTACATATCATGTTATATTGTGATTAAATCTTTTACATGTCGTATCGTATCGTGCTAAATTTTCTTAAGATGATCACACGATACACAAAATACATGAATTACGGTTCTGCCGGGCCATTTTTTCCACTCTAATTGAGACTATAAAAAAAAGTCAATTCTGTTTTTACTTGCCGCTTTGACTTGAAGCGCCAGGGGAGCTACGGAAAAAGAATATTGACATGTAATCTGAACCGGACCGAAAAGTTTGAAATGACTTCGTACGTGGGAAATAAATCTGCTAAGATCGGAGATCGAATTCTCTGCCCCACAGTCATTATCAGTGGACCCCAGTTTAAAAATTAACAGTGACTGGTCCTCTTTAAGAGTGATTGGCTCCACCCGACAGTGACTGAAGGAACCGAATTTTCCTACATCTCGGAAGGCAGGTAATCTCCTTCAATAAAATCAGGAGGGATTATAGTTTACTACGATTCTAAATTTAATATTTTATTTTTTGAGCTGTACAAATTTTCATAAATATTATTTTTTATGTACGAATTTTAAAACAAATAAAAGGTTAGATTTAGAATCGTAGGACCCTACAATCCCTTTTAGGATCCAGATTTAGTTCCTCGTATGTGACATGACTGAAGAAAATACAGATGTATCCTATATATCGAACTTAGACTTCCGCCGTGCAAATAAATTTACTTCAAATGTTTGCCGTATTTGCATACTCTTGACGCAAATTCGTGTTGTGCCGTATGCTTGTATTATATATAAATTTGTGTCACATGTGTGTTGTACTGTGATAAATTAAGTATTTATTATCATTTTGTATATTGATTAAAATTGTGAAAAATAATCATAATATATAAATAGTAACAATATATTAGTCATGTCATAATAAAACATAATTTAATTGATCATATTTGATTATGTTTACTAAAAAAATTATAAATATAAAAATATGAAAAAAATAATGTTGTAAAAAAAAGATTATCCAAAACTTAAATTGTTATTTGAAATAAATAATCGGCTATTTGATTTTAGAGAAAATTTGTGTCACTCATCAGGAGACCTCTACCGTAACTTCAATTGTCAACAAATTGAAAAACTACGTAAAGAAGCGTACCACCAAGCTAGAAGATTGAATATTCAGCCATTTTTGTTGCACAAATTAAATCACAAAGCAAACTATTCCGACAAGGTTCTAAGAGGTTTTATTATGTTTTTGTGGATTAAGTGATTGAAAAAATAGTTGAAGGGTGAGAAGTTTATTTTATTGATACTTCATATTTTAGCTCTTGGTATGGCGATCTCATCCGAAACAAATTTCGAGGAAAACAAAAGATAAAGTCAGAACAAAATGTTTTTTTTTCTTTTCATGGTCGGTTTTAATGAAAAGGAGGATTGATCTCAGCCGTTCTTCATAAATCAAAGGGTCGAGAACAAATCAACTAAGAATAGTTTGTTTTGTAATTAAAGAAAAAAGTAGGTATATATTTGGTAACAATAGGGTTACAATTCCAACGGTACAATAATTTTACCGTTTTCCTTTGTAATATAATAAATAGAACACTAGGAACTTGTAAACAGAGAAGGAAAAATACACAAGAAATCCATTTCATTGTTTCTCTCCTCTCTTCTATTTTACTTCCTCCTCGTCCTGCATTCCAGGTTGTATAGCTGCAAAGGGAGGTCGACCTCATTAGGTAAAATGAAAAATAATTTGAGAACTGATTCATCTCTCCTAATTTTGCACCAAAAAAAAGCTTAAGCAATTATTTAATTTACGAGTGAGGCTATGGTACTACTCATAGCGCAAATCGGTCCGCACTATGAATCAATATCTTCATTTAAGTCCAAACATTCGATCTGAAACCATTCAATATGATCTTCATGTGAATTTTTTTTCGTGCCTCCACGATGTCTCTATTTTTAAAAACTTTAATAATTCAAAATTTAAAACTTAAAAATTAAAATAAAACCATTGGATATGATCTACATCATTTTCTCTATGCATGTGTAAAAAATTATGACATTTCAATTTTATTTTGATTGTCATCAAGAGCTTGTAAAAAAATGCACTAATATAGATGATTTCTAGACGTTAATTTTTGAACTTATTGATTCACATATAAGCAAAATTGAAATGTAATAATTTTTTACGAGCACATAGAGAAAATAATATAGATCACATCTAACAATTTTATTTTGACTTTTAAGTTTGAAATTTTGAGTTATTAAAGTTTTAAAAAATTGAGATATGATGGAGACACAAAAAATGAAGGCATTTGAACCCTCCTTTTGAACAAAAAGGTGATCAACAGTTTCATACTGTCGATCCTCTTCTAATAATATTACTCTTTTAAAATTTTATTTCTTTTGACCGCAAGAAGATTTTAATTAATTTTAAAAGGTTTTTTATAATTGATTCTGATATGTATGCTTTGCATTTGTTTTATGAGAAGGGTTCAAATGCCTCCATTTTTTGTGCCTCCATCATGCCTCAATTTTTAAAAACTTTAATAATTCAAAATTTAAATCTTAAAATTAAAAAAAAAACCATTAGATATGAACTATATCATTTTATCTATGCACATGTAAAAAATTATGACATTTCAACTTTGTTTTGATTGTCATCTTGAGCTTGTAAAAATGTATACAAATGTGAATAATTTCTAGACGTTGATTTTTCAACTTATTGATTCATATAAAAGCAAAATCAAAATGTGATAATTTTTTATAGGCACATAGAGAAAATAACATAGATCACATCTAACGGTTTTATTTTGACGTTTAAGTTGTAAACTTTGAGTTATTTAAGTTTTTAAAAATAGAGGCATGACGGAGGCACATAAAATGGAGGCATTTGAACTCTCATCTTGTTTTATTGCCACATCTTGTCATAATCTCACTCACAGGAATTCAGCTATACGACATTGAATACATGCAACAATAAACCACATTAGTTCAATCAGATTAAGTGGCGACTTAAGCCATTTATTACAAATTACTTCCGTGTTCTTTAGATGCACACAGGAATGAACCTTATTTGGTTGCAAGCTCAATCCATGTATGAAAAAAAAATCCTATTTTGTCAATTCAATTATGGAAATTTCTCCAAATATGTAGGTGGTATTGAACCCGGAGAAACCGGCTTCTTTCGCTAAGGCGGCGTACTCTTCAGTTGCCTCTCTTTACCTCCAAAGAAAGCCATCATCATAAGATCCATAATGAAAGGATTTTGTGATCTTATGCTCACTTCAGGATTCGTCGGGAGGATTGTTTCCATTACGATCACTTTTCCATTGCTCGGCACGGCATCATAGCAATTCATCAGTATCTTCAAGCAGTGCTCATCCCTCCAATCATGCAGAATGTGCTGTTATTATGTTCATGCAACATTGATTATAATTCAGATAAGATGGAGTCTAAAATTGCTACAAGTCGAATAAGTAAATAATACTAAGTAGATCAGATTACAAAGACTTAAATCTCCCAGATCTTGGTAATTCTAGGCAAATGACCTGTTTTAATTTTCCTGTCATCTGGTATATATCTTCTTTGATCTGGGGGAGAATAGTGAAATTTTGTATATATGTACCTTGAGAAGAATGGCATCCCCATTCGGAACACTCTCAAACATATCTCCACAAACATGCTTCACTCCTCCTGTCCTCCATATCAACCATATCAATAAAATAAAACAACATTTAATTAGTTTATTATTTAAAAATGTCTGCATAATAATATAGAAGAAGAAAAAGAATGAACAAAATCAAGCGATCAAGTGGACTCAAAAAGGCATGAGATCAATGCCCATTTCTTTTTTTGTTTGAAAGAAAGGTGAAGGCCAAGCCTCCAATTCCATACCTCCGTTATTACAATAAATGTTTTCTCTCATCTAGATTTCGAACCCATAACCTCTCATATGAGATACCATGTGCATTTTCCACTAGATCAAATGCTAGTTCTTTGAATGTCCGTTTCTTGAACATGAAACTTTAACTTATTACAGTGATTTAGAACTGAATAACTAGTTGATCAAATTATTAATTCCGGATCTTTACTAAAAGGTCACAAAAAGTATTCGGTCCCAGCACGCAACACTTGCCTCATCGATAGAACGTTCAACTTCTCACTACACCTAGCCCAAAAACCGGTGCCAGGGATTTACTGAAATCCCCCCAAGTAACTATTGTCTTAACTGTCTACAGTTAACTATAAACATATATAATAGCATAAGTATCAGTTTGCACATAGCTTTAACTATACCTTGAATGAGGGGTGCATGGGAGATGACAGAGGGCAAGTCAAAATTAATGGCTTTGATGTGAGTATAAACAGACATGATCATTTGCAATGTTGCGCCAACACCACCGCCTACTTCAACAAGGATATCGATACCAGTGAAGCCTTGGTACCACTCAAGCATCTTCTTTACAGTCACAGTGAATTTAGCTTTCATGGCCCCGTTGAATATTCTACCGAAGTTTTGATCGATGACCTCGTACTCGAAAGGTGCCACTCCATGGGCTTTCTTGAATGGTATTCCTCCCTCCAGAACTGAATCTTTTAATAGGTACCTGTACATAAAAAGTTGACATTCTAGATATATTTTAGTTTCATTTTATGGTTGTTCTTAAAATTCGGTTTCATGGTTTGTTAAAGCGTGCTGATCTTTTACCAGTACATGGACCTACTTTATGATTTTAATTTACTTAAAATATTTTTTAAACATGAGATGATGATCGTGCTTTCAATGTTTCGTATTTGTTATTCAAAAAAATGATTAGCTTTTCAATGTTTCTCAACGCAAGCAGTCAAGCATAAACTTAATTCTTTGATTTGGTGTTGTAAGTACTTAGCAGTCAGTAAGGAATTTATTCTTGTAAACTAAAGAACAATTAAGATAATTAAGATTAGATCTTACAGGGCATTGAAGAAGGCTTGATGCATTCCAAGGTAGATGGCAAAGCCATAATCATTCTTTGTTAAAGTCTTGCAAATTCGCGCTGGTCCATACCGTCTCACCACCTTATTCTCAGCTCCTTTCTCCAAAGTACAATTCACTATATTGAATGACGCCAGTAACCGCAACATTCTGTCTAACATTGTGGCTGCCTAATAGTACAGAGGTTTATAGATTAATATGCATATTTCTGTATGAACAAAATTGAATAATATGCATATTATCTGCGACTTTGTACAATGTAACAATATTATATTGAGTTTTATCCAAGGGTTTAAATAGCGTTTATCGTGTCATAGCGGAACATCTAAAAAAACGACACTATTGCCATATTGCGCCGCTATAGCGCTAATAGCACCATAGCTTTTATGGTCCGAAGACGCTATAGCGGTGCTATTTAGAACCCTGGTTTTATCCATGTAAGATTAGTTGTAACTCTACATATATACCCAGTGGATAATTTGTTTTTGACAATAATAGCAATGACTAAAATTAATGTACTTGAGGATTATGTGTTGTAATCTGCGCCGCCACATCATCGGCAGTCATCGTCAGTTGAGCATCTCTGCAACCCTTGACAAGGATGTCAAGAACACCGAGTTCCATGGCCGTCATGAGCGTCATTTGAAGGATTGGAGTTCCCAACATATTCATGCGAAGAAATTCTATTTCCTCTGCCTCTACATCTGCCGCTGCATCTGCTTTGTTAGGTCTCACTATTTCATTGAACTCCATTCTCTCAGATGCTTTTCTTCTCTCTCTCTGTTTTTTTTTTTTTTTTTTGAAGAAGTAAGAAGAGTATGTTTTTAAGTACAAATACCTCCCTATAGAGTGCAAAAGGAATAGAGCATATCTTTCTCTTGATGAATGAGGGATTTGTGTTATATATCAAGGGTATTTATAGAGCTTAAACATACTAGATTGCGCACATAAATTGGGTAATCATACAATTATTAGAGCATTGGATATTCGGTTGTACTGTGAAAATAATTTTAAAAAGTCTTGATTTGAGAAAGATATTCATGAGAAAGAGAAACAAAGAAAAAAAAAATTAGATAACAAGAAAATTACTTTATGAATCATTATTCTATTTCTTTCACTAAAGAATAAGTAAAATTATTAATCTAAAGGCTGTTACAATTATGAAAATTAGATTCAAGATTTAATTAATTAAATGAAATTCATAAAAGAAGTATATATATATATATATATATATTAATGTCAATTAAATAAAAAATTAAGTTTCGAAAACAAAATAATAGTCAAAACAATAAAACTTATGAAGGTGAAATATTAATCATCAATTTAGCTATAAGGTATTGTGTTTTGTTTTATTTTATTTTCTTGTATTTATTATTAGTTTTGTCACATTAGAGTACGGTTATATAAAACATTTGCTTAAAGTTTCTTTGATCTATTTACCTAATGACACTTTGTAAAAGAAACCAATAGAGTTTAGCCGAGGAAATAGAAAAACTTCTTTGGTCCTACCTAATTATTTACCAACCCTTTGACTTACAGTTCAATTTCTCATGGGAAATAAATCCAATACATGAATGGAAACAATTGATATCCGAACAGCATTTGAGAAAAAATTTCCAATAAATTGTAGAACCCACACAATTTCATGTGTTTGTCTCCGGCTGAACACGAGAGTCAAAAGCAGTGGGCTGCAGCTTCATGCAGCTACTGGCAAGCTGAGAGAGAAAATAAATCTGCCGCAATCCTAAATCCATTGAACAGTACTCTAAACTTTCTGCAATTTCGAATCTAACCATCGAATTTTTTTCGAGAATGCATCTTGAATCAGCTGAGTTTTTTGTACACACACCTCGAAACAGTTCGACAGCTGAATTCGAATTGTAGAGATTTTAGAGTCATTGTTTTCAGACCCTCTGAGAGAGGAAAAAGATTCAAACGAGATTATAACAGAATAAAAGGTCAATAGTCAAGTGGGATAGCTCAACTTTTTATAAGTTTTGATTAATTTACTTAGAACAGCTGTCCCAACTATGTGACATGATCTTAATGAATTTACCAGAAAATTTGACCAAATGATACAGACCTTATGCATGCTTTAGGAGCTATATAATGAACAATTAATATTGGAATTTGTGAGGAAGAAAATTTGAGTTTGTATTACTTGGATAACATGTGTATTAGATTTGGCTCAATCTGAAATCGATTGTTCAGACACGGATAACTTGATAATGTAATGGTTTTTAATTATGGTTTTCAATTACGGATAACTTTGATCGATCGGTGACAAAAGTGTCTCGGTTTTGATTTAATAATTTAAAATGGGATGATATTGATATTGAGGGTTCTAAATACCTCCATTTTTTGTTTTTATTATGTTTATTTTTTGTAAAATTATAATAATTTAAATTTTAAAACTTAAATGTCAAAATAAGTAGAGTTAAATTACCCCATCATACTCCAACATCATTATCTCTATTTTCAAAGTCTAAATAATCGATCTAAACCATTCAACACGATATTCATACTAAATTTTGTTTGGATAACAAATATTAGAATTTTTAGATTTTTTTTACTAATTGTTTAGAGAGATACAAAATCACTATTTTTCATGATCCAGAATATTTTAAAAACAATGATTTTGGACCTATCTTATATAATAGCAAAACATTTTGAAAAATATAAAATTTTGCATTCAAGCACATTTTAATATGAAGATAATATCGAACAGTTTGAATCGACTGTTTAAACTTTAAAAATAGAGAGAACGATGTTGGATCATGATAGGCACAAAATCAATGGGACATTTTAACCCTACTCGTGTTAAATACCCTTAACTCTTTTATGAAACCCCGTACGCATAATTGATTTAAATATAAGGTTCAAATACTGCATTACAAATTGTTGAGAATAAAACCTAATCCTACATAAATAAACCACCTTAGACAATGTGGATAATTTAAGTTGTTGAATACAGGCATACAGCATGTAGGACCCCATTGGTCATGAGTTGATTATCCTAACACCATTGAGGTGGCCATACCTTGTTATATCTCCAAATTATCAGTTCCTAGCAATTTTCTTATAATCTCAAACAGATGCTTGTTCAACAAATATTGGGCAATCAACTCAAAATTAGAAATTGAAATCTGCAGACAGCCCAAGCGAACACAATATATCACTCAAAGAAGAAGAGATGATAAAATATATTGGCCAAGAAGACACAATTTTAAAGAAGGGGATAAAAATACAAAACAAAAAACAAAAAGAAGAGTGGGGGGAGGGGGGTCATTTTACGAACTCTGCTAATATTGTATAGTCTACATGTTTACAAGTTTAAAACACAAATTCCAAAATTATCCTAATCCTGTCTTACAAAACTCACTACACTTCCACCTACAGCTACTAGTCTGACATGAAAATTTAGCAACCTTATTGAATATTTTAGGAAAACAAACCGAGTTCTGTTCTGGACTCTTGAATGACTGTCCCCTACAAACTGTACAATGAAAAAAAAAAATTAAAAACAATAGTAAATGCCTGTCATAATGAAGACAACCTATGTCAATTTAAGGCTTACATCCTCTATCATACTGATTAAATAATGTCCTGTTTGTAGGGTAGAAAGTTCAAGATGAAGTACCAACAAATATTGTTTGTTTACAATAGTAGCAATAAAAGAGAAAGATGAGACCAAACAGAGGCTGATACAGACAAATAAAAATCCAAGCAAGCTTAAAAAGGTAACATACCTAATTTCAGATATATTGCATTCCTGCAATACGTATCCTTCTCGAGATGAGGTATTGAGCAAGTGAATAGATGATCCCTAACAGCCCCAAAACCCTAATTGTCAATACATCAGTTATCACTATAGATGGCAAGTTGAGAGGCATCGTTAGAAGCAACATGGCATCAGTCTGTTTTACATAGTCCCACATAAACCGGTTGAACAATATATGGTTCGGCAAGGTCAGGATCAACAGGGCCAAGTTTTTAACTACAAAAAGCCAACCGGGTCCACCAATGTCCAACCCGCCCCAAGAGTCATGATCGCTAGTCCAGAACACCTCTTCCCAGATCCGGTATAAAGCCACTAGCACCAAATAGCTTGACACCACTATAGTCACAGGGAAGTACCGTTGCCGATCCCCAAAACCAGAAATAATATCTGAATCTTGGTTTAGAAGTAGCAAAATAGGGGCAATAAAGAATATTGCACGGTTTGAACTGCCGGTTAGGGTCATATTAAGAGTTAGACATATGAGGAAGCATAAAATAGTGGAGATGTTTCCAATTAAAGGCATCCATGCGGCCTCAGCCGAGAGTCTCTTGATTGTTAGAGAAGGGGTGGCGGTTTTCCTTCTCTGCTGGAATAACCGGGTTTTGGGCAGTGAGTGCGGTTGTGCCCTACTAGTTTGAGTATTTGAACCAGCCTTTTCATGCAATAGTGCAGCCAGATCGAACTTAATCACCAAGGAAATAAGCATGAATATGGCTGCATATAGTCCCAATAATGACAATCTTGCACCTTGAATGGCCAACATGGTACTAAACCGGTTGGCTTCTTGTTCCTCCTCAGCACTAGCCACAAAACCCTTTGCACGCAACTGTCCTTCAAGCATGTATGTAACTGGGAAGAGAGCAACCAACATGGCAAAAACCCACGGCAAAATCCTAGTGCTACTAGCTGAGGGAAGGTGCGTAAAAACTACAAACACTGAGGCACATGTAACTGTAGTTATGAGAAGTGGGTACAGCATGAGAGCACCAAAAAAGTATTGCACTGAAATGTAAATGCCTAGGGTTACACCAACTGTTATTGAGTATAAGGCACGTAACTCAGCAATGTACTTGATTGGAATGATAGATGTAATCGAAGCCAGGGTGAGAATGACAGTTGAGATGAGGAGCCATGATGGCCAGGTGGGCCCTGCTAAGGTGTAGCCATAGATGGAGATGTCATCGTTTGATTGGTGGGCCATTTGGATCAATTTGGATCTGAAGACCCAAGAGAGAGAGAGGGGGGGTTGCATAGTAACTAATAGGAGACCTGTTGCGATGACTAGCAGAAGGAATCTCTTAGCCAGCTGCACCAATTGTTAGATTAAGAAGATATTCATATGAAGAAAAAAAAAACAATTTAAAAAAATTGTTGGACTGCAGGATTTCCTCCTGGGAAAACCACAGAAAAACATATTTATCAACTGTAAACCCTTCCCTCTTAACTTTATTTAAAAGCCATCCAAATAATTCATCTTTGCTCCTCTTTTATATTAGAGAGATCAGTGAATGAAAGGGTAGTTTGGACACATGTTGAATTAAATGAAGGGAAGTCCATAGTGAAATTACTAGTGTTTCAGAACCATAGAGGAAAATATATCTTAGTTCATGCTTCAGATTCTCATCCACAGTAGGGGTATATTTATTTCTTTCAGGTTTCTGAGTATAAATGAAACTGCAACCATAGTTTAATCCATGATAATAAAAAAAAAAGTTTACCTGAGAGTGCGAGAAATGAAGAGCAACAATAGGTAAGCAGGCTATCCCACTAAGAAGAATATAGGAGCCTAAAAGGAGGCTATCCGAAGGAGGCCTTCCCCGAAGCCATTGTAAGGCTTCAAAAATAGTTTCGAGGCAGAACCAAGCTGAGAGTGCCACCACACCTGCATGTGCATACCCCTGCCACGTCTTCATTTTTGAAACCCCTTTTGATCTATCCCTGACAGCACAGCAAAAAGAGAACAATATTATTTTCAACTCATATCATTTTCTGTTGTTATCTGTTTAGGTTTGCTTGGTTCTTTATTTGAGCTATAATGCACAGAAATTGGATTTCAAAATAGGATTTTAATGTGAAACACAAAACTCAATTCAGGGAGAGACTGCTCTGTTAAACTCCAAAGAGAAAGGCGCCTTTTCATTAATACCAAAAATAAAGTTACGTTCAAATTGCAAATAATCTATAAAAAGGGAAAAGGGGAAAGGATTTTATGCAAATTGTTACCATACTTTAGCTGTATACAAATTTCAAAGGATGGAAAAAAGATGCATACTTGTAAAGCAGTAGAGGAGGAGTTACAGCCAATAGCAATACAGCTGAGACCCAAACAACAGATTTTGATGCAATAAACAACATGGAGATCTTGGAGCAATACAAACAGGTCAAGATCCAGCCTGCTTTGGACCCAATCCGCATATCCACGGACATCCTTCTGACAATTGCCAGACCCAAAAATGTCGTGACAATAACAGCATAACTTGGGTATACCACCTCCTCATCATATCCAAAATAATACATTGCTGCATGGTTAAACAGCTTATCCTCTATGTAACATAACAATAGTGCATGCCCAATAAGGCCTAGTTCCATTATAAACCGAAATTTGAGTGGGAGGAGAGTAAGCCCCGGTACAGCCATGGCTAGCATTATACCCAATACTAGGTACTTTGTCAAGGTTTTCAGAGGCATGGCAGCGAGCCATATGTTAAGATCCCAATAGTTGTGCACCACAAACCATAAAACCATCAAGGTCGCGAGTGCCACAAATGTGAAGTAAGAAGAAATGCTTTTCTTAGTGAAGAATCGTGCAAAGCAGAAACCAGCTATCATGGGAAGGGGAATGAACTGTATCAGAGGGTAACTTTGCATCAGCATATGACTTGGGACCAGTAAATGGTACTTGATGTGATCAGCAATAGCGGGTCCCGTTGAATTAATCAAACAGCATCTGATGAAATTCCCATTTGTTGGGGGTGTTGTATTGATTTAAGTTTATTTATGTTAATCAAACTTTCCTGGTGTATTATATGATTATGAAAGTTTGTAGGGGTGTTTTCATATAAAACAATGTTCTTCCTAGAATAACCCAATGACCATAAATAGATTTAAGGACAATATTTTCATTTAAATGAAGGCAAAGAGTAAATCAGTATCGAACATACCAGTATAGGAAAACCAACAACTATAGCCCCAGCAGCACTAATAAGCATGGTCAATGCAGTAAACGCCAGAGAACTAGCAGCATCACTCACCATGCCAACCATGTGGGCCCCCAGCCCGACAGCTCCACCGAGCATCACCACAGTCACAAGTATATAATTCAAAGGGGGTGGGGCATGCAAGTACTTAGCAAAAGAATGAAAGATAACTCTAACTTCGAGACACAGAACCACCACAATAACTGCAACTGCACCATTTACAACCCTTATGCGATGAATCTGGTGATTATCAGTGGTGACCCACCAGAGAGCACCGCGTGTGGATGCATAAAGTTGAAACAGAAAGGGGATGAAGAAGAGTAACAGGAGTTCACAAACTGAGGACCAAGAAGAGAAAATAGTAGTATGGTGCGATCCAATATGGAAAAGTACTGGCGCAAATAGTATGTATAGAGAGTGAAAGCAGCTTTCGAGTTCACCAAGAATTGCTGGCTCGGCATTTCCCTTTTTAAACGAAGATGTTCTAGGGATTGAAAAGACCCAGTAGAAAAGACATGAAAATATCATGTAATAATATGAAGCATTTGGCATACCAACAGCTGAGACAACAGCCCAAGTGAAAAGAGATGGTGTCGCAATCGGTACACAAGCAAACAGGAGCCTCTCAAGAGCAATTGAAATAGCTGGGTGCTCGATCTGGATCCACCGAAAATTGACTGAAGCCCAAACCCCTATCAGAAATGTGGTCTTGGCACAGAGTAACAGAGACAGAGCTGTCAGAGGGAGCGAAGAGAGGGAGTGAGAAGAAGAAGATGAGAAAAAGAAAGCCACTTGAGAGAGAATAAGAGAGACCCATATGGAGAGAAAGGATGGTATAGAGAACCGAACAGAATCGAAGAAGTAGGCAGCTGCAAGACCAAGTGTGAGAATTGTGAAAACCGCGGTTCCACCTAAGTCTAGAAGGAATAGTGCGGCCGGTACGAGAGCGAAAGCGAGGCGGGAGTTGTGAATGAAGGTGGAGGGGGTGAGCGAGTGGCGGGAGGTAACAGAGCTGGAGGGGGATGGTGAGTGAGAGGAGCGGAATGGAATCGAAGCGGGTCGGGGAGAGGCCGTCGTGCTCCGGCGATCGCTGGAGAAGGAGGAGGACGGTGAAGGGGAAGTGGGGAAGATCGGTGTGCTGGCTGATGCGGAGATGAAGGCGCGCTGGCGCGAGAAGGGGTCATCTGGCATCATTGTTTCAGATTTGATTTCTAGGGTTGGGGTTGGAATTTAGAGAGGCTTTGATTTGATCAGAGAAGAAGTGGAGAGGGAGAAGAAGCAGATGGAGAGATCTGGCAGTCCAAATCCTCTGAAGTAACTCACATTTTGAGTTTAAATCTGGATCGTCCGATCAGAATCCTGGTCAAACCAGCTCAAGATATAATTTACGGGCTTCTATAATAGTCGTTCAGATTCTGATCGTACCGTCCATATCCATACTCAAACTTTGAGTTACTGTAGAAAAACCGAATTCAGAGATCTGGTGTGGTGGTGTGAGGTTGAATGAAGGGTCGAGTCTTAAGCGAGAGGACCTCCGTTGCGAAACACGCCCGCGTTGTTTTTTCCTCTTTTGTTCGTATATCGCATGGATGGTAAATATATGACGGAGCAGTTTTGCTTAATGCAGCGCTCAGATGATAGACTCGAAAGAGCGCTTCATATGTATCGGGCATTGCATGAAGTAAAACATCCCCTGTCAATACATTTATCCGCATGGATGTCAAAGTTGTCAATAGTCAACTCCAGGCTCCAGCTTACTTTAACGGGTACAGACTACCTGAGTTGGATTTGCATCTGATAAGAAAATGATGCAAGGCAAGCGACAAGCCTCTGTCATATTGGGCCATGCTTAACCAATTCACATCTGGTGGACACAAAGCCCAATAATTCAATAATTGAATACTGGATCTCTATATCAGTTGAATAAGGTCCGTTGGATGCTAAGTTAACAGTCTTTGATATCGTTATTAGTTATCCTCCCTACTATAATATCACGCAAATTTTTTTAGGATCCAAAGCTCTATTCACCCAAACAAAATCTCAGCCATTAATTATCTAAATCTCAGCCACTGATCAAAACACACATCAATCTCAGTCTTTAATAAATGATTTTGATTTTATATATATATTTCATGTTGTCAATGATGTAGAAATCTAAATTTAATTAACGACGTATTCACTACATGAAAAGACACATAGAAAAACACAGGCGGCCACGCGTTTTCCTTTCTTTTCTCCACGCGACCACACAGTTTCCTCCTTCCGACGCTTCATTTCAAATTTGTTTAAATTCCGACTTTGGAACTACCGCTCACTGGGCTACATGCTCTGGGCCTATGGTGCTAATTTTTTTTTTGTTTACCATTTTTCTATTTGACTCCATTTCAACACCTCCATTTATTAATTTTTTCATCATGTTTATTTTCTATTTATATTATTTTTGAGTCGCTGGTATCCTTTTATTATTTTTCTTGGTAAATGACAAATGCTTATTAGCTTTCAAGTTTTATTCTGACACATGCAAATTTTTCTTATAAAATTTAAGAATAAGACGAACAAAATTACTGATCAATGTGAATCAGTTTTTTTATTTAGATCTCATAAATAAGAAATTATTTAAAGATGCCCGGCAGACATGTCATACTTTTCAATTTACATCTGAAAAGTATGGAACAAAAACTAATAATCAATGTGAAGTAGTTTTTTCTTAATGCTATAATGTCTTTCAAATTGTAAGCTCTATCAAATTAACCCGTCTTCTATGTCACGATTTAAATTCAAGGAGAGAATTGAAAAAAAAACATTACACATATGAGGTAATTAACAAAACACTAAGTACAAATTTCCTAATAAGATGATTCAATTTAACACTCCACAACTTTAGTAAGACAACAGATTCAGCTTGTATCGTAATTCATATTTTACCAGAAACCAATCTGTTTTAGATCTTTTGAATTTATATATATTCACATATCCACTCTGTCAATATCTTCATCAATTTTAACTCTTCAAGAATGCCGAGATGTATCTTCACAGAGTTTGCTTTTCACATACTGTTTATTTTCTACCTTTAATTTCCTTAATATGCTCATACACTTATAATTTTCTCCACAAATAATATAGTATTAAGCTCTAAGGTTATCATTTGCTTATTATTGATGAACACATAATGAAAAAATTAATTAAAAATTAGTCACATTAAAAAAAAGTGCTGAAAATAATATTTCAATATATCTCCGTTGCAACGCACGGGCACTTGACTAGTTACTTAAAAAGTGCATTGGCAAGACAATCATTTCTCATAAATAATAGTTGAGTTCTAAATATGTATTTTGTAAGTTTGAAAATTCAAGACAATTGTTAACAAACTGTCAAAACGTGCTTTAAATTTTTACTTGGACAATCGAGGATTGTGTTAAAATGAAATAAGTGTGTATTTTATAATAGTCAATTGTGCACGAATCTTATAATAACACAGTGCATGCAAGCTTTTCTTTTGAGCAATACAACACTTCATTATTAATAGAATAATTATATGTATTCCTCTTATGAGTTTCCTCAAAATTCTCATAGTAACCATTCTCTAATGATATATCATGGTTCTCACTAATTATATAGTTTTTTTTTTCAATCTTTGCATTCGTTCCCGCATCAACCTTCGTAGATATAAAAGATATTAGAGGAGGGAACTATTTATACTGTTTTTGGTGACACCGAATTACACCTAGGGGTGTTCATCGGTTCGGTTCGGTTAAAACCGAACCGAACTAAGCAAACCAAAGTTTTATTTCGGTTTCAAAAATTAAACCGAACCGAACCGAAATTTTATTTCGGTTGGTTCGGTTCAGACCGGAGTATATAAATTTCCAGCAAAAGAATCAAAGTTTTGTTCACAAATCGGTAATAAAATTAAAATTAAAATACCCACTTAATCTATCAAGGAAATGAAAAATGCAAAAATTAATGATCTGTTTCCTAATGATCGAAAATCACTATTATTCTTCTTTTTACAAAAAAATCTAATGAATATATACAAAATAAGTCTAGTAAGATTTCAGTTTTCCAAAAGAAGAAAGTCAAAAAACAAAACAAAACAAAAGGACAACCCAGAAAACAAAGAAAAACAAAAATCAAACTGAAGTAACAAAGACAAGAGAGATCGTTTAGTTGAATATAATAAATTTAGAATTGAGATGGGTTTTGTACTTTTGTTGGATTCTCTTAGTGTCTCTATGCCTTCTCTTGAGATCAAAGAGAATAAATAAATAGGTATTGATAAAAACAGGAGAAGAGAAATAGGTAGAAAAATTGATAAGTTGGGTTGAATACTTGAATGGGTTTTGGGGAACGGATGGAGGAAGAGAGAGAAATGGGTAAAAGACAAGACAGCTGCACTGAGAAGCGTGAAACCCTAGATAGGCTTGGAGTTGGGTTGGACTAGTTTGAAGTAGTGGTTTGCTAACGGGTAGGGCAGGTAGACGGGTAGGACGGGTACGGGTACAACCCGCAACGGGTAGACGGGTAGTTTTCCCAAAACCACTACCCTACCCGTTTATTACCCGTACCCGTTGCGGGTTGACGGGTACGGGTATCCCGGGTACGGGCGGGTTTTTTTTTTTTTTCTTTTCTGAATTTTTATGCTTTGAGATTCGTGCCAAGTTAAAGGACATATCCCGGATGGAGTTTAGATATAGGGGTCCGTTTTGAGATTCATGCCAAATTAAAATTGATGACTCAGATCTCATTCTACTCAGTCAGGTATTGCACTGGATCTGAATTCTATAGGGGTGCCGCCAAAAAATTTTTGAAATTCAAATTTTGTAACGGGTCAGGTACGGGTAGGCGGGTACGGGTTGGCGGGTACAGGTACAACGGGTTTTTTTCAAAATTATGTTGTCCGGTCCGTTTATTACCCGTACCCGTCTACCCGTTTGTACCCGGGCAACGGGTACGGGCCGGGCAAAACGGGTTCAACCCTTAACGGGTTTAGCAAACCACTAGTTTGAAGTGCTTCGTTTGAAATTCAAAAATGAACCGAATCAAATCTGGTTCAAGCAGATTTAATAAAGACTAGTTCGGTCGGTTCAGTATAATCGGTTTTTAAATTTTCTAAACCGAACCGAACCAAAGTATAAATTCAGTTTTAAGAAGTAAACCGAACCGATCCAACCGAAAAAACCGAACCGTTTAATCCGATCTAAATCGGTTCGGTTTAAAACCGATTAAACTGGACCCAATGAACACCCCTAATTACACCCTACATTTTCAAAGTCCAAACAGTCGATCCAAATCGTTCAATATGATTAATATATTAAAATGTGCTTGCATATCAATTTTTTCATTTTTTATTATTTATTAAGAGGGTACAAAAATACTTAATAAATAGTAAATAAAATTAAAAAAATATGTCAAATTTGATCTACAAGCACATTTTAATATATTCATCACATTGAATGATTTGGATTGACTAATTGAACTTTGAAAACGTAGGATGTAATTTGGTGTCACCAAAAACAGTATAAATGAATCTCTCCTCAAAATATTAATACTTACAAAATAGATATGATGAGGGTTCAAATGCCTCCATTTTTTGTGCCTCCACTATGCCTCTATTTTTTAAAACTTTAATAACTCAAAATTTAAAACTTAAAAGTCAAAATAAAACCGTTGGATACGATCTAAATTATTTTCTCCATGTGGTCATAAAAAATTATGGCATTTCAATTTTATTTTAGTTGTCATCAAGAGCATGTAAAAAAACGTACTAATGTGGATAATTTTTAAACGTTGATTTTTTAACTTATTGATTCACATAAAAATAAAATTGAAATGTGATAATTTTTTTATAATCATATAGAGAAAATAATATCGAACACATCTAATTATTTTATTTTGACTTTTAAGTTTTAAATTTTGAGTTATTAAAGTTCTAAAAAATGGAGGCATTTGAACCATCCTCAATAGATATTTGTATAGGTAACTTAATATGATCATCTTAATAAATATGTAAATTATCACGTCTAAGTTCACTGTTCGGCAACTCCTCCTTGAGACTTTTTAGAAGCTTAATTCGTCCAAACAATCTCTCTTTAGTGAAAACTAACTTTTACTTTTTTTTGTCCAAATTCTTAAAATTAAATCCTTCTTGTTCTAATTCTTAAGACGTCATTTCTATTGAATTAAAACTCCCTAGTATTTTTTTTGTCTAATTAACACATTTTTTCTTAATTCGATTCTACAAACAAGTACTTAATTTTTTTTTTTTTGAGGGAAGTACTTAAAATTTTCTCTCTCGTGGATGCCGAACACCCCCACTGTGTTTCGCAGCTTTCGCCGTCACAATTTAAGAATGGTCAATATTTTGGCACGTCGACATCACAAAAGACACTCACATGTCCTTCTGCCACGTCTACCTCTCTTGCTATGTTCTCCGACGTGTCATTTCGGAGGCCCTTCTTAAATCTTTACTCTCCTTCGATTATACTCTGCCACGTCGATTTCGCAGCGCGATTTACTTTTTTTTTTATTTATTTTTTATTTGAAAACCGTAGGTATTGCATATATTGAAATTAGTCTCACCCAATTACATCATTCCAAATAAAATTACAAATTTCACCTACTAGGAATTGAAAATACGACAAACTGAAAAAGCTACTCAAATTAAACAACTCTGTTAATTCCTCTGATATCTTTAATTTCTTTTCATCGGGAAAAAGAAAAATATGAGGGGTTGGTCTGTAAATTTCGTCCCTTCTTCTGACACCCTTTTCCCATTAACCAGTATCCCCGAAGAAACCCTTTGATGGAGAGAAAAATTAAATAGTGCTGACTGAAATCTTTCCATTGCCTCATTTCAGAATCCCCCATAGCCATCTCTCTGTATCTTCTAGTCTGGTGCCAACGAGAAATATTAACAAGTGTTTGCTCTCCTTCAAATCGCGTCGACTGAAATTGACTCTCGCCTTTCTCCGTTCATCTCGATTTCGTCCTCAAATCAATTTCCATTTCTAATTCCTTCCCTCGCGTCGATCTGATAAAAAATGGCGATGCTTAGGAGGGCGCTAGTTCGATTCCAGCAAAACCTAACTCTGGCTGGTGCTGTCGATTCTGTACGTTCTCCCCTTAGGTAATATGCTTATCTTTCTTCTTAGCTTCTTATTTCCTATCCATCACCTCTTTATTAAATTTGACATTCGGTTGTAAGGTAATTCACTCGGTTTTAGTTTTTTTTTTTTTTTTTTCTTGTGCAATGGCTATAATTTGGAGCCAAATTGCACAAAAGTAATGTACTTTGATTGCAGCTAAAATTGCTATTCATCGTTATTGAACCATACCACCATGTATTTAGCAAATCTAACCAGGAATCAAAGTTGTTGACTGCTTCTCATATTGTATAGTGAAATATAAGCTTGTGTAAAACTAATATCGAATTTTTTTTTTGAATTTAAAAAATAAGGCCGCAATATGGATTGCTCTCTCGTTTGTCCACTGATTGTGGCTCTTATGAGGTTGACCTTTCTAATGAGGAGAGCAAACGCCGCCTATTTAACAGGTATAATGTTTAATTGTGATTTTTTTATTGTATATACTTCTTTTTATATGATAGGTGCCCAGTGAGGTATGTATGAAATGTCATTGTTTATTAAAAAATATAGGTGTTATTAGGCTGTCATCTATTTACCTTGCTTTGTGGCAACACCAGGACAGCCATCAAAATAAACCCATGCACTGTCCCAAGATATCCAAATTCTAATCTCAGAAAACCTGAAAAACCAACTAGTCCATCTGTAGATACTAATATACTGTGAATAAGAAAGACCCACTGTCAGTTGTACTTACAAATCAAATGCATCTTCAAAATAAAGATCAACTAATCCATAACTCAAATAAATCATAACAACCAAGCATATGCTGCAAGATATATCCACAAAACGAGGTCAGAGACTATGATATGCTCAGATCTCTAGACATCATCAAGCAAATCCTCTTTCTACCTTTTTGATGTATATGCAAATTCAATGCGATTCTTTTACTCAAACTTTAAAATGTAGGTTGGTGTATCGAAGCAAACAGAGAGGCTTTCTTGAGCTGGATCTGGTATTGGGCAATTGGGTTGAAGAAAATATCAGATCCATGGATGAGTTACGAATTAAAGCCTTAATTGATGTCCTTGACCTGGTACTGTAATCTTAAATCACTACCAAATTTTAACTTAGTTAAAAGAGGGCACAATTTCAGGTATAGTCCTCCAAAATGTCAAAACTGTTATACCCTTCAAAAGTAAGATGTATCATCTAGAATGCTAAGAAGCAAAAGAGCATATACCCCTATAAAATGTGAAATACATCTTGCATAACCTTCTGTAACTCTTTACTTCAAGACATACCCAGAATACCCTTTTCTCCTCACTGTTTTTCTCAATGCAAAATGATAAAAAAAAAGGAGGTGATTGGTACTTTCTTAAGAATTATGAGAAAATATTATCTATGATATTTTGCTCGTCTTAAAGTGGCACGTCAGATGAGTCCTGTTTTCTGGAGTATAATGATACATTATACATTGGAGTATTACTGATAGAATGATCTTGGATTTTTTTTCTTACTTTATAAGGTTGTTATATTATTTGACAGATTGAACCTTTTTATGTTATTTACAGGAAAATCCAGATTTGTGGAAGTGGCTCACTGGCCAAGAGCAACCACCAAATGCTGTAAACAGCAATCCTGTAATATTAATATTACTCTGCCGAGCAACTTTGTGTTTTTTTTTTCATTATTTGCAAACTAAGACCAACAATTAAATAGTTTTTGCAAAAACAAGATGCATTCACATATTTGCAATTAGCATCCATTATTTTTCTTAATCAAACCTTACTGTTGGAAACAGAGTTGGGTTGAGTTGATAAAAGATATAATCACTTGACAATCTTGACAATCAACTACACAAGAATTGATACTAAAGAAAAGATGTGCAGTCATTGAGATAGGTTGCACATTACACCAAGTTCAATTTGAATCCATTTATGCTATTCATCAATGATTTAGTATTAAAAATTAATTTTTCAAATACATGGGCACGAAACCTTCGACTACACACCTAATGCATAATATGTATATTTTATAGATAGCAACTACAGTTTTGCAATTTTAATAGATCTATGTCAAATTCTCAAATAAAGATGATTCAGTTCCCAGAATCCATTATTTTCATTCAATGAAGTTGCTTTCTAGATCTTAAAACCTTACATTTCCTTTTTAGTTTAGTATTACATTATGCTTAATTTGGTTTACATAAGCCCTTACTGGTACCTACATGTTGTAATTTGTAATAGAACTAGTCCTTACTAGTATGTACATGTGGTTGAAATTTGCAATAGAACTGTGATCAATGTAAATGAATTTATTTTTCCTCTGTGGCATCCCTACTGCAATTGTTTTATTTTTTTTTATTTTTTTATGAAAGTAGGTGTTTAATGCGGTGAAGTCAAAGGTCACTGAAAACCTGAGTAAGCATTCAGACCCAGCGACCAGGTCAATACCGGGTCAACCATGGGTGAGAGGATGGGATGATAAGAGAGGCCTTGATGGCCCCAAATTTGGAAACCAGTGATTGTCCTTGTCCTTGTCCTTGTTTAAGAGTAATTTTTGTTTCAGTCTATAATATGGTATAGAATGGCACTGAATAAAATAAAGTACATTTGTGTTTGATGTACCTGGTGCTATGGTTAGGGTTTTCAACTTTTCATGTAGCATTACTGTTCTTAATATTCAACCAAAAACATATTGGGTGGAAACTCACTTGTGAGTTGTGAATATCGGATATTATGGCCTGATTGTATACGAGTGTTTGATTTATATTCGACATTGGAAATTACTATTTGATGACACTAATTACAATGCATCCTTTAACGTTATCCTTTTCATTTGAAAAGATGAGATTTGTTGTTTATGAGTTACTGTTTTTTGTTTTGGGATAGATTTTCCTTTTTACTTGCAACTCTTTTCTGTTTTTGAACCTTTGTATTTTGCATATTATTCTAATGGAAGGGCTTATGCCTATTTTCCAAAAAAGAAAAGATGAGATTTGTTAAAAGGAAATCACGGCTACCTACTGTGTTCCTCCCTTAAATATTCATGTGTTTTGATCAACTTTTCAAATAAAATAATAAAAATAATCAATTTATCATTTCAATTTACAGAAGTACTGTACATTCTATACTAAAGAAGTATTTTTTTTTTCTGAGAAATTATCTTGTTTCCTGATTTTCTGTCTCCGAAATCTCCCAACTCCAATCTTCCAATTTTCTGTTACTGTTCTCTTTATTTATTTGCTTCTTAATTAATTCTCCCAATCGTTGTGCAAATTTGATGGCAGCAGTTGTAAAAGGATTTGGGAGCAGTCCTCCGAACAACATTAGTTGCTTCTCTCTCTTAATTACTTATTTCCTTTGGTTAAATTACATTTGTTGTGATGACATAAACATTAAAAACATATCCCAGTTAATTTCTGTCATTTCTGTTTTTTTTTCCAGAATTTTTAGCTTGAGTAGAAGGCTGATGTAGTCGGATTTAATTAGTAGAGGAATACCACTTTTTTTTTTTTTTGCAGGATGTACTTTAAACTAAAAGTCCAACAAAAAGGATCATACCTTTTCAATTGAATTTCATCCAACTTCTTAAGTGATTAATTATTGTAACCTGTTCTTAATACTACGAGTAGCTAGGAATTTGAGGTGGTTTTTTAAGTTGATGAATGATCAACATCTGTAACGTAATACACTATAAAAAAAAGGTCGACTAACAACATTAATTGCTGGTTCTCATGAAACTTTAATTGATGAACTTGCAGCAGGAGCACAGATGCAAGACCGCCACCGGAGGGAATGCTGAGGTTGATAGAGAAGTAAACCCAATGGTTGGGGAGTGCGTATCTGTCCAGGTACCTGAGGTGCAATTTAAAAGAATAAACGGTCCAGATTAATTCTATTCAAATCAAACTTAATTCGGTAGGTGCTATGAGCCTGTGACTGTAGGGGGCTGCTTTAAGATTTGTGCAATGCTAAAAAAACGGTCATGATTTTCAGCTTGCATCTCAGGTACCTGGGGTGATACAGATTCATGGTTGGGTTCAGTCTCCCCATGGACCCAGCACGTTAGCTGTTCCATAACCTTCCTGAGGAAGCTCGAGGCCTGCCTTCTACTATGGAAACTGCTTCTCGATTCTTGTACAACATTCTACCAGAATTTGTAGACTCCAAGTACTTTTCTGCTGCTCGCAGAATGCGGGGTTACATCCACAACCTTCCAATAGAGAAGTTGATTGGTCACAGTTAACTCACACCAGAAACAATACAACACAAAGCAATTAGAGCAATTAGAGAGTAAAAAACAATACAACACAAAGCAATTAGAACAATACAACTTAGGGGGTGTACTTTTATTATTTTGCTAAAGGGGGTAGTTGTAAATTTGATTCAACCACTGGAAGGGTTTTTGTGCTTATGGTCATTGAAGGGGTGCCAATTGAAGGGGTTGTTACAAATTTTTCTTGTCTCGCATCTGTCAGATGTCTTGTGGTGGCTCAGTGGCTGAGTTTGCATTATGGTTGTTCTTTTATTCACAAGTTGAAGGATACCAGCATCAGCTGCTACACTGCCAGATTTGTATGTACTTGGGCATGTTGGATATATTAATGGGTTTCTTTGCTCTTTTTAAACTGTGGCATGCACAACTCATCTCATGTACTCGATATTTTTACTTTGATAAGTGAGCCTACGGACATGTTTGGACAAAATATATATATATATTTTTTTTTTCATTGCAAAAAGAAATTAGCGAAGCCAGATCCAGCATCAATTCATATAGGTATTAGTATACTATTGAGAATCATGTTAAGCACAATTAATAAGAGGTTGATTTGGGTGAATCATGGAGTAAAACACCTTTGTACTTTACACCGTATTTTTATTTTGAAAATCCAAACAACCGATTCGAACCGCTCAACACGATCTCCATATTAAAATGTGCTTGGAGACTAAATTTTACATTTTTTGAAATTTTTTTACTATTTATTAAGTCATTTTGAAAATCGTTGTTTTACAGTGAACATTAAAAATTTCTAGACCATCGGATCAGCAATTTTCAAAGTGGCTTAATAAATAGTAAAAGAATTTCAAAAAATGTAAAATTTGGTCTCCAAGCACATTTCAATATGGAGATCGTGTTGAGCTGTTCGAATCGGTTGTTTGAATTTTCAAAATGAAAATATAGTGCCATGGAGTAAAACTTTGTTTTACTCCATGGCTCATTTTAGTCCAACTCCAATAAATAATTTAAAATAATATTTTTTTTATAAAATAACACGTATGCAAAAGGTAGCCCAATATCAATTCATATATATAGGATAATATTAGCATTCCATTATTAAAAGAAAAAGAGAGAGATAGTTGACTACTTGTGGAAGAATTTTGGTAATTAAGCTGCAAAGGAAAGTGATATATAGCTAAAGGGCTATTCGTAATAGCAATGCATTAAAACAACATTTTTGCTATTCGAAATAATTATAATAGCTATTATTCTCTATTTCTTGTAAATGCTGGAATAGCTATTATTCAAAAATGTGAAGAGAGAAAAAAATATTTTCTTCTCGGATTTCCGCTAACACTGTTATGAAATTATAAAATTGACACAACTTATGTTATCTCCATGTCGTGACAATTAATTTGAGACCCCACTTGCCTATCTTTCATCTTAATTAGCACCTTGTTAATATTATTCTTTATCGGTTACAGCTATTCACTATTCTAAATGTATAATTCAAACAATATTTTTACTAATTCAAATAGCATTATTTTTATACTACTTTGAAAATTATTATTTATTTTCTATTCTCATTTGCTATTTTTAAATTTCACTATTCTAACTATTCTAAGTTCCATTCAAACGTATCTTAGATGGGAGGCAACCCCTCAGAATTGGCAATCGGACGGGTGTGATTGAAGAATATAATATTGATTGGGTGAGGGATCTGAGTTAATTTGGTTCGGGTCGGATAAAATCAAATTGGTTGATAATTATAATACTTTCGCTTTCGCATCAATTCAATTCAATTGATTTTGGATGGATCAGATTTGAACACCTCACCTCCTCAGTCCTAGCGACCTCTACAATAAATGAATAATGAATAATAAAATGAAAGTAGGATTCTCGCTTTGCTCTTTGTTTGTGAATTACTCATATTTGGCCGGGTTTATCCATTCCCCATTTCCCTTCAGCGCCTTTCTTCTTCTTCTTCGATCGATCGACCTCGAGAGAGAGAGAGAGAGAGTATAAAGAATACAACACAAAGCAGTTAGAGGTGCTCTCTGAAAAGAAAAAAGAACCACGTAGGGAATTAAGGAAGAGAAAAGAAGCATGGCACCTCTTCTAGTTGCTTCCTCCACCTCCACCTCCACCTCCACCTCTTACCTCCATTCAAATTCACACCCAAACCTACGCTCCTTTTATCATCCCTTTTCCTTCTCCTTTTCCTTTCACAAGATGAAGATGATAAAGTTAAAGATGAAGTCGGATGGCCGCACAGCCACCACCACCGCCACTGCGAGATCTCAAAGTTCAAATCCAAAGGGTAACGTACGCGCTCTCAGCTCCGCCTTACACAATGCCAAATCTGCAGATGATGTTGCACAATTGCTCAACCATCACAATCCAGCTCATTTGCCTCTTCCAGTTTATACCACTCTAATCAAGTATTTAGGCATCGATCAGAGATTAGATGCTGCCTTTGCACTCCTCCAATGGTTAAAACAAAATCAAACTATTACACTTAATCACTTGATCTACAACAGTCTCCTCAATGCTGTCAGACTCGGCAAGGAATTTGACAGAATTGATCATGTAATCCATGATATGAAGTCGCAGGGGTTTGAACCCAACATTGTCACATATAACACTCTAATGTCCATTTACATCGATCAAGGGAGGCCTCAAGAGGTTTTTAATTTATTCTCAGAAATTCAAATCAATGGCAACCTCTCCCCTTCCCCTGCAACATATTCTACCGTCTTATCAGCCTACAAACAAATGGACGATGCTGATGGTGCACTTGAATTTTTCATCAAATTTAGGGAAAAGTACCAGTCTAAAGGATCAGAATTATTTTGTGATTGGGGGGACAAGGATAAGGAGGAGGAGTTTGTCAAGATGGAAGATTTCACGGTCCAGATTTGTCAATCACTAATGTGCAAGTGGCTAGTTAATAAAGATTTGCTGTCTCATACAGTCGCTACTCATAAGGTTTTGAGATTCCTCACCTGCATGGACAAGGCAGATGTCAAATTAAAGCAGCATTTCTTCGAGGGACTTGTTTGGGCTTGCACACATGAGGAACACTACCCGGTCATACGTGAATTATATAAGAGATTGAGAGAGTCTGGTCCGGGAGCTGACATCAGTGTACTGGTTTGTAACCATATTATATGGTTGATGGGCAAAGCCAAGAAATGGTGGGCTGCACTCGAGGTGTATGAGGAAATGCTTGACAAAGGCCCCCTGCCAAATTATCTCTCTTTTGAGCTTCTTGCTAAGAATTTCACTATTCTGATGACGTCTGCTGGACGAAGGGGGCTTTGGAGATGGGCTCTGAAGCTGTTAAAAAAAATGCATCAAAAGGGATTGACACCTGGCACAAGAGAATGGAATGCAGTACTCATCGCATGTGCCAAGGCTGGTGAAACCGATGCTGCTGTTAAAATATTTCAAGTAATGGTACAGGAAGGGGAGAAACCGACTGTGCACTCCTACGGGGCATTGCTTAATGCCCTTGGGAAAGGGAAATTGTATGACGAGGCCATACGTGTGTGGGACCACATGCTAAAGGTTGGTGTACAACCAAATCTGCATGCATACACCATATTGGCCTCAATATATGCTCAAAAAGGAGATCATGATACCGTCGAGTTGGTGCTTCAAGAGATGACAGCGGCAAAAATTGAGCCGACTGTTGTCACATTTAATGCAATAATCTCCAGCTGTTTGAAAGGCCAGATGGGAGCGACGGCTGCATATGAGTGGTTTCACAAAATGAAGGGGAGAAATGTGAAGCCGAATGAGGTTAGTTATGAGACTTTGATTGGGGCTCTGACAAATGAAGGTAAGCCGAGACTTGCGTACCAGATGTATGTACAGGCATACAATGACGGTCTTGTGCTCAATCAAAAGGCGTATGATGCGGTTGTTCATGCGGGTCAGGTTGCTGGTGTCAGATTGAATTTGGATGATTTGGGGTTTATCCAAATGAGAGAAGTCTAGCATGAACTGATTTTCTGGTAGTGTTGACAAATTAATGATATGTAGAGCTTTTGTAAAAAAATATTATTTCATTTAGATACTTACGTTGGCACTGACCTGTGTGTGTGGTTCATTACTATGTAATATTGAGGCAAATTTAATCTGAAGTGATTGTCAGTTGAACAATCAAGGCACTATAAGGTATGATATTAGTGGGGTATGGTTCTGTTCCCAATTCCCATTATATTGTCAAGTAAAATTCACCAATTAAGCCTAACTAGATCATTTATTAGACTTGATAAGGCTATATTTTTTTACTAATTAAACCCTATATTCTATAATAAGGGTAGAATCTCCAATCCGTGACACAACACGAGAATGTATGTTTTTTGCTGATACTGGTAAACCTGTATAGGATACCAGAAAAGAACCATACATGATGTATCAACTGCGAGCAATTTAAAACTGGTTGTATGAATGGTTTAACCAAATATGCTGTTCCCTTTTGGATAGCTTAGCTATGGAGATTGATTATATTTGCCTTTTGGAACTTAATTTGTTAGAAGAGGAGCGAGAAAGAGAAGAAGTTCTGGACAGTTAGCGACTTGGAAGATTGGAGTTGGGAGATTTCGGAGACAGAAAATCAGGAAACAAGATAATTTCTGAAAAAAAAAAAAAATTCTTTCAAATAGAATGTACAGTACTATTAAAAAATAATTTGAAGAAGTAAGAGATGTACATCATGAAATAATATATGTACAAAATGTAATAAGACATATTTATGAAGAAAAGCAATATTAAGACTTGAGAAAAAACACTATTAAGATTTGGATCGAGTACTATTAAACCAAATGTAAATTTAAGTTTGTTTTACAGGATTTAAAGACCTGGGTAAACCACTATTAATGACTTTCTAAAAGCACTATTAAGACTTGAGAAAAACACTATTATTAGCTTGCTATGTGAGGTATAAAGACTTGGAAAATTCACTATTAAGATTGTGAAAAACACTATTAAGACTTGGAAATAACACTAATAAGGATTTAAAAAAACGCTACTAAGACTTGGATCAAGTATGCACGAGATAGCACAACATTTTTGAATACGGTAGGCGCAAATGTCAAGTGAAAAGCACTATTAAGACTTATAAAAAGCACTGTTAAGATTGGGAAATAAAAATATTAAAACTTATAAAACGCACTATTAAGACTTCGATCAAGTCTGCACGTTCGGATAGTGTTGAGATTCTTAAATATATAGACATAGACAGTCATGTGAAAATCACTATTAAAACTTGTAAAAACACTATTAAGATTTTGATCAAGTCTGAACATCCGAATAGCGTTGAGGTTCTTGAATAAGGTAAACGCTAACTTTATAGAATGTGGTCCAACCTTTCAAATCTTTGACCATTGAGATATTTGTGAAGATTTAGTTGGGGGACTGTTCTCACTTCTTTTAACTGGGTGCTTTTAAAATTTGTATGATTAGCCTGTAAGGCTATACTTCAAAATTTATATGATTAGCCTGTGAGGCTATACTTCGGAAACAATGTGTAGAGAAAGGTGATCAATACATCGCTCATCTCCGCACAGTATTTCGTACATTATAATTTGAAGATGACAAATTTTAACAAAATACACAGGATCGTCACCTCTGCACAATATCCACTCCCTCTCCAATTTTCCTTAAAATAGATGAAAGAACTCGAGTTTAGGGTTTAGGGTTCTTCACCTCCTTTTCCTTTCATTTTCTTTAATAGCGGTCTTTTTCCCTTCTTTGGAGCACAGCCCAAGAGTTCAAAACGACTGTCCACATTTGTTTAGAATAGAACTAACAAATGTTTATTTTGAATTCAAAGTTATACAATTTCATTTTCTTTAAATTCTACTCTTCAGAATCGTACCGTAGCATTCTTTTATTGTCGTCATTTCATTTTTCATTAAAAATGTAATATCATTATTTGTAATTTACACTGTTCTTCAAACAAATATGTGCCCTGCGAGATCTCTAATTAACAGTAAATTATAAGAACCAAACGACTTTTTTTTATAAACCATAGTTAAAAAAAAAAATTATGAAACCAACATTATTACTTTTTTCTTTTACAAAATCATAAGAACAGAAATGTCATTTTGATTCGAACTTTTTTTTTCCGGACCAAAATGACAATTCAGTCCGAAGTATTTTCACAAGGTTTACATCAATTTTTCCGAAATATGTGAAAACAGACATGACCAAAATGGCAATTCGGTCAAAAAAAAAAAAAAACTTCGGACCAGTTCTTATGATTTTTGTAAAAAGTAAAGCAATCAAGTTGGTTTGGTAAAATCTATTTTTTTTATTAATGATTTCTAAAAAAAAATTCTTTTAGGGAGGGGGGGGGGGGGGGGGGGGGGGGGGGTTGGTGGCAAATAAAAAGGAGTATCAACTTTAACAATAATATATATTCAGACTTAAACAGTAGAAAGCCCCGCACACCCGGCAAAAGCGTGTCATTGCAAAGAGTTCCTCACTAGTACAACCATCAGCACTCTAGAGATGATATATTGAATAAATAAAGAAATTCTGAAAGAATAATTACAGAAAACATGATGAAAGAATCACCAAACTGCACAACTGAAAGCAAATGGACGTAGCTGAGGTTTTAATTACAGGATTGAACTGAAAAGGGAAATTAAAAAAGTGAAGAAAACACAAGAATTAGTTGTTGCTATAGAAAGGAAAGAAAAGAGAAAAAGGGTAAAAAAAGAAATTCACCTTTGTAAAACTAGGCAACTGGTCCTTGTTGAGCTCTTGTCACGACTTCCTCCGTGGTGGTGCCTATAATGTCATTCGCTCGCTTCAATGAAACACATGATATCCTTCCTATACTATCCTGTCATTTCATAAGAAAATATAAAGCTGTCTCAATTTCATTGCTTGTCAACAATTTTTCTTCTCACTTCTTTCAAGATAACTCTCAAGTTACCACCCCTCCCCCTAAAAAAAAAACTAAGGAAAACCCCAAAGAAAGACAAAAAAAGAAGAAGGAATGCATCTATTGTTTAATTTAGCCCTTGAAATGGTCAATGTTGTTCAGTTCCCTACTGCATTAGCAAGTCAATTGATGCTGCGTAGAGGTCAGTTTACAAAATAAACAAAACATTAAATAAGCAAGAAAAACAATGCCCAAAGTTTTCAAAGGATAACTAACCCTGGAAACAATGCCAAGCCTCTCGAGTTTTTGAACAGCATCAACTACATCAAAATTACACTGCTGTCCAAATTCTTCCTTTATTAGATCTTCACACCTTAGATCCAGATCCTACTCATAACAAACTTCTTGTCATAAAAAATTAGCAAAACTAAAAATAAAAACAATTAGAAAAATAATTTGACAGGATGATATAGGTGTGCATGAAAAGATTTTGGGCTTTGGGTGTTCTTTCCAAGAAAAAAGTAAATAAATGGACAAACTAAACATTACAAACAAATAATAGTCCGGAAATAACTTACTTGAATAGTTGCTTTTCCCTGCTCCATCAAAATATAATAAGCTATTATCACTTCCTTAATCTACAATCAAGATTACAAGATGTTCTTATTTATTCATCTAAGCAATCCATATAACTACATACAAACTCTGAACAAGAATACTGAGAGAAGATGAAATATTTTGTTCCTCACTTTTTTTTAGCATCTATTTTGAGCTTCATAGAATAAAATATAAGCTCTAGACCATTACAGTAGGTATATAATTGACCTTTCTATATCTGAGCCTCAGCTTGGTTTTTTATAAATATTATTGCATGTTAAAATATTATCTGAGCCTCAGCACTAGACCATTACAATGGGATTGCACTAATCTGATTTGAAAGTTCCAAACTGATAAATATTATTGCCTGTTAAAATAGATGATCACAAATGAGTGAGGCTATGGTACTTTGCAATGTGTGGATCGGTCTGTGCTATAAATCCATAAGTCTAAACAATTGATCCAAACTGCTCAACATGATCTTCATATGAAAATGTACATGGAGACCAAATTTTCCATTTTTTAGAATTGTTTTTCCTATTTCTTAAATAGGTAGAAAATCACTACTTTCAGATGGTTCAAAATCTTTAGATCAAGTGATTTTCTACCCATCTTAAAAAAAAGTAAAAAAAAATTAAAAAAATATTAAGTTTGGTCTCAGAGTAAATTTTTATATGGATATAATGTTGAACGGTTCGGATCAATTGTTTCAACTTTGTAGAAGGAGATATTGATCCATAGCACGGACCGTTCCACGCTTTGCAAAGTACTGTAGCCTCATCATCACAAATTAGTATACTCTTTGTTTGGTACTTACTTCCTGTTGGATGACATCATCACACAAGTGAAGAAGAGTTCCCTTGCCACTATCCAGTTGTTTGTCATACATTGACTTTGTTATCAGGTTTTGATAAACCATCAGGTTTGCCTGGAACCTACATCAAATTTAAAAGTAACCAAAAATAACAATAACAAATAAAAAACTTCATCAATGAATTACAATTTTTGCCTGGAGATGTACTTACGAGAAGTAGATCTTTGCACAATAACCGATCAGACCAGAGAGAACAGCAATCGCAACCTTGATGTCAGCCTTGGGCTTCTCAAGAGAACTAACAAGAGTTACCTAATGTAGTTGACAGTCAAATTTTCTAATCAGGATTGAAAAATATAAATTACATATTTTTTTGTGAAGTTAAAACTTACAAGACCAAGCACCACAGAAATGAGAAACTTGACCCAATCCATTGGAGTTAAACTTGGATTCTTCTTTTCTGGCTGTTAAAATGTAATTAAACTTTAGAAAAGAAATGATTTTGAATTGTTGTTTATGCTGTATGCTTTACGATTTATGGTTTGATTTTAAGGTTTTGAAAAGTAAAAGCTCATCATCAAAGCCCTAATAAAGAAAAAGTAAAAGCCAATTGCAGAACTGTAATCTGTAGTAATACCAGTTCCATCCTGGGATCAGTATTTTTAGTTATCTTTGGTTCAAATCAAAATAAAATAAAAGCACAAATACAGTAGACCATTAAAGGAAAGCATACCAAAACAATCTCCATGTCGGCCATAGGTATGTTCTTGAAATGCTTAACAAAGATACCTCTATCGGGTTTACTCTCTGAGGTAGCTTCCCTGCATAAAACATAATCACAATGACATAATTAGTGACCTAATATTGTTCTCATTCAAGAACTAATACATGAAAACAAATAATACTTCAGGACCAGCACAAACCTATATACCACAATTATGCGATCAAATGTAGGTTCTCGTATCGTAAGCTTTCCCGATAGATTCTTCATGCTGTCAAAATATAACAACAACAGCAATCACGACAATGGTAACAAATGAAGTGTCAAGTCTACAAAAAAATCAATAATAGAAAATCTCCTAATGGCTAATCAGCATTTTCAGGATTCTATTCAAGCACCTGAGATCCATTTTTTCAAGTCGAATTCTCTCAACAGACATATCTGGCTCTTCGACCTCGGTACTCAATTCATCTGTTTTTTTTGGATCTTCCTTGTGCAAATGTTTTCTTTTAGAAAATAGCTTCTCCAACCTAGTAATAGACAACTGTGTCAAAAACTTGCAGAGACGTACAATTTTTGTTTTCAAGGAAAAACCAAAGCCCCAACTGGAAGTTTGGTCTTAATACCTTTTTCTTTAATTGAACCATGTGGTTAAATATGAGATAATTAGAAAAGACTAACTTTTGCAGAATAAAAGTAGATGTTTGTGTGCAATTTCTTAATAAAGAAGGAATTAATTAAATTTTTCTCAATAATGTATTAATGTATCGATTTGATAGTATAGGTGATCAGACTGGAGAGCAATAACCAACATTATCAGATAGCATCTTCACCAATTCAGAACTGCCAAGATTAATGGTTTAAATTGATGACAAATATTTACAGTAAATAGATCAATTTAATAAGGAAAACAGAGAGAAAAGTTGAGCTCCACCTAGTTGTTTTCAGTAGCCAACCCCAAAAGCGGGATACTATGAGGTCAAGCTTCTCCATTATGAAATAATCTGTGGTATGATCTATCCCAATTCCCCTTCGAAATATAACATACTGAAATTTTACAATAGTAAGAGTTAAAGCTTTACCATGCCAGCCATAATCTTTTTAATTGTTTTTTTACTTTTTATGAACGTATACCTTGTCAGAAAATTCAGGGAGGTTTTCCTGAGGATGTTCCTTAAAGAACCTTGTTAAAAGCCTCTTGTCAAGCTAGGAATAATGAACAGAGACGATCACAACAATAAGATTACCTCGATAAAAATTGTCAATTCACTCAAGTGTTCAAAATTTCAATAAATAGGGCTTCTTATACCTTAGCTTCGTCAACTTTGATGGGTAGGTTGAGAAGATACTGGCCGGATTGTGCCAAATCATACTCCTCATCTGAAAGTATCTTGAAATTACTCTTTTCCATTATCTGCTTTCATTCCAGACCAAAATAAAGTAAATTTATTGGTTAAGCAATATACATTAGTGTCAGTTCAGTTTCAACACCCATACAGGTAAACAGATTCCGTGCCGATTAAAATATAAATATGCAGATTCAATTTGAAAGGATTCAGTTTGCACATTATAAAGCAATTATATTCTAGAAAATTTCTTTTGCTTATGATAGGTTATTTTATTCAGATACTGATTTTTCATGGACCTATTAGATAGTTTATTGTCAAGACCTTTAATACTGATAGCAAAAGCTCATCCACCTTTGAATACTTCCAAATGTACCTAAATAGGTGGACAGCTTCCGCTAAAAAACATCTTTGGTTAATGCACCAATCTCACAAGATTATTCATCAAATTCATTTTCTACACAAATTTTAACCACATAGGGAAAACTGGCAGTAAAATAATATAAACTAATTAGAAACCGAAACTTGTTGTTCCTTTCTTATTTTCTTGACAAGTAAAATTAAAGACTTTAGATGGTACAGTGGTATTGAAATTGAAAAGAAGAATGACCTGAAAAAGATACAACATGAAATTAAGTTCAAGAGTATCAATCTCATCTGGGGTGAGATTCTGCTGCTCCAATTTCTTATCTCCATGTACTGGGTCAAACAGAGAGTACAGTTGCTACAACATACAGGCAAACTATTAACTACTTAATATATATGACCTCAGGAAGCAACAATATCTCAAGTACTTTAAATATCATATTTTATATTTCCATTTCAATTTTTAATACAAAAAAACCAAGATAATCTCATTATGAAAATAATACCAGTAGCAGAGTTCACACAATTTCACTGGCTTATCAATTCATAAAATTATTCAATATAATTATGATTTGTAAGGATATATACCAATTTTCGCAATTTATACTCTAAAAGATGAGCCTGGGACTTCGAATTGTTTAAGAAAGGGAAGACTTACCATTAAATCTTCGAATTGCAGAAGATACCAAGCTCTGATGGTGTACTCTACTCTTTTGCATAGCTTAAGGAACTCGCTTCTGTCAGTATCTTGTTCTACAATATCGAAATTTTGCAAAGCTCATAACTTAAAATAATGCACGACTGACAGAAAACTATAGGTCGAAGATGTACTTTGCACTGGTACCCTAATAAAAGATCTAATTAGTTTGCGCCGCTCAGCAATAGCAAAAGTGTCTCTCCATAAATAAACAAAATATTAAAAGAAGCTGAGAGTAAAAGGCACCGATGAGATAAGCTAGCTTCATGATGATTTTGGGCTTAAGGATGGGTATCACCGATTCCCTCTCCAGTCGAATCACCTCCTTTCCCCTTCCAGTCGCGTCATCCTTCTTCTCCGCCATTATCACAGAGCCTAGAGAGAAAGATCGCTGGACCTGATCGAGCAGCTTATGGACTACTAATGCAACAAAAGAGTCGGCATTAGGAAGAAAATGAAAGGGAAAACTATCGACGAGGCAACGAAGCGATCCTTTATCCCCTCGAGCGGGAGAACTTACGCTAATTGTGGGCCCCAAAGGCAGTGGTTCTGGGTTCAGATCCGTGAAGTACCCTAACGTGTATGAATTCGTATCCTCTGAGATATCTCAAACTTTGCGTGACTTTATGGAAAATCCCAACCGTTTAAATACGTTCTGAACGAATCTCAAAGCACAAATACGAATAGGCACCGGACACGTCGGTCACGCAAAAATTGAGATATCTCCGAGGATACGAATTCATACACGAAATAATGATATCTATGTCACCCGAGATACGCATCGCAGTGTCCCGTCGACTAGTATCCTCTCCAATATCGTAAAAGATTCCCTTCAGTTTACAGTTTGAGATTAACTCCCAGCCGCTTTGAGATTCGGGATAACAAGGAGGCAGTATTATTGGGCTTTGAGATTGGTGCCAAGTTAAAAAGAACAGTCCAGATCCAGTAATTCTAAGAGATTTTCTATTACGGTACCGGGGAGGTTCTGAATTCGTGTCCTGCTGTATTTGGATACGGCAGATTACAGCGAAACATTTCTCATTCTTTCAACATCACAGGTCTAAACATTTTAGATGAAATTATGTTTAGACCGGGTTTACAATTAATTGTTAAGAACTCTTATGACAATTAATTCATGACTGTTCTATACTTGAATTTAGTATTTAGAATTCAGTATTTAAATTCATGGTTCAGTATAATTTGTCAATTTTATAATTAATTACAAAAAATTGTAATATAAGGCTGATTTGAAATAAATGCCAGAGTAATATATATATTCGAAAAAGTACAATAATTTATAGGTTATTGTCGCATTTTGTCTCAATGATAAAGATACTTGTTTAATGAAATTGAAAAAAAAAATTACGTAAAAGTTTAGCTTTGTTTTACATTTTATTATATATTACATGGCAAAATTTGAAAGTTGTTTTTTGAAGAGATGTATTCTAAAAAAAATGCATTGCTCGAGAATATAACATGATTTGTACAAAAACTACATTTATTTTCAAATAATTCAAAATTTCAAATATTTAGTGGTTGTTTGGTAATTTATACTTCTTAATAGTAGACTATAGACTTGTTATGTATTGTTATGGGTTGCGATTTATAAGAATTTCATCAGATATTTGATCACTTGGGTTTGTATTAGTATAGTTTGTTTGTGTATTTTTCATTTAACCCGCTTTGTTTATACAAGAGTTAGAGTTCATATTAGTAGTTTTGAATAAGACCATTCATCTCTTTAGTTGAAATTTGTATTAATAGCATAAAAACAAATAATAAACCAAAACACCTCTAAAATGGAGAAATTTCACATTTATCCGGGCTGCACAGCCAATCTGTGACCCATTTATGGAGGGCCACAGATTGGCTTACAGGTCTCTCAAAACTTAAATCTATTCAATATTACAATGCATTTTTTAGGTTTTTGAGAAACCTTTAAGCCAATATGCGACTCTCTATTAATGGGCCGTAGATTGGCTGTGTGGTTCGGATAAACGTGAAAATTCCCATTTTGAGGGTGTTTTGATTTTTTTTTTTGTTATAATATATTTATTCGTTTGGATGCTGAAATTTGTCCAAACCCTAACTAACACGTTGTTATAATACATTTTTAAATGATGTGTGTTTGCTTAATGGTGAGAGGAGTCCAAGTATCCTTGTAGGGTCCCTGTAGCAATAAAACCAGTAAATCACCGTTATCCTTTAATGCCGACAGCAAGAATAAACGGCAACCGTCAGCTGCAGTCGAACCAATTCAGTTCCCCTCCAGTCATATCGAAATATAGACCTCCATTCCCTCTTTTCCAGGTTGGAGCCATATTGTCATATTCATTTTCATTCTACCCCCCATGAAAATTGGTCTAATTGCATAACTATTTTACTTCTTATTCTGACTCTGAAAATTGGTCTAATTGCACAAATATTTTCATTCTCCCCACATGAAAATCAGTTATTTAATTAAATATGACACAATAGCAAAAAAAATCATGAAGGGAATTGAACAAGGAGCTAAGCTTGGCCAAATTGGTAAAATTTAGTACTGTAATATCAAATTAGCTAGATATAATACTTAAAATTAATTTGAGAAAATCAATAGTAAATGCTTCAAGCTAATTAACCAGAAACAAAAATAAAAATAAAAAATCAGAAATTAGGCAATACATTTTGAGAAAATCAAGACAAGTAAAATCCGAAGATTATATCGAGTTCGGCTAGTGTGCTATCAATAGTATAAAAATCTCCTACTATCGTCTCGAAAACTTGCTAGATAGACTTTAAATGATGAATCTGTTGAAACATATGTACTTCATGAGTGATGTATTTACATACAAAGTTTATGAATCTTCGTAATTATTTAGTATAAAATCAAGTGATTACAAATGAAGATTTATAAGTTAATTTTAATGCACTGACTTTTCATCATTTGTTGACCGCTAAACTTTACACTAAATAAATTTGAAAATTTATAAATGTTATGTGTAAATGCATAACTTGTAAAGTAAATCTGTTTCAACGTATGGTTTTTTCATTTGAAGCCTATCTAATATGTCAAAACGATATCACGATATGTCACTATATCAGTGTTTTAAAAATCGGTATAATCGGCCGTATATACGTATTCAGTAGAAATCCGAATAGAAATAACTTATTCGGTTGAATATTCGGTTCCGTACAAATTTTATACCGATTAAATATTGAAAATGATCCGAAAATCTGTTCTCAATCCTTATCCGGACTTCAACCCAGTTAATTGATTTTTTTATATGCTTTCTGACCCCTAGCGCTCGCTACTTTTATAGGCTTCTGTCCGATGCTTCTGTTTTAGTTTGACATTGTGGGACTAAAACCCATTCATTATATCGGACGGTTTCTTTCGTTCTTCAATAGATTTATTATTTTATTAATAAATGGTAGCGGGCTTGAGAATATTGGGCCGACGAATACTCCCTTGATGCCTTCCTTCCTGCCACGTAGCTATATATTAATTATTTACAATTCTATTAACACTCCTACTTGCTACAAATTGAGCAACTTCTCTGATATTAATTCTGATTTTTGTGATTTGCGTGTGGCTCCCACTGGTAAAACCCATCTTATTCTTTATCAGGAAATGAGTAATTCATTCATTCATGATCAGTACACGTTTAATTCATCAACTAAGTTAATTATTTATGTTTATTTGTAATGTTTATTTATGTTTATTAGAGTTAATGTCTATGATTTTTTATTTGAAAATCCGAATATATAAACCCGAATAAAAATCCGAATATTCGGCCGCATACTGTATATTCGGTATTCGGTGGCTTTCCGAATACCGAATAAGAACCGAATATTAAAACACTGCACTATACTATCAATAGCATGCAAAAAATGTAGTTACTTTTATGATGCCTGTGCAGCCTAGTCAACATGAATTAATTAACATTTAACAGAGATCCTGTTTAATTTGAGCTATTGTAGTTGCGTAACATTAGTTGCCATAAAATTATTTATATATTCTAAATTTGTTTGGTAATATTCTATAACTCTGATGCTGCTGAATTTATATTACCGGAACTGATCAGAATACAAAGTCATCATGTAAGGAACGAAGAAAAAGACCAAAAACAAATGGTAGATATATAGAAAACATTACATATAATTATTGGTCCTTACATCTAAATCCTACAAATACTGTATATTCAACCTTGAAGTTGTACCATTGAATCCATATAAGAAAGTGCACAGGAACTGTAGTTTGATAACTCTCTTTAAATTGTTTGGTATCTGTCCTAGTAACTAAAATAAGAGAATTTAGGAAGATAGCCTCTTATTGAACTAATAGGCATTGCTGAGGTAGAAATATAACCCGGCCAATCCCGCTAATCCCAGCACAACAGCAACTGGTAATGCCCGCCTACATCATGAAAAGATTGAAATAAGCATAGTACAGATTATTGCAACTATACTAACGCATACCACAATATAAAAACCCTGTTAAATAATGTGTGTGTGTGTGCGCATAACCCCTGAAAAATAGAAAAAAAACATCAAAACACAGAAAACAATAAAGAAAAATCAAATGCTTTTTTCCTTATATATACCCAAAGCAACCAAATCATCTATGACAATTCATCCATGTACTGGTACCGGATAAGTACCAGTTCTTACAAATAGTAATCAGCAGATTGTAAATACACTAGTGGAAAAACTGAAATCAGGATCGGCCTATTTGGATCGGATGTATGAACTAACCGATACTAATACCTATCTGAATCGGTTTTATCAATAAAACCGATACTAAAAGCTAATGAAAACACAGCACGTGAACTAATTGAATCGGTTCCTAGTTAAGAACCGATCCAGATACTATCAGCATCGGTTCTTAACTAGGAACCGATCCTGATACTTTTTTTTTTTCAAAGATGGTTCTGCAAAAAAAATAAAAATATTAATAATAGTATCAGGATCGGTTGTTTATAAACAACCGATCCTGATACTATTTTTTTTTTTTTAAAAGTTGGTTCTGCAAAAAAAAAAAAAAAAAAAAGTATCAGCATCGGTTGTTTATAAACAACCAATGCTGATACTTTTTTTTTTTTTTTTTTTTTTTTTTTGTTGCAGAACAAACTTTTAAAAAAAAAAAATAGTATCAGCATCGGTTGTTTATAAACAACCGATGCTGATATTTTTTTTTTTTTTTTTTTTTTTTTTTTTGCAGAACCAACTTTAAAAAAAAAAAAAAAATAGTATCAGCATCGGTTGTTTATAAACAACCGTTCCAGATAGTCCATTTTAGGTTTTTATTTTTCCGCGCTCATCCCTTCTCTCCTTGCGTTTCTCCATTATTCAAAATTACAACTCTCTCAACTCCTTGTCTCCTCTAGCCGCCAGTCTCCTCCTCTGCCTCCATCTTGCCGTCTCCTCTCAGTCCGATCGGCTCAATAAAAAGAGTGCTCGGTGCTCAACGCAAGTGTGCTCGGCGCAATAAATCCACTCACTCGCTCGGTGCTCGGTGCTTGGTGCTCGGTGCTCGGTGCTTGGTGCTCGGCCCTCTCCTCTCAGTCCGCTCGCCTCTCAGTTTAGGTAAATTTGCTAGATTAGTTTTGCTAGTTTAAGTAATTTCAAATTATCAAATCAATTCAATTCGGTTTCAAATCAATTCGGTTTCATTTAAATCAATTCGGCTAGTTTAGTTTTGGATTGAAATTACATGAGATGGTATTATGTTTTATCAAATCAATCCGGTTTCAATTCTTTGGGTACCATAAATCCTAAAAGAATAATATTGCAATTTTGCAGAACCAACAAAAAAAAAAAAAAAAATAGTATCAGCATCGGTTGTTTATAAACAACCGATGCTGATACTTTATTTTATTTTATTTTATTTTATTTTATTTTATTTTATTTTATTATTTTTTTTTTTTGCAGAACCAACTTTGAAAAAAAAAAAAAAATAGTATCAGCATCGGTTGTTTATAAACAACCGATGCTGATAGTATCAGTGTCGCCTTCATCAGGATCGGTTGTTTAACCGATACTAATATGCGTATATAACCGATGCTGATTCCATATTTTCCACTAGTGATACTGTTATCATGGAACGAATTGAATAAACAAAACAAACTGAATATTACCCAATCGCTTCATCTCTCTTCAATTGCTCCTTCCTGGCCTTCCGGAGAGTTGTATCATTTGAGTCTTTTGTGGCCTTTGGTTCATAGGGCTTGAATCTCCTTTTAGGAGCTCCACAAACTGACATGACAGAATAGAGTTATTGGACTAATACCATGATAAAAATGAAATGAAATTTTCTAAAATTATTTGTTAAAGTACCAGCACTTGCTTGATGTATTACCCAGTGTTGTAAATATCGGTATGCGGTCGTCGGACGGACAGGGTATCGTCAAGCGATTAATCGGAAATAATTGGCCATTATTGGAAATAATTGATCAATTAGTCAGAAAAATCCATGACGATTTAGTCACCACTAACAACTAATCGGCCGATTAATGGAAGTTTTTTACAACACTGGTATTACCAAATAAGTTCAAGTGACGACTAAATAAGTTCAAGTGACGACTGACGACTAAGAATATGGAAATATGCATAGCACAGCACGGATCAATATTTCCATTATTTTCATAGTCCAAATAATTGATCCGGACCGTTCAACATGATCTCTGTCTAAATATATACTTGTAGATCAAATTTTAAATCTTTTATAATTTTTTTACTATCTTTATATATAGGAGGAAAATCACTTGATCTAAAAATTTATACCATTCGGAAGTAGAGATTTTCTACCTATGTAAATTTAGTAAATTTAGTTAACAAGTACATTTTCATATGAAAATGAAGTTGAACGGTTCAGATTGACTATTTGAACTTTGAAAATGCACATATTGATCTGTAGTACGAACCAATCTTCGCTATGCATAGCAGTGTTGTAAAAAATGTCCCTTTAGGCCGATTAATCAGCCGATTAGTCATTGGCAGTAACCAAACCGTTATGGACTTTTCCTACTAATCGATCGATTAGTCCTGATTATAGCCGATTATTCTCAATTATTCTCGATTAACCGCTTGGTAGTAGCATGTCCGTCTGATGACCGCATACCGTTATTTACAACACTGATGCATAGTAACATCCTCACCCTCAAGTGACATCATTTAATACAATGTCTTAAGCTTTAAGCATTCTCTATTGACAAAAGAATTTTGGTCAACTAAATTGGAGAGTTTATAAATGAACAGGATAGATTAATTTGAAAATTAACTAACCAGGGCAGAAGTACTTGTCAGGGAGCTTCTCAAATGGTGTTCTTTCATTGTATATATACCTGCAAATACCCAAGAATTAATACTTTATTTATTTCTATAAAATTGAGCAATACAACATCAATACATCATCACTAGAAATAAATAACTTTTTATAATACTACAAGTCTACAAATCGAAGTTATAAATAGGATTAATTTGATGCATGTTAAGTAAATCCAGTTCAAAATGATACACAAGTAAATCACTAAAAAGGTGACTTGAACAGCTTCAATGATATATTCTTTACCCGCAATCACGGCAGATGTATGCCTGCTTGGATGCAACGCGTGCAACAACCTTCAGTTGGGTTGCGGGTTTCACCCGAGACTGCTGAGGCGGCGACACAAGCAACTGGACGGATGGAGAGAGGAAACTGGATTGGAGAGCATAGCGATGATCAGTTGTGTTCCTTGGGTTGGTTTGTTGTCTGACAAGAGATGGGAAGCTTCTTTTCAAACCAACAGGTGGTGCATGGAGCGCCATTTATGTTATATACCTTAAATTTCTCTTTTTCTTCTTTATCTGTTCTCTCGTTTTTTTCTCCTCTTGCTTTGTTTTGTATGAGGCTTTGAGGTGCGGGGGGGGGGGGGGGGGGGGGGGGGGGGGGTAGTGTAGTGTGTGGAAGCGTGGCTACAATGCGACCTTCCACTCGCTATCTTTGTTGTGCCCTTTTTGGGTTTTTTCATTTTCATGTTTTTATCCCTTAAATTATAATATCTTCCACCTGTATAGTTCTTAATCAAACTAAAGATATTTACAAATCTAAAATAATGAAATAATTATTTGGGGCCTTAGAAGTAGGCTTCTCATGTTATGCATAACAAAAATGGACTGTGGGTTCTAATTAATTTTTTTAAATTGAAATTGATGGTTCAAATCAGGATTCTAAATAGCGTGCTGTAGTGTTTTCGGATCATAAAAACTACGGTGCTATCGATGCTATAACGGTGCTATAACGGTGCTATATGGACATAATGTTTTTTTTAACCGTTCCGCTATAACGCGATAAACACTATTGAAACTATTGATTTAAACTGCTCAAATAATATAAGAGGTTAAGTTCATACGTTTGATAAAAAAAATTAAAAAGAAAAAGGATGTTATGAATAGTCAACACAATTACTTTTTTCGATACAAAATAATTTATAAATCTGAAAATTAGCTTCAAACATAATTTTAGCATAAATCATCTTCAGTGACATAGATAAATGGTTTGTCTCAAATTTTAATATCTGAAATTGCAACAACAGAAGATTAATTAATCCCCAACAATAAAAGAATTGAGTTAAAATGTCACATTATTTTTTTATTCTAATACTGTCTCACATTTATATTTTCATTTTAAAATCAAACAGTCAGATTTCAACCTTTCAACATTTATGTTAGATTTCACATTTATATTCGTTTTTAAAAACCAAACAGTCGATTTAAATCTTTCAACATAATTTTCATATTACAATGTGCTTGGATATCAAATTTTATATTTTAAAACTTTTCACTATTTTTTTAGATAATTATTATTGTAGAAGATTATGGATTGTCCAAAAAAATTATACTAATTTAAAATAAATGAAATATTTTTTAAAAAAAATATGAAATTTTATCTCCAAATATATTTAAAAATATAAATAACACGTGAAATAGTTCAAATTATCTGTTTATATTTTGAAAACAAAAATAATAATATAAGGTATGATTGGTATCATGAAAACTATGTCGCATTTTATGCTTTTAACCTACTTTCAAAAAAATATTGTTTCAAAAATTCATTAATAGTTGTAATGTTTTTTTTTTTTCCTTTTCATTCTACGGTCTTCTTTCGTTTTGATTCGTTCCACGTGTTCCTATCTCCGCCACAACTCAGGGACTAGAACACAATGAAGAAGTTTCAAGAGGGCTTTTTAACAAACTTCCATGGAAATTCTCTTTCCACAGTGCTCGTGCTCTGAGAGCTCTTCTTATCTTCTCTCTCAACTCCTCCATGGCAATTTCAACATTACACCGACCACCCCATCTCTCTTCATTCTCCCAACAACAGAGAACGACCCGTTCTAAACCACTATGGGTTGGGGTCCCGACGAACCGACCCAGTTCTCTCAGAGTTACAACGCCGGTCCGGTTCTCTATCGGACCGGACCAGTTGTTCCTCTTAGATGCTGACGTCGGTTACTCTCCAGCCAGCTATTATACATCACTGGGTCTTTTCGTAATTTCTGTCCCTGGGTTGTGGTCTCTAATCAAGCGCTCCGTTAAATCAAAGGTCCAATCTTTCTACAAATTTGAACCAGACTTGTAAACTTGTAAAATATGTTGTTCTGAAAATTTGTATGGGCAAGTATTTGTACTAATAAAAGTGTGTTTAAATATGACTAAACTGCCCTTGGTTCATTTTGGTGTATTAGATTGTCCAAAAGACTTTTGTTAGAGCAGAAGGGGAAACAGCAACACCAAATCAAATGGCTGGTGAAGTTCTCTCTTTCTTCACTCGCAACAACTTCTCTGTCTCTGACCGTGGTGAGACCATCACGTAATCCTCTCTCTCTCTCCCTCTCCTCACAAATTCACGCATGCATGCACATGCACATGCACATAGAGTGGAAAAAACGTGCCGTGACGTGACTAACACGCCGTGACTTTGGTCTCGTGCTGTGCCGTGATCAAGTAAACAGTGACCCGTGCCGTGCCGTGACCAAAATGTCAAGGGGTGGACACGGCCGTAACTATTCACGTTTCTCACGTTTTAACTATTTTTTTATAATTTAAGTTAGTTTCTTCAAGATTCACCATTTGATTAAGACCTAACGGTTCTAATTACACGTGACTCGCGTGATTACATGCCGTGACCAAAATGTCAAGGGGTGGTCACGGCACAGAACAGTAACACGTGCCGTTCCGTTCCGTGACGGAGCCGGCTCCGCCGTGCCATTTTTCCCACTCTACATGCACATATTCAGACAGTGAGCTGGTCAGGTTTTGTAAGTCTGTTTATCAGGTCATATGGTTTCAGGTCAGGACGACTTCTCATTTCCTTGTCTGTCAGGTTCGGGATCTTTGGTCATTTCATGTTAAGATTTAGTCAAAACTGGGTTAGATTCATCAGGTTATATTTTCTTTTGGGTTATTCATTTTCATTTTGTCAGGACAAATTATGGCTATGTACTGGGTTGCAGGTTGCTTGTTTTTGTCAAATCAGGTTCCAATCAGACCTTGGTTGCAAGTACGGGTTATGCATTAATTTAAGTTCGCGTAGCATCTCATACATGTTATTGACAAAGCAAAAATTTGTTCAAGTTGGATTTGAGTCAGTCTAGGTTGCACATGTGTTCTGGTTGGGGTCAGATTTTACCAGCTTACATGCGATAAATGAAAGCAAACTGACACTCCATAAGGACCAGTGAAATTGATACCAGTGTGTACTATCCCGAAACCAATTAATCTGTAGTGAAATTGATACCAGTATGCACTATCCCGTATTAATTAATCTTTTTTGTCTCTTGCAATCCCCCCTCCCTCCTTTTTACATATAACTTGCTGATTTCTGTAATTTGTTATTTTTCTTAAAAAATATAAAGATTTGAAGGGATGATGGTACCTAGTAGTTCACAAGCGGCATTGCTAACATTCTGCACATGCGTAAGTCTAGGAAGTGTTGCGCTGGTGCTCTCCATTGCCTTACCCGAGGGAGGAAACAACTGGTTCTGGCTTATGTCTTTAAGCCCCTTAGCGTAAGTCTAATTTCCTCAATTATCTCAATTTGTTGTTAATTAATCTACAACTAGTATAACTAGCTCATATTGCGATTCTGAAATAAATGTGTGTCCAGAGGAGCTTATTACTGGACAAAAGCATCGAGAAAGGAAGAAATAAAGGTCAAGATGATGGTCGGTGATGACGGGGCCTTGTCAGAAATAATTGTCAGAGGTGATGATGAACAAGTTGAACAAATGAGAAAGGAGCTTCGGCTGAGCGAAAAAGGAATGGTTTATGTTAAAGGAATCTTCGAGCAATAGTTGTTCTTGCGAAGGGAAAGAAACAAATGAGTCATCACGCCAGTTTTGTAACAAGTTTATTTCTTTATATACATATTAAAATCAATGTATTTAGTATTGGTACTATGTAGTGTCTAAAAGGAAATTGGTGATTGTTGCACCGCATTTTGTTACACTTGTGATTTGTTGATTTCATAATTTACATGTTGCCTAGGATGAAAATATAATAACAGCAACAGTAACAAATTTATAGAGATTATAGCCATTTAGCAATTTAGGCACGTGATGTCAGTGCTTCTGTTTAGATGGTAAGCATGATAACAACAACATTTGTTCTGCATCATATCGCACTCCAGTAACAAAACAAAGAAAACTAACAGCATCACAAAGAAAGCAAAGAATGCTTTACAATTTAAACACATGAATTCTTTACATGCACTACATGATAATAGCTATACAGACCCAATAATTAAAAATCAATATCAGATCCTCCCTTTGTATTCATTAAGCACCTCATCCTCTTTTTGTTTATGCAATGTCTTCTGCAGCTATTATTAGATTGATCAAAGTCAATACAGAATAATTATCCATTCTGTATCAAAACTGTGGTTGCATTTACCTGGAACTTCAATTAGCTGGGATGACCTTGAGAAGCTCTATATCAAACAATAGTGTTTTGTCAATTAGACCTTGGTTGTCTAGCACAAAAGCTAGAGCTCTCTGACCCTGAAAATAAGAAAGCAGAGAAAGAGAATTTCATACTGACTGCTTGAGTTAATAGTTTTGAAATGGTAAGTAAATGAAATATTTTGTACCGAGAAGGTGGTGGGCCTTGGGCCAAGTTTGCTGAAATCGGTGTCAGGGTAGCCTAGCTCAGGCGGTACAATGATCCTTTTAATGGTAAAGAAGAAGCGAGTTACTTATTACTGTATATATAGATTGTATTCACAGAATATAAGTAACTGGTTTTACCTCCTAACACCACCTGGAGCCATGCCAGCGACAGCTTCCTCAAATGCCGGTATCACCTATTAATATCTTGTAATAATTAATAATTAAGCACAAAGCAAAAAAAAAAGTCATATCTCAATTAAATACCATGGGAAAACTGAACAAAAGAAAGAAGAAATAAATTTCGGCTCATCACAACCGCGACAAGTAAGCATTCGATTAGAGAAACATTGAAATAGTTGCTAAAAAGGATCAAAAAGAAAAATATCACCTAGTCAATCACCTGTCCATATCCCAGTGTGAACTTGAAGAAGTCTTTATCACCACCCTAAGTTTCAGAAATTTAAATTATTTAACATGATCACAAGTCTATTAATTATATTAGCAACATTGTTAAAAATTCATAAGAAAATATATAGAGAGCTTCAGAACCTCAAAAGAACCGCCTTTAGTCTTGTTCCTCGCTTCAAAGATGCGACCATAGTAACCAATAGTATAACCATCCCAGTCAACCTTTTAAAAATTTATATAACAATTTTAAATTACACCATTTTGCATTGTATTTTGACACCAAAAGCACAACATATTCCCTCATTTCTATTATCATAAGAAGTTTGATGCTTACCACAACTGTCTCCCCTATCTTTGGAGGAGAACCAGTTCCAACCCGCAAGTCCTGAAGTTATAAACAGTTATTAAAGAACATAGTTGTACTTTGATCACGTTTGTTGCATGATTCGTGGAAATTGATATATGTTATTTGCTAGTATGGAATTTGTATAACCTTGTATTGGAGACCAGATTGTGTCTCTGTGTAATCAGGATATCTCATCTTTGTTTTGCCATAATCCTTCCCACGAAGCGCTGGCACTATGACATTTGAACAAAAATAAATAAAGCAAAGCTAGTAACAAACATCTTATATTTGCAGTAGAAGTTTCTATAAATTTTTGTACTTGCATAGAACAAGAAACGGTAGAAGGAGATATCCTTTGTCTCAAAATTTATACTTTTCTTTTCTCGAACAAGTCACCATTTCTATTATCTTTAAAGAACATGAAGTGTTTTAATTCTTTTTTCTGATTGATTGAGTGAGCGAAACTAGGGCTTTCAGAATGAATTAGAGAATAAATTAGATTCTTAGTAGAAGATCATTACATTGATTCAGATATGAGGTTTAAGTAGGTTAGAAGTGAGTCCAAATTTCCTGATTAAATGGGAAGTGGTTGTGCAGTGTCACAATTTCTAGCAAAGCAAAGATATGGGTGCTGGATCTTTTGCAAATACAACAACATTACATGTTATTTTGCAAAACACTAAATACTGATAAATGATGCTTGCATTTTAAAGAAAAAAAAAAAAAGCATGACACAAGACATAACACAACAAATATGACTTTATAGTGGCATGTTCAAGACATACTGTTACACCATTTGTACCAGTAACACCTAGAACTTTACCATCAAATTGTATTATTATATTGTATAGGTGACTGGAAATAAAAAAGATTTGCATCTAGGATGGACTTACAATCAGCATATTCGGCAGCCGAAGCGGAACCTGCATCTAAAGAATGCTTAAAGGCAGCAGTAGAAGCAGCTCCTAAGAGAAACAAAATATTTCTTCTTCTGGTAACATCACCACCTACATCCAACTAATTCTCCTTATATTAAGTCAAATAGTTATAAACATTATTTGAATATTTCAAAACTTAAATATATGTATGCAGACTAGACTAGACCACACGTGACAAAAAGAGAAACAATTTAATAAATTAAAATAAACTCACTTGATGTTCTCAAATCAATGGATTCAAAGTCATCCTGGGATGCTCCTCTTGCTGGTGCTATTTTCTGGTAATTTACAAAAGACCCGTTCAAGAAAGAAAGAATTAAAATTGCAGCTATTTGGTGCTCCCTTTGCAGGAAAAGCCATAGAAATTTCAGATTAAGCTAGTCAAACCTTTGTAGATGGTTTATGCATGGGAACCGCAGGTAGAAACCTTAGAATTGGGAACGACGCCATGGCCGTGGTTTGAAGAGGGAAGGAACCGCAGGTATATTTTCCTAATCCCAGTTCCAGCTGAAAGAATCAAATGACCATTGTGCCCCTGATGAAGTGTCCACTCTAAATACAAACGAGCAGCTAATAGTGAGGGTGTTTTAGTCAGTGTCTGGAAAGTAGTGTTTGGTTCGTTCCAGTAATTTCGCAGACATGTGGAGTAGAGAATTTGTGGATGACAGGATGGGGATGATCAGGTTTCATGCGGTACTCTACAATAGTTTTTAGGGTAATTATAATATCCCACCTATCCCTCCCCTATTTCATCTCCTAACTAACTTTCTATTTTAATTATAACTATAACTACTATTTCTAACAATCTTTATTTCTTTTCTCTTTCTCCCTTTCTCTTCCACCTCTATTTTCCTCTTGATCCGTCACTGTCGATCGTATCAAAATAATTTTGTATATGTATATGCAATTAATCTTTTTCATGTTTATGTTCTCATTCCTCATGAAGTAGCGAGTTTTGCAAAGAACAAAGTTTTATTAATGGTGAATTAGGCCACTGCGTATTAAATAAATGACATAAAAACAAATTTTGAAAAAAAAATAGAGATATATGAATGAATACTTGATGTCTTAAAGATGAATACTTCAATGTGTATAAATGAATACTTAATATCTTATGTATGAATACTTGCGTGACAAGATATTAATACTTGTGCAACAGACAACTTGAAAGTATGTCATCATGGATCTCATTTGAAAGATAAAATTGTGTAGAAAACGTTCGTGGTTTTAGATTTGCAAAATTCTTCCCAGATCGTCAGAAATATTGGTTAGATTGAACGGAGAAAAAAAAACCCACCTCTAAAAACATGTAAAAAATAGATGAGTGATGTGTCCAGTTTTTATATTGGGAGCATCTAGCTATCCCCCCGTAACAATCCTCCATTTCATCCCCCAGTCATTAACTACTTCAATAACTACTAACTACCTAGGGGGACCACTTACTATTTGGGAACCACATAATATTTGAAATATTTTACAACTGGCGCGCGCACGTATTCATCTATAATATATCAAGTATTCATCTATAACACATCAAGTATTCATACCTAATATATCAAGTATTTTTTTAAAAAAAGCTGGACACGTTTTTAGAGGTGGAATTTTTTTTTCTTCGTTCAATCTAATCAATATTTCTGATGATCGGTGAGGAACTTTGCAAATCTAAAACCATGAATGTTTTTGACATAATTTTATCTTTAAAATGAGATCCATGATGATATACTTTCGAGTTGTCCGTTGTACAAGTATTCATCCTTATCGAGAAAGTATTCATTCTCGTCGTGCAAGTGCAAATATAGAAACTGGACACATCACTCATCCATCTTTTACACGTTTTTAGAGGTGGTTTTTTTTCTCCGTTCAATATAACCAATATTTCTGACGATCTATGAGGAATTTTGCAAATCTAAAACCACGAACATTTTCTACACAATTTTATCTTTCAAATGAGATCCATGATGACATACTTTCGAGTTGTCCGTTGCACAAGTATTCATCTCTTATCGAGAAAGTATTAATCCTCATCGTGTAAGTGTAAATATAAAAGGGAGCACCTAGCTATCCCCCCGTAACAATCCCCCATTTCATCCCCCAGTCATTAACTACTTCAATAACTACTAACTACTTAGGTAGACCACTTACTATTTGGGGATCACATAATATTTGAAAGATTTTACAACTGGCGCGCGCTAGTATTCATCTATAATGCATCAACTATTCATCTATAACACATCAAGTATTCATACCTAATACATCAAGTATTTAAAAAAAAAAAAAACTGGACACGTTTTTAGAGGTGGGATTTTTTTTCTTCGTTCAATCTAATCAATATATCTGACAATCGGTAAGGAATTTGCAAATCTAAAACCACGAATGTTTTTGACATAATTTTATCTTTAAAATGAGATCCATGATGATATACTTTCAAGTTGTCCGTTGTACAAGTATTCATCCTTATCGAGAAAGTATTCATCCTCGTCGTGCAAGTGCAAATATAAAAACTGGATACATCACTCATCCATCTTTTACACGTTTTTAGATGTGGTTTTTTTTCTCCGTTCAATCTAACCAATATTTCTGACGATCTGTGAGCAATTTTGCAAATATAAAACCACGAACGTTTTCTACACAATTTTATCTTTCAAATGAGATCCATGATGACATACTTTCGAGTTGTCTGTTGCACAAGTATTCATCTCTTATCGAGAAAGTATTAATCCTTGTCGTGTAAATGCAAATATAAAAACTGGAACATTACTCATCCATCTTTTACACGTTTTTAGAGGTGAATTTTTTTTCTCCGTTCAATCTAACCAATATTTCTGACGATCTGTGAAGAATTTTCCAAATCTAAAACCACGAGCGTTTTCTATACAATTTTATCTTTCAAATGAGATCCATGATGACATACTTTCGAGTTGTCCATTGCACAAGTATTAATATCTTGTCACGCAAGTATTCATTTATACACATTGAAGTATTCATATCTAAGACATCAAGTATTCATTTATATATCTCTATTTTTTTTCAAATTTTATTTTTATGTCATTTATTTAATACGCAGTGGCCTAATTCACCATTAATAAAGCTTTGTTCTTTGCAAAACTCGCTAATTCATGAGGAAGGGAAATATAAACATGAAAGGGATTAATTGCATATACATATACAAAATTATTTTGATACGATCGACAGTGACGGATCTGACCCGGTAGAGACGTGCTCTAGTATTCATTCATACACATTGAAGTATTCATTCATACACAATGAAGTATTCATTCATACACGTTGAAGTATTTATTCCTGGCAGAGGCGTGCTTGATTGGGATGGAGTGACGGATGATCTCCGGCAGAACGTTCGCTGGAGCGGGAGCAGCAGGTGTAGAGGGAAAAAAACCGAGGCGAAAGTGTAAGAGGGAGGGAGCTTATTGTATTTATCATTTCGAAGTGGGAGAGGGTGGGAGGTGGAAGAGGATCGGAGGTGGAAGAGGGAGGGGAGCTTATCTATGGAAAAACGGAGGCGAAGGAGGAGGTGGGATGCGGAGGTGGGAGAGGAAGGTAAAGACGGAGGTGAGGTGAGGTGTGGGAGGCGAAGATGATAGAGGGAGGTGGGAGAGGGAGGTGGGAGAAGGAGATGGAGGTGAAAGAGAAAGGGAGAAAAAAGAAATAAATAAATGTTGTTAGAAATAGTAGTTATAGTTATAGTTAAAATAGAAAGTTAGTTGGGAGATGAAATGGGGGATGGATAGGTAGGGGAATTATAATTACTCTAAAAATAATATAATTTGTAACGAGTACGGCTACGAAAGTATTTCCACCCGACTTTTATAGCACCCATTGACACCTCTAAGAGCGAACGAATAAATTAATCCGTTTAAAACGATGAAATAATTTTATTCAAATCAACTCACATTTTATAACTCCTAGCTTATTTCTAATTCAACAGTTTGAACGTAGAGTAATAGTTTACTCCACCTCACTACGACCAAACATGACCAATTCAGAAAGGAACACGATAGATAGCTCGGTTTTGTTTCAACTACAAGCAACAATGTGACAACAACTAAATTTCACAATAATTTGGTCAGGTCACAAGAAAATGACCAAGAAGACAAAAATATCACTTATGGGGTGTGATTTTAAATTGAACCACTTGTTATATATATATTTATATATAATTTTTTTAAGCTAAAAGTTACAACCAACAGACGCATGAGAGGGAGATGACAACAAATTCACTCTATGATGTTAACACACCCCTAATCCATTATACCTCTCTTACGTCTAACAAAGAATTAACATCACAACAACAACAATAACAACAACAGTAACAAAAAGAAAATTCCAAAAATATACATAAATTGACTACCTACATATACCCACCTCATAGGTATGTAGAATAACATCCCCTACCAAGGTTTCAAATCACCAATGGGCCCGGCAGTCCAGTTCAAAACCTTCTCTCCCGCATTCAAATAAACACTTCTGTCATGCGGCAGCTTCCTAGCCAAAGCATTCAATATCTGATGAAATGCATCACCAGCCTCTGCAGGCTGCGGAAACAGCATTGCTTGTTTCATAGAAGGATTTGCTAATAACCTCTGCTTCCTTAAGATAACCTCAGCAGGGATTGAAGTAAGAATTGTATCTAAACTTGGTACGTCTTTCTCAGCTACAAAGACCGCAATCTCCTCCCAAGGGATGGCATCGGTGAAAGGTAACACTATATCATCAGCAATGATTACCGGGATGCAACCGAAGACTACAGCTTCAACCAGTCGAGGGCTCCATGGGGCCCATCCCAACGGGCAGAGACAGAAGACAGAGCGTTGCATGTCCTCATAGTAGGTCGGGGGGTGGTCAGTCGAGATGTCAAAGAGAGGATTGCTTTTGAAATTTTCCCATACCGAAGCACGAGCTCCCCTGGGGAAAAAATAATTTTGTGGTATCAGTCTCGGGAAAAAATTGGTCTATAAGATATTGAATCAGAAAATTCAGCTCTGTCACACCAATGATTGGAAAATTCATATGTTGGTACAAATAGAGATTTAAAGAAAAAAGTTCTCCGCGAACCTAGGTAAAGTTACATTATTTAATAATACATTAAAAAGGGGAGAGCCCAAACTGTACACATGATCAAATGTACCAGGTGATGCGTACCATAATCCTAAACAGTGGATGAAATATTTTTTTCTATTTAGTCAAGAGAGGTCAAGAGGTACCATTATTGTTCATTCCCCCTCATATCTTCCGAGCAATCGAGCATAGCATAAAGCTTGACAAATAGTAAAAAAAAAAAAAAAACTTGGTAAAAAGGTTATGTGAATATGTACCTTGCGTAGTATCCTCCCTCAGGATCATTGTTGACATCATAAAACAAACCACGAAAATAGACAAAGATGGAGCGAGGTGTGCGGGGTGAGACGAGGTGAGCCTTCATTTTCTGAGGTGGTGCATAAGGTGGGATTGTTATAGATCCCTCCTTCAAGCACACATGATTCCTCTGCCCAAATGTTTGCACCAATGTAGCACGCTTGAGCAAATGTAGGATCCCTCTATTAATAGCTGTCTCCTCCTACATAAACAAAAACACATACAAAGTAAATATACAAGCCCAGTTTTTAATTAGAAAATTAATTCCATAATTGTCACACTGTCAAGTAAAAGTTAGTGCTTTGTTACAACCAGCTAGTATGGTTTCTTTGGAAGTTTTAATGATCCTCATGAGGGAATATGGTACTGTTTCTTTTTCTCTTTCATACAAGGAATATCATACTTGACATAGAAATGTGAATTAATTACATGCTATAGACTGATAGGTACAAGGGTACTGTACCAAACAGGACAACCAGCTAGTATGTTATAATATATAATCAAATTGGTTTCATCTCTTATTGTTCTTTATTACCTACCAGTAGCAAAAATTTCATTAGTTCTATAATTTCCTTTATTACCAACCTGGTAGTGAAAACAAGCACCAAAATCATGAGGGGTCACAAAGAAGTGATCCGCTCCATCAGTCCGGTTCCAGTATGGCCAATTCATAGCAACGTACTGTATGGCACTCCTCATAATACGTGGTGATTTAAATGGCAGCGGGTGTCCACCAGGTGTCAAGTCACAAGTGGTGTACACCGGAGTGTAGAACCAGTCAGCCTCCTCTGGGTCCAGTGTTCTGACTGCACTGGAGAGGAGAAACCGGTGCATGAATATCTCTGTGGCAAACATGTGCATTAGGCACCTAGAGTCTTTGTCTACCATCTTCTTGTTGTATTTGCGCGGAAGGTTGTACACAAATACTTTTAGACGGCCAACTGGGTTATCTTCTAGTACATCTCCCGCACTCCCTGAAATATTTTTACATAAACAATTATTTTAAATTTACAATTGATTGAGAGCACAAACCCCATGAATGGAATAATGTGATGCTCCTTTCATATTCCAAAACGATAAAGTTTTTTTTTTTCTCCCAATTTTCAGTTTTATATTTACTTTCTTGTACATTGTTTTATTAAACGCTGATCATCCATGTGTAAAAACTTAAATAATTGACTTACACGCCGGTAAAAACCCTTGAAATAAAGGCTACAATTATAGTTCTAAAACCTGAAGGAAACATTTAAAAGCATGGGTAATCGACCAATTTCAAGTGCCTAATGTAGGTAGTCGCTAGAATTAGGGATGGGTCACCGAATTTAGAAACAATGCAATAAAGAGAACACAGCCTATTATAGATCTAATTGCAAAGCTTAGTAACCTTCTTTAAAAGTTCACAAATAGATCATGTGGGAGCTGAATGGACAAATAATTAACTAAACCATTCCATTTTTGACATTGATCGCAGTTAATTTAAAGATCGAGATCCAACGGATAGCCAGCGAAACCAAATATCAAACGCAGGTGACTAAACTGAGAAAAAAGGAAACCAAAAACGAGATTTGATTGAGCAAAAAACTAACCAGAAATCCTTTCAGTATGGAGCTCAGCTGCTTGCGTAATTGGTAACAGGAGAGCCTGAGCCAACAGAAGCGCTACTACCCAGATCTCATTTCCCATCTTTCACTAACCTCTCGTCTTCCCTCTCTCTTTCTTCCTCCCTCCCTCCCTCTAAAAAGGGTTTGATTTAATTATCAATGTCAGCTTTTAGTTCGAGAAATCAGAGAAGGATGGAAGGTAGATGAGGTACGATACGTATACCTAAAGTAACCCAAATTTTGAGTTTAGATCCGAACCGTCCGATTAGAATCCAACTAATTCCGTCCGAGGTTCGTATCAATCTCAAAATTTGAGTTACTTTAGGGGATCCGAATTCAGTAAGGTGGATGGTCAATCTCTCACCGGCTCACCGACAAAGAAAGATGTCCGGAATGTAAGGGACTTTCAAATGGATCTGTTTCATGTGGCACATGAATCAGTGAAATGTGGGTCCAAAATAATGCTGTAAGTGTGGGACCCATGAGTAAGTCTATGCTTTGTTCTACCACGTCAGATGAGAACGCGTTCGTCTTAAAATTTTGGAGTTGTTGAAATGTTTGCTTTTTGAACTTTCTTTTTCTACTGCTTTCAGTTTAATGAAGGCGAAAGGTAGGCAGAATTTTTTGTTTATAGAAATTAATATAAAATAATGCATGATGTTAAAATGATTGCTGACGAATTTAGATGTTACAGAAAAATTCGTAAAAATATTTCAGCTTCATGGTTAATGGTTTGCTGCCGAATTTCAGCTCCATGAATAAGTCAATTTTTCTTCGAATCCATTAGTCCACTCCACACACAATAAAGTTACATCTTTTACGGCCTAAAGTTACATGCTGGCCTAAACAACAAATATTAACATACACATTAAACACGGGCGGAACTGGGGGTGCAAGCAGGACCAGGCACCCTCATCAAACTATGAATATTGAAACTATATATACATGCATCAACCATTTATACACAGCTATTTACAGATGCATACCGATTAGCACCCCTAAAATCTCCAAAAGACTTCAGTCCCCCAAATTCAAATCATGGTTCCAAACCTGCACGTACAATAATTGAATTAATAAGGGGCATATGCAAACAGATCGGATAGTGGTAAAATTATATATATATATACTAGTATCGTACCCGTGCGTTGCAACGGAAACATATTATATAATGAAGAAGATCAAGAGCTTGATTTATAATTTGAATTTCAAACTTTGATGCAAGTAAAGAGATTTGATAAAAAAAATAAAAAAAAAGACAAATGACTTGTAGAAATATATACATCTCATAGGCAAAAGCCAAAATGACAAAAAAATATTAAAACCCCTCCTCAATATATGTTCTTCATATAATTAACAACTGAAACTAAGAACGAACATAAACATACTAATAAAAAAGAATATTTTATCTTATCAAAATTAAAGAAATAAAATTAAAAAAAGATTCACTATAGTTTAAAACTTTAAATTGAGTAATGTATTAAATTTGGAGATATTAAATAATTTGATAAAATATCAAATACTGATAAAATATTTTTAAAAGATATCAACTTTTGCTATTCTTAAAAGTAAATTGATCATTCATCATAATTTTTAAATAAGAAAATAATGAAGGCCAGTGTTATATTCAGCTCTCATCTAGTACAACGTTGAGGGCAAGAAGATATTTTTGTTTATCATACCAGATATACCCCTATGACCTATTCAATGATCTTCTTTTTATGTTAGATTATGGTGCGTAATCAAATGATTCAAATCACCGTCAACTAATTAAGGAAGGGGAGATATTTATGTAAAGGATGTATCATACATTTGAAAACTCTTTTATCCGGATGTAAAAAAATTAATAATTCTAATTAGTTAAAAAATAGCAGCACAAGTATGAAATTGCACATACTAAACTTGCAAAAAATTTCGCCATCTTTATTTTTTATTTTACTAACATTTATTTGATCAAATGGATAAATATTAAATAATGTTCCGATCATGATTTATTGACCAATCTAATTAATGAAATACATTATCACATTACAAAAAGAAAGACATTTACACATATCCAATAACTACAAAATTTTCTCTCAACATGTTCTAAATTACATTTCACTTTCAAGAAAAAACATTTGCAGTACTTAGAACTATTTTTTTATTTTGGCTACTGAAATTATTTAACTTATTTGAGTAATTATATCCATATAGTATGATTATACATAGTAATTCAATTTGTTCTTATATTTTACATAATATGTAAAATTGTCAAAGCATTCTATACTGTAATAGAAAATTAATAAAATAAAGTAAAGATTGTCAATATAAAAAATTGTCAAATTTTTGTTGTTAAATTATGTATATACAGATGGATAATATAGCAACAAAATTTCTCTTTTCTTAATTGCAGTCTTTATGTAAATCAAGGAGTAGTCCATTTTTTATAGAACAATTATATTACTCCCCCCCATTCCATCCCCCCACCATCCCCTCCTCTATCTCTCTCCAAATTAGTTTGATCTCATTTTGATCTCGTTCGTATTTCTCACGATTTATGAAAATTTTTGCGAATCTAAAACCACGAACGTTTTCTACGTAATTTTCTCTTTCAAATGAGATCCATGATGACATACTTTCGGACAACTCGTTACAGAAGTATTTATCCCTCATCATGCAAGTATTTATATCTATACAGACATATGAAAATATTACTATCAATTATTATAAGTATTTATACTGACATATGAAAGTATTAATATCATGTATTATAAGTATTTATACTGACATATGAAAGTATTAATATCATGTATTATAAGTATTTATACTGACATATGAAAGTATTACTATCAATTATTATAAGTATTTATACTGAAATATGAAAGTATTAATATCATGCATTATAAGTTTTTATACTGATATATGAAAGTATTAATATTATGTATTATAAGTATTATATGCAAAAAAATACTTTCAAGTATAGATATAAATACTTACACGATGAGGGATAAATACTTCTGTAACGACTTGCTCGAAAGTATGTCATCATGAATCTCATTTGAAAGAGAAAATTACGTAGAAAACGTTCGTGGTTTTAGATTCGCAAAATTTTTCATAGATTGTGAGAAATGTGGACGAGATTGAAATGAGATAAAAAAACTCACCTCTAAAAACGTGCATGGTCCCCCCACCCTCCATGAAAAAATGTGCATGGTCCCTTAAATACTTTCGTACTTAGAGATAAATATTTTCGTTCTTAGAGATAAATACTTCTGTACGTAAGTATTAATACCTTATGAAAAAAAAAATGACAGCTGGAGTTTTTTGGCATTTTGTGCGGGGTTAATTGCGGGGTGGGAGGTGCGGGGTTAATTATCAGCCTCCTTATATTGCATTAAATGTTTCCATTGATAACAATATTTTCAATGTTAAATTAAATCGGACAACATTAATTAAGGATAAATTTGCTATAAACGAAGAATTATCATTTTAGAAAGTTACAATCTGTGCCTTTAAAATAGCTAGAGAGAATAAATAAGGAAATAAATAAATTGATTGTCTCTTCAATTTTAATTGTAACATACCATGTGGCAGTATGTGTGGCGAGTATATTTCTAATTCAATTTAGACTTCTACACGTAAAAAAGATGCATTTAATCAAAAGAAGACATATCATTTGATTGGAGGACCGAGATTAAATTCGAAGTTTCATCTTTCAATCGTTATTTTTTTTAATACAAATAAGATATTAAACATATATTTTTAAGATACGAATATAATTCAGATATTAAACGAACGCAAATACAAATTGAATAATAAACGGATACAAATACATATATAATTGTCAATATGTATATAATTTGAATACTTAATTTAAAAATTGTGACAAAATTAATATATTATTCAATAAAATATTTTTTAGAACATAAAGATAACATAAAATATATATATTAGACATTCAATTATTATGGTGAACAAAATAATATGTTTGGATTTGAGGTAATTATATTTGCGAAAGTCATATGTTAAAAACAACATAAATATGAAACAAAAAGAACAAAAATGCTAAATAAAAAAATACAGTAAGTCATTGAAAACAAGCGGATAAAAAAATATGGATACGAATAATTATTCGTATTTGCATTTGTATCTTTATCCAAATCCGAATTAGTACAAACGGATATCCGAAATTAAAAAAAGAAAAGAGAAAAGGTAACGTTCCCGGGCTACAATCCTCCGAAAATCTCCGCATATAAAAGTCTTCCCTTTTTAGCTTAATTATGACGCGATTTTAATTGTCACAACTGCCATAATTTCAAGTACAATATGTATGTTTACAGGATAATATGTGTATGTTTATAAGATAATATGTGTATGTTTACAGGATAATATGTGTATGTTCACAGGATACTATGTGTATGTTCACAGGAGGTAGTCCCCAACAGCTGTCATGCGTTTTCAACAGCTTTCACGCATTTTTGACAGCTTTCACGCGTTTTTATGTTGACATGATTTGTTGAATTAGTTTACAGGATTTAGTATTGATGTTTACAGAATTAGTTGAAAATATCCGGAAATTTTTTGGGAACTGGAGTTGGGAAACTGTTAGCTGCTTCCAAAAAAAAATACATGTACGAATAATGATCTATATCTGTATTTGTATACGAATAATAGTTTGTGCATTGATGTATGTTTAAAACATGGCACTAGTCCCTAGCTTATGCTTTGTTGCTTACTCCTATGTGGAGTGTTGTTAGTTCTTTTTGGCCCTGTTCGGCAAAACATGGAATAAGAGAAGAAAAGAGGGTTATGGAATTAAGAATTAACAACTCTTCTACTCTATTTCACATGTGTTCGGCACACCGTCAATTGGAATAGTTGCACTTTTTTTTATTAAAATATCATAATTGTAAGAAATTACTCTTATAACCTTTCTTGAGTTTTGACCGCAGCACCATATTGTGTTGTACTTCTATTTAACTTGAGACAGAAGATTATAATTTTAAAACAAAAAAAATTCTATTTAGCTTGATGGTAATGGTTATTCACTGAATAAAGAAGCAACTAATTTGTTGAGATGCATATACTTTTAAAATGTTTGAGGAATCAGGCAATCATTAATCAACAATCAAGTACATAATTACACCTCCATTCAAGAGTTCCACAATCATCAATAAATAATCACAGTACTTGAAATCAGGATGCCTAATTGAACGAATCAAAGAGACCAAATATATGCAGAGCACAAATTCATCAGTGCTATTGGTTTGCTGTTTTCATGGTTTCCAATCGTACTGCTATAATGTAATGCACAAATCCATGGGCCTCTGTGTTTTTCCTTTGGTGAGACTGACTATGTCAGCTTGAACATGCTTTTATATTTGTTTATAATTTATAATTTTAACAGTTTTGTAATGAAATGGGCTTTTTTTACAAAAAAATATATATATGTATAAATCGATCCCATTCTCAATCTGAAACTCAACATTAATAGGCCCAAATTTTGAATCGCAATGCAGCCTTATCGTAGAATACATTTTGGGCTCCATTTTAATTTGATCACCATCTTACAGCACGCGTCCAAGAGTGAGTATCCAAGCTACCTGACCGATGAATTTTTTTTTTTTTTTAATAAGTTGGTGGATGTCAACAAATATATTAATAAGGAAAAAATATTTACGAAGATTTCTATTTATTTTTAATTATAATAAATTACATAATATTTTATACATAATTCATTCACTTATAAATATCTAAGGTCGCATAATTTATCAACAATGCACTTCACAATGTTTGTTTGAAAAAAATTAAAATATATTTCTCTCACGTTGGAGAACTCAAGTCCCCGCAGTCAATAGTATACTCCAACGATCCCTCTCTGTTATTGTCATAGCATGCATACTTCTCGTTCAAACATGCAATATGCTTCAATTGAAACGTACAAAGATATTGTAATGTGTTAGGAGTTCTCTCCATAATCTTACTGCATAGAAACACTTCCACATGATATGATCTTTTGTTTCAATTAGATTTGTCGCACAGAAGTGGCAACCTGTTTGCACTGTATTATCCGAATAAATTCGGAAGAAAAATGCGATAAATTATCAAATCTTGAATATGATCGAAGTAATGTGACACTGATGAAATTAAGTTCATACGTACATGATCAATTTGAGATCAGTAATTTCAGTACCACTGGTACAGTACCAAAAATATTATATAAACATGCATGCTCGGGGCATAAATGTCAGATAAAATAATATTGAAGGTAGTCAAAATGGTATGATATTCGACCAAGCGCTTGAGTTGGGAAACGAGCAGGAGATGAAACCATAAAAAATAGAACTTTTCGGCTTGTGATATGTGAGCCAGTACAAATTCATAGTACATCTCTTTGGCCTCTTCACAGCTTTTTTTTCTCATCTTTTATCAAGGACTGAACCATCAACCAGTGCCACTGCTATGGCGCCATATGCCACTGTTCTCTCTTTTTGAATAAATCCAGATTCTTAGTTCATCAATCCAGAGAAGTATATAGTTGAATCTGGTGCAATGCTAGATGCTCTTTATTATTTAATTCAACGTCGTTCCATGATGTATATGATTTTTTTTGTTTTCCTACTGATTCAAAATAAAATGTAGCCTTGCACAGGGCGGATTTAGAATTTTCGTCAGGAAGACAAAAAAATATCGAATCGGGTTTAAACTCATCAACTAATTGTGTACTCGATAAAAAAAAAAACAATGTTTTGACTTATATTTTTCAATGCTCTGGTTTATAATTTTTGATGTTTTCTTATAATTCTAATTACCAATTATAAGTCAAGATTTTTTTTTTTTGATTTTAACACTAAATTTAACCTGAATTACAAATCAAACATTCAGAGGGGGGCAAAAAAAATTTCAAAGATAGACAAAGTTGATCGGTACTGATCGATTACCACTAAAACTCAAAATCCAGAAAAAAAAAAGCGACTGCCCCTGTTCTACTATGGTCCGCCCCTAACCTTGCAATTATGTAAAATATGCTAAAGAGTCATATCTAACCTAGGAAGCAACAAAGGTTAAGTTGTAAATAGAATGCTATTTTTCTTTTGAGAAAAAAATTTGCCAACAAAAATTAAATTTCGTCTTTTGTAGATGCGTTACGATGCTTTATAAAGTGTATGTCACTCGAAATATCTCTTTTTTATTAGAGGTTGGAGTTCAAGTCACTCGATTATTTAATATTTTTGTCATTACAATAAAAAAAAAATATCTGAATTTGAAACTCATAACATTCATCATAGAGATTATGTATTTTTGTCACTTGATCAAAATATTTTAAGAGGCAGATCAGTAAATGCAAAAAAAAGTATCAATTATTATATTTAAGTATCATATCAGATGTCATCATCAATACAATAATTATACAATTAACAAGAACATGCTCATCCTAGTGACTCAAATAATTATACAATTTGAAATTTGTTGTCCGCACTTAAAATGAATTAAAGAATCTTGAATCTTATGTTTTTAAAGAAATAATTGAGTCTTGTCATAGTTTTTTTTCTTATAATTTTCTTTTATAATGTCAGTTATTGATTTTTCATTGATTTAATAAAGGACAAAATAGTCAAACCACGGACACTTTTTACTTTAAGATTCGCGCACACTCATAATTTAACGGAAATCGAGTACGAGTTGAATTTTCTTAAAAAAAATATCTATGTAATGCCATGACAAAATCTCGTTTTTTTTTAGAGGATTGAACGAGTAACAACTGAAAACAGATCTTGTTTTTGAAGGAAATAAATCTGCTGTGATTCCAATGGAATAACAGGTCCTGTTATTCCGATCTCAACCATTCAAAGTTTTTCGTGCACGAATCTCAATGAAGAAACTTTTTCATACACAAATCTTAACAAAGTTAAATGGTTGGGATCGTAATAACAGGATCCAGTAATCCCATTGGAATTGCAATCTACAAACTTACAAATCAGAATATCTAACTAATTTAAAAGATTTTCATTTTTGTTTTTCTGTTATGTTATTTTAGTGCAAAAGGGCATTGTGGTCATTTGACCGAGCTCCATTCCCTATAATAGACGTACCAAAGCCTCCAACAGCCAAAGTAACAGTAAACACTAACCAGCAAGCAGCAAGTACTCGAGCTCAGCCTCTTCAGTGGAAAGAGAGAGAAACCAAGCCTATATCAAATCAATCAATAATGGACCCCGCCGGAGATGCATTCAAGTGGGACCAACGAGCCGCCATTTCCGGTGGTGCCACGTCAGCAGCACCACCACCTCCCTTAGTCGCCCTTTCACCACCACCTATCATGCAGTATGATCGGCCTCGTGACCTCGACGAGCTTGTCGATGGATACGGTGTGCGCTACGCCACCATGGTTCGTATAGGCGAACTAGGCTTCACATCTAGCACTTTGATAGGTAGAATTTTACATTAAAATGATTTATTTATTTTTGTTTCCTTTTTGACTTCATATATAGTTGTGCAACCTTTCTTTGAACAACAATTATGATTTTATATGTCAAATAATAGAAGGTACTTTTGCTCTGCACCTTTAATTTCTTCTTTTATGCAAGCAAAGAAAATACTTTTTTTTTTTCTTTTTTTGGACATCATTTTTTTCCTCTTAATTTCTTGTTTCATTACTACGTGCAAAATAGCCTTTCCCTTCCAACACCTACCTATATATAAGGTTCTTCATTGCGTATATTTTATCAAATATGTAGCCGTTATGTGAACATTACTTGTTTGTAAGCAACATAATTAGAATCAAGGTCGTAATATGAAATACTGTCAGAAATGGTGTAGTTCCAAACTTTTTTGCACAAAGTAAACCATGTCCCTTACAAACTTTTGTCATGCTCTGTTTTTAATAAGGAGATGCCATGCGAATGCCATATAAACATCCGTTGAGGTTTATAATGGAAGTCAAAAGTGGGCTATGAACAGTAGATAGTAACAGTGACACTAGTGTTGTGTGAAGTTCACTGTGCATTAACACTTATGTTATGATTTATTTTTTTTTCTTTTCTTTTTGTTGGTGGCTTATGACCTTATGTTATGTAGGGATGACGGATGGTGAGTTGGATGAGATGATGGCAACATTAGCTCATGTGTTTAGATGGGATCTAATGTTGGGAGAGAGGTGGGCCAACAAAAAATCTGTTTTAAATTAAGTTCTCTTAAAAAATTTCTAATTTATTTGGTTGAAAAAATTAAAGCCTATCATACATTGTTAAATTAACTTCTTATTCTAAGGTACGGGCTGAAGGCCGCGATACGAGCTGAGAGAGGCCGGCTGGAGGGACTACGGATGATCCGGCTTCACCAGCACCATCAGTTACTCGGAGGTGAACAGTTGCAGCAACTAGGTTTCCTGCAACACCATGGAAGTGTTAATGCTGATGCTCTCTCTCAAGAAGGTATGATTGTTCAGAAATTTTTTTTTTTTTTTTAATTTAGGGGTACACAACCGGAGTCTGTTATAATTTTGTGAAGAACGTTCAGGAATGAGACCTAGCTAAACTCTATCTTAAACACAGAAATAGATAACAAAAGCTGTAATTTAGGACTGTAAAAAGCATGTGACTCTATTTCTCTCTCCAAAGGCTACAACTAGCTAGGCTACTTGTCATTTTGTGCACTACCATCCTTGTTCTTTTTAAAAAAATTATATGATTTATGACCGAGGTGGAAGATCAAAAGCCTAATAATGTTTTTTTATTGGGTCAAAGAAAGCTTGTTAGTTGTTACTGTTATATCTTGCTAGCTGCCAAACAGTTAAATGACCCAGCTAATAGGCAAGTACAAGTACTAAACCATGAAAAGTTGAAAACCGTTAAACAACTATATCAAAGAGTTGTAATATTGTATGCATTATATATGCACTATAGATAAACAATATAGAAACATTATTATTAACAAAACCTGAATTGGATGGAAATTAGTGCTCTCAGAGGAGCCAGTGCAAGAGGCAGCAGGCAGCGGTGGCGAGACCAGGAGCAGGAACGGTTGGCTCTGTGCCTCCCGTTCCAACTCCAAAACCAACAACATCAAGAAGACAAGTAATCCGCGAAACAAGAAACACAAAAGTATACTAGAAGAAATCGATCGGCTCGAGGAAGGAGACGCCGATGATAGGCGAGGGAGAGGATGGGAGTCGGAGTCGTCAGAGACAGAGAGAGATGGCGGAAACGAGAGGCAGAGAGAACACCCTTTTATAGTGACCGAGCCGGGTGAGGTGGCACGCGCAAAAAAAAATGGACTAGATTATTTGTTCCACTTGTACGAGCAATGTCGCCTCTTCCTTGTTCAAGTCCAGGCTCTTTCTCGGCAGCATGGCCAGAAGTGCCCCACCAAGGTATGTATGCACTTATATATATTATGTTTACAAACTTTCTTCTTAAGTTATCTGAATTTTTATATACTCTTGCATTCTTCACTTGCTATTATTGATGCTTCTTCTTAACCCTTTTCTGTAAGAAGTTGCACTTGCACCAAATAATTTTCAGAAATATTTTAACTTTAGAACATTTATGAGAAAAAAAATTTATGGCTATGTAGCAAACAAGGGGCCGGGGCCAGGGGAGTTTTTGTCAAAGCAATATGAACAAAGTCTTATGTAAAAGTCGGATCTAAACCGGTGAAAGTTCATGCAAACAATTTACGGACAGAGTTATTTAATTCTAAATTCGTTTGTACGAATCTGAAGTCAAATGATTTAAATCCGATTTTGAATAAAATTTGTTCAAAGTTGTTCGAACAAAACCCAATTTCTAACGATGAATGAACGATGTCAAAATGTCTGAATGCAGATCTTTTCACACCATATAAATACATTCCAGTTAGTTAGAGAACACTGCTTTTGTATACTTAGTTGATTGAAATATACAAGGTCTCTGCACTGCAAAAAAAGGAATGTTTTTAGTTAAATGGAGTTTCTCTTTGAGTGAAAGAAAAGGAAGTTATTAATTAGTTACAAAACCCAAGGAGATGATGTCTCTTCTCATAGCGGCTCGCTTCTGTCTCGTGCGAGGCAGTGATAGTTGCAAGTAATGTTGTACGGAACTTTTATGGGTTAGGGAGACGTGTCAGGTTCTGATTGGACTGAAAGCTGGGTTCCTTGACTTGTCTTATCGGGCGAGTTACGGACGCCAAGCCAATGCCTTTGGATAAGCAGCCCCTCTTTTGCTTCAGGCCACGTGTCACTTCAAATCACGTCGTTTTGTGCAGAACTAATATCAAGTTTGCATCTACCATATAGTGTACTTACATTTGACGCGTCGGTGTATTGGATCTCTACAGCAGACTACAGGTGTGAGTAAGTTTTGGGTTTTCGTACGAAGTCGTATAGTTCGTATGTGGAATTAGAATTAGGTGGAAATCAAATGAGTGCACAGTGTTCTCCGAGAGGGGCCACTGTTGCGTCAAAGATTCGCACCGGGAATAGTTTTCTTTTTTTCTTCTAGCCTTTCCTACACCTGGTTCACCTAGGCCCTCTATAGTTTCTAGAACTGCTAAACCCTCATGCAAGTATAAGTATTCAAGGTTTTAAGGTTTTATGATAAGGATGAGGATTGTTCAAATGTCTTTATTTTTTGTGTCTTTATTATGTCTCTATTTGTAAAAAGTTTAATTGTTAAAATTTAAAAATTTAAAAGTTAAAATAAAACCGTTAGATGTGATCTACATCATTTTATTTATATACGTGTAAAAAATTATGGCATTTCAATTTTATTTTGATTGTCATCAAGAGCTTGTAACAAACGTACTAATGTGAATGATTTCTAGAAGTTGATTTTTGAACTTATTGATTCACACAAAAACAAAATTGAAATGTGATAATTTTTTATAAGCACATAGAGAAAATAATATAGATCACATCTAACGGTTTTATTTTGACTTTTAAATTTTAAATTTTGAGTTATTAAAGTTTTAAAAAATGGAGGCATAGTGGAGGCATTTGAACCCTCCTCATGTAGGATATATTGCAATAATTGTACTATTCTACCTTCTGAAAAAATATATATATATATATATTCTTCAGATTTCACAAGACAAATAATATTTAATTATATAATATTAATATAACTTAACTTGGCTTAAACCCAACTCATCCATATAATTCATTATGTATTAAACCTACAAAATTACATTCGCAGTGTTGTTTGAAAAAGTGTGATAGTTATAGTTATAATTGATCAGCTAGATAGAAGATTTGTGAAGGATGAGGAACATGTTAATAAAACCTGCTCTCTAAAGGATATCAATTGCATTAGATTTGTTTTAAAAAATATATATACACACACGAACACAAATTATATGGTTTAAAGTCGTATATGCTAATTACATCTTGTAACTTATATAATATGATCACTGCATAAAAAAAAAAAAAAAAATTCAATGAAAGTTTATTGTTTCTCTGCGAAATTATCAGGATTAATTTCCTTTTTCGCTTTTCTTTTTTTCTTTTTTGAGATCTTTCAGTTTAATTTGAAAAAGAAATATAAATGTACGGTGCATTACAACAGTTGTATAAGATAAATGTCTGATTGGCAAAGCTGCTTGCTTGTGGTGTGGGTCCCACAGTAGGAAACTGTGTTGACCATGTGGAACCTAGCACTTCTGGGTTTTGCTCATTTTTCAGGAGAAAATTCAATGAAAGTTAATTGTTTGTCTCTGCGAAATTAATTTGATTGATCAGATCACAGAGCAAGTGATTTGATTCAATGAAAAAAACTTTCTTTCTTTGCTTATTTAGGTCACCAATCAGGTGTTTCGGTATGCAAAAAAGGCTGGTGCGAGCCACATCAACAAGCCGAAGATGCGGCATTACGTGCATTGCTATGCGCTACACTGTCTCGATGAAGAGGCATCTAATGCATTGCGAAAGGCCTTCAAGGAGAGGCGAGAGAATGTCGGGGCATGGAGGCAAGCATGCTATGAACCTCTAGTGAACATCTCGGCTCGGCACGGTTGGGACATTGATGCAGTTTTCAATTCACACCCTCGGCTCTCGATCTGGTACGTCCCAACCAAGCTTCGCCAATTATGCCATACTGCAAGTAGTAATGCGGCTTCAACTAATGTCTCTATAGCTGCTCCCGGTACAGTTGGTACGATCTTGGGTTCGGGCTCTGGTGGTCCGCTTCAGTCGCCGTCACCTATTTTCTAGTTATGTCATGTTCTTGTATGAATTGTCTTAATTATCTTATGTTCCAAGATTTGTATTGAAAGACATCGATCTTCATGCTTAAGCTTAATTAGGAATCTGAAGCACTCTTTCTGATTCTCAAAGTAATTGCTTTTGAATATATTTTTGTATTCTTGCTAGTAAACTGCATAGAAAGTGCATGCATGCTTTTCTTAACAAAAAGATGAGTAAGGCTACGGTTGCATAGAGGGCTACGGTACTACGGCTCAATATTCAAGTTTTCAAAATCCTAACAGTCGATTCGAACCGTTCATCTTGTTCTCCATATTAATATGTCTTTGGAGACCAAATTTTACATTTTTTTGAAACTTTTTTACTATTTTTTTAGATAGGTAGAAAATCACTTGATCTAAAAAATTATGCACCATTCAGATATTTGATTTTCTACCTATCTTAAAAAATAGTAAAAAATTTCTAAAAAATGTAAAATTTGGTCTCCAAATACATATTAATATGGAGAACAAGATGAACGGTTCGAATCAACCGTTAGAATTTTAAAAACTCAAATATTAAGCCGTAGCACTGTAGCACCGTAGCCCTCTATGCAACCGTAGCCTTATTCCAAAAAGATACTCTTATAACTGGCAAAGAGTATAAATCTTATATTACATATTTACATTGATCTCAACAAATGAACGCAAATATAGAAGAAAATTAAAAAACAGCCAAGTCCATTCAATTAAAAAGCACCATTATATATACTAGCAAAACAATTTTACTTTTCTATTTTTTTTTTAAATTGTGCCGCGGATTTTGTCAATCAGAAACAAATCCATATTACAAACAAAAGAAAACCAGTAACTATTAACCAGCTGGTACCATTTCAACTGGTACATACTACATACATGACCTCCATCACCCAACTAAACTATAATAACTGATACCCTCTAAAAGTACTACTAATAATCTAATATACAACAATGTAGTTGATTTATCTTTTCATATTTATCCTTTGCCTCTTATAAAAACTTCAACTAGTATGAGACTTGTGCAACCAAAAAAAAAATAAAGTAAAAAAGAACTAGAATGGGTCGGCCCTTTAGAATAGAATAAATATACTTACATAATTGAACCATTAACTCAGCCCATCCGAACGGAAAAAATAATATCTAATCCTGTAACAGTGACTTCAAAATTGGAAATTTTTTATTCATGAAAATTATTAAATCCAGACATATAAAAATAAAAAGAGTCTCTTTTTTAACTAATATAGAAAGATTGACTCATTGAGTTCAATTCAAAATTTATGAATCTGACTCAATGATCTAATTCAAATATTATGTTTTTTTAGAATTATCTGTGGACCAGAGCTTGATTTTTCTCTAATTGGACAGGTTTGAATCCAAACTCAAAAAAAAAAAAATAACATAGTTCTGAATTATTGAGTCCGATCTATAATATATGAATTGGACTCAATAAATCATATATTTTTTTATTTGTTGAAAACAATACTCTTTCTATTTTTCATACGTCTTATTTTAATAATTTCTACGAATAAAAAAGTTACTTCAAAATTTACATCCCGTCAGAAAAAAAAAATTAAAAAAATGAGAGGAGGATTTTTCATCTATACCTCTCAAAGATTTATAAATTACATACATGTTTCTCTAAATTTCACGATATCATATTAACCCTTCTAAATTAAAACAAAAAAAATCACAAATTTATTGTCTTTTCTATTGAAATTCATTTTAAATTTAAAAAAATACTCTTTATTAAAAAAATTATGTATGTAGCATGTTTAAGAAAAATTCCGTCTTTGGTGAATTTTCGAGAACAAATGAATTTATTTATCTAATTTTGACATATGCATAGTGATATTTTCATTATACACTTGTGTAAGTATCAAAAGTAGATAAATGAATCACATGTTCTCGAAAAACCGATCAATTAGAAGACTAACATTTATTTAAATATGTTATATATTTTTATTTTCTAATAAAGAGTAAAATGAATTCTTTATAAACTTAAATTGAGTTTTAATAAAAAAGACAAGAAAATGAAGTGTGAGTTTTTGAAATTTAGAGGGACAAATATGATATTATGAATCTTAGAGGGGGAATACGTAATTTTGGACTCGCACAATGATTTGATTGCTCCCGTGAAAGAACGATCGGAGGTCGATATGTCGGCTAAGGCGGAGGAGGCGGCGTTGGCGAAAGGGGCGGAGGAGGCGGCGCAGGACATTAGAGCGGAGGAGGAGATAGAGTATGTGAGTTATGGAGGTGAGCAGCACCTCCCTCTTGTTATGAAATTAGTCGATGAAGAGCTGAGCGAGCCTTATTCAATCTTCACCTATCGTTATTTCGTCTATATCTGGCCTAATCTCACTTTCCTAGTATGTGTTTCATACCCCTCTTTCTTTCTGCTTGCGGTTCCAGGTTTGTTCATACGGTGGTACAGGAATTCTATTGTACAATATTCAAAATAATGCCTGTTAAAGGATTTGATTTGTACTGAAATGGCTTATATCCACTGTGGTATGATAGAAAAGTTGGTAGTTTGATCTCTGTACTTATAATGTGATGTGTGCTCAGGGGCAAAGCCAGGCTTTCCAACTATGGGGGTCAAATCATAAAAAGATTTCATGCTAAGTATAGTGCCCATATAATTTTACTCTAAACTATATAGAAAATTATGTATAAGCACAGATATTTTGAATCATGAATCCCTTTTACTGGATCCTCCAATGTGTGATTGTGTGTACTTTATAATATGATGTAGAGGAATATTCTCGAGCATTGGAAATATACCTGGTAGAGGATATGATTTATACTGAAATGGCTAGTATTTCAGAGTGATCTGAAAGGAAGGTTTGTATTTGATGATTGTACTTATAGTGTGATAAACTGATACCCTATTTGTGTGCAACTAGATGCGTTTATGATTAATTTTTAGGATCTGGATCATAGGAGTTATTTTATGACATGACTCTCTGGTTTTGCAAAATTTTGTGTAGGCGTTTCACAAGGGGAAGTGTGTCGGGACTGTGGTGTGCAAGATGGGGGAGCATAGGAGCACCTTCAGAGGTTATATTGCCATGCTTGTTGTTATTAAACCTTATCGTGGAAAAGGAATTGGTAATATTTTTTTTTTCTTTTTGTTAATTTGTCTGTTTTAGGTATTTCCTTTGTAATGAGTAACTACTAATCCTCATTTACTAATGTGGCAGCAACTGAGCTCGTGACTAGGGCCATCCGGGTGATGATGGAATCTGGCTGTGATGAAGTAATTTCCTTTTAAATCCATTTATATTTTGTTTGTCTTGGTATTGGCACTTATCAAGGAATTTCACTACAAGGAAAATTCGAAGTTCTTTTATTTCATCAATATTTCCTTTTATTTTAGGGAACTGTAGTGTCTCTAGAATAACTGTGAACATATTACATTGCACAACCAGGAAACTATTCAAGAAAAATTCCTATATGCTCATTTATCTCAAAAGAAGACAACAAGAATTGCTACTTCCAGGGGCGGATTTACTCATAGGCCAAGGGGTGCTTAGCCACCCCTATAAATACAATTTGATTCTTTATACGATATAATTTTTAAAAGTGTTCATATGATTTAGCCCCTCTCATAAAATGTTAAATGTGTGGTTGTAGTGTAGTGGTTAGAACTCCCCTTTGTGTTTGTGGAGATTTGAGTTCAAATCCCACTTATCCGCATTATACATTTTACTTTTCATCCCCCCCAATCTAAATTTTCTGGTTCTGTCCCTGACTACTTCTCATCATTTATACACAAATGATCAGAAAAGAATAAGGGTAATTTGGTCATGTGACATACTACCTCAGTAGGAGAATAGGCTTGCTGCTTTGTGTTTTAACAGGCAACTATTACATTTGACATTTTTATTTCTTCATCATGCAGGTGACACTGGAAGCAGAGGTGACAAACAATGGAGCGCTAGCATTATATGGTCGGCTTGGTTTCATCAGGTCAAAGAGATTGTATCGGTACTATTTGAATGGTGTGGATGCATTTCGCCTAAAGCTTCTTTTCCCTCGACCAGATCCCAGTATTGATACTTTTCCAGGCACAGAAGAAAGAGCCTTTAGCGAAGTTCCAGAAACCTCTCAAATACAATCTCTGACATATTATGGTTAGTTCTGACCTCTCCCAATATGTACACGATGGACAAGGTCATGATAATTGTTTTGTATCAAACTGGTCGTAACTGCGCCATGTTTGCTTATGTTGGTTTAAAGTTCCTGTGTTTTTTATTATTTAGGCTTGTATTACAAAACTGGGAATTTATAATGTGAGGGCTATTTTGTAATAATTAAGTGATGAAATTATGTCAATGTTGCAAATTTATTTGAGAAAAATATATCAACCATGACTACATAAGTATTATACAAAGTAGAATATTCTTCTAGTAAAGTTAACACCCTAAGGTTTCTGATCGGAAGAAAATCTAACAAAAATTCATTTCAATTTATTAGAATAGAATAGAATAGAGTTGATTTAGAATTGAAGTTCCTTGATCAGAAACTTTATCTGAGGAGGATAATTCAGTCTACTATCACTAAAAAATAAAAATATCACATAGATGGGTACTAATCAAGTTTCTAAATAGCGTGCTATAGCGTTTTCAGACCATAAAAGCTATGGCGCTATCAACGCTATAGCGCGCTATTCTGCGCTATAACGGCGCTATTTGAGAATAGCGCTGTTTTTTTAATTAGTCCGCTATGACGCGATAAACGCTATTTAAACCTTTGGTACTAATCAAAATAAAAATAAAAATATATCCCATAGATTTCCTCATATTTACTAACTCATAACCATAGCTAGGGTTTCCTACGCTGTGAACGAAAGAGAACATTAAAAAGGCGAAAAACAAAGATCACTCCTTGGTAGTGATTTTGTTTTGATGATGTTATAACTGTTGATACTGCTGGTACCGAGGCGGAGATGAAATCGATGTTGTTATCGGAGGTTCTCACAAGCTATAAGTGTTGATACCCCTGTCAGTTTTGAATGAAGGGAAGGTAGGACACGAGCATTCTTTCTTCCTCAGCACCAATTCGTTTTTCGCCAAATCCGACCTCTTTTAGAAAGACCTTTTTCCCTTGAAAATACGGCGTTTTCACCTAGCTATGGCCTTCCAATCAGAGGATTTGTGAATTCCATTTCGTGTTTGACGAAGAGAAAAGTCATTTCGATCAGAGCCTAAAGTTTAAAAGGAATATGAATTCATGGAATTCTGGTTAAGAACATTCCTTGCTCGTGAAAATTTGTTCATTCAGCACAACCGATTAGATAATAACATACATATTTGATCAAATGTGACGAGTTTTGTAACTCATTTTAGGTTGATATTCTGTGCTGAATGCTGATTGTGAATCAAGGGCATTTGTAGGGTCACCACTTTTGGTGCAACATAAATTTTGCTATATAAACTGATGCGAGAATTAATCATAGATTAGATGTACGAGGCAAAAGCACAGGACTATGAGACTATCCATGAATAAAGAAAGATGAGTAATATTAATAACAAGCTATTTTGTCATAGAAAAACTAGAAAACACATGTTGATTTTTTTTTTTTTAGTTTATCGCCCACAATTTCATGAAAAATAGCTTAGTCCGTTTTCTTTCCATCCTTTGTAAAAGCAGTCTCGTCTTAAAAGGCGTGTTTTTTTTTTATCTTTCGAGTAACTCAGTCCAAACAAAATAAAAATAAAAAATTCATTTAACTGTTTGCTTGTGTTCATATTCATTCATCACGTGTGTTTGGATCATAGAGGAATAATGCTAACCCGGGAAAGCGAGCTATTCCCAACTCTATTCCGTGTTTGGATGGGTGAGTAGCTGTTCGGGATAGCTGCTAACCCAGTAACCCGTATTATGCTATTCCAATGAAAGGTTGGGAAGAGCTGCTAACCTCGCTAACCCACTCCCAATCCAAACGCACAAGGTTTTCTACTCACAATAGGAACTATGGTGACAACTTTTGACTTTAAATCCATAAATAAAAACTTCCTATCTTTATACATGCTCTTGTAAGTCTTATGCCATCTTACATTTCTAACAAAGGAAAAACACATAAGACAACCCAGAATTTTGGTTAACCTAATTTTCTTTTATCTGGCTATGAATTGGGATTCATTTATAGCTTCTCTGAAAATTCAAATCACTTGATTTCTTCAAACAATCTAAATAGTAACCTAACCAGAAATACACCACGTGCAAATTTATACTAATGCAGATTATTTGCAATGCATTATGCACCAAAGGGAGAAACCATGGTGATAACACCAAAAGACTAAAAGAGGAACCAACAACCAAGTATTAGCCAACAGAATGATCTACAATGTTGTGCCAAACAGCCATATCTCATACAAATACAACAATTCATTCTAAAGAGCACATTTGGTGCAGTGAGCTGCCAACACAGCACAAAATCACCTATATGACTGGGAATGACTGGCAAATGAGTAGAGAGATGAGGCAGGAGCGATTGACTGCTGCCCTGAATAGCCCCGGCTTTGATCCAAGTCATATGCACTTGGATGATGGGTTGAATAAGAAACTGGTAATGGTGGGTGTGTCGGATCAGCAGCTGGTGCATAAGTTGGATTCCTGTAAGACATTTCAAGGTGATATGGGTCATATGGGTCACGGTTGTAACCTGCTGTGTCCACCTCTTGCGGTCTCAGGGCTCGGTAGTCCCTATTGCCATGGTGTTCCCTCAAGGGGACCATCTCTGGGGAACCTCTATAAACAACACTGGAATTAAAAACAAAGAAAAAGAGGTACATCAAGTTATTTCTTGTTAAAACTATGAGAGTTTATTTAAAGGACAAGTTGTAAGATGAGTACCGTTCAGCTGGCAAGGGACTTTCATTGTAGTACGAATGCTGGTACGGATTACTGAGAGAAGAGGCATAGCTCCCTGGGTCAGTGGTAGGTGCATAGTAAACCGGGTCAGCAGGAGGGGCATAGTGCAGTGGCTCTGCAAGCGGAGGGGCATGATGTAGCGGATCAGTCAAATAATAATCAGGTGCATGCCTTGACTCCACTGGTGGGGGCGGGTAGCGCACATACACCTCGTTTTGCTGAGGTGCTAACGGAGGCGCATGTCGAATGTAACGTGGGTCAGTGTCGTGCAGCAAATAACGTGGTTCGTCAGTTCGAGGAGAGTGGTGTGACCCATATACAGATCTGTATGATTTTTGGGGGGGCTCAGTTCGAGGAGAGTGGTGTGACCCATATACAGATCTGTATGATTTTTGTGGGGGCTCAGTTCGAGGAGAGTGGTGTGACCCATATACAGATATGTATGATTTTTGTGGGGGCGGGGTACGGGGCCTTGGTGCTGGCTGGAGCAGAGGGATTGGTTTAAATAATGCTTTTAAGTTTTTCACCTACCAAATGCACATCTTGAAGTCAAAAAATTGAAAAGATATGTATGTATTAGCTACTTATTGCCTCCAAACAGAAAATTACAGAGATATATCTTACTATGTGCCAACTTGGTGAGTATCCAAGGCAGCTATGCATAAATTTAAGAGAGAATATATATTGCATTGGCATGATCATTTGGAAAAGGAAAAAATATATATGTGCAAGCACAACAAAACTTTCATGAGATCAGACAACTTACTTGCTTGTTATTGAGCTCAGGAGTGAACTTGCCCTTATTATTATAGTTATCAATAATAGCTTTCTTGAATGTCTTCTCTGGAACGGGCAAGCAGTCTTGATCAATCTTGAATTTTACCTATGCATATATGTCATGCATAAAAAAAATGTAATGCACTTATCTGAAAACTTCCACATGAAAAAAGTACATGTATATCATAGTTAATGGTTTGTAAACATCAAGATTCCAATGAAAAAATTCAACAAAATTTCAAATCATGTAAACTACCTCTGCAATAACATAAAATCTGAGATTTGAATCTTTTTTAATGTGCACAGTTGATGGATGTTTGTAGAAAAGTCAATTCAACTTTAAAAAAAAAAATCAGGTAAAATCGAGTTTGGGTCGAGCCAGATCGGTCAGACTCTCCGGGTTGAGTGAGATTAGTTACTTCTAAAGCAACATGAGACCGGCCGAATCATTATTGAGTCAGTTTGACTTTGGTACTTAATCAGTCATGGGTCTAGTTTCTGCACAGCTTGTCCCAAGCCAGGAAAAAGGAGGGTTGTGATAGGCGTGGTGAGCCAGCAGTAAAAAAACAGCCTTTTTTATGGAAATGAAACCCAAAATTGACTCCTGTTGGGTTTCATTTCTAGCTTAACCCAACTTGCTTGGGACTAAAGGCTTGGTTGTTGTTGTTGTTGTTCTAGGGTTATGGGTCTGATATCATGTTTTCCAACTTCAGAGAATGTTCGAGTCTCGGGTAGCCTAAAGTCAGGTTGGGTCGAATTCGAATCAATTTGACTTTTAAAAAAAATGGGGTCAGGTCAAATTTAGCCACTTGTGGCTCAATGATCAGTTCAAACCATTGGGTGTTTCTAAACCACATTACTATTCATAAATCAGCTCATTTGCAGTTGTTTTATTAAAAATTGAAGCACTAGAAAACTGTAACTAATGTAAGCATCATTCGATCTTCTACACTTCCAAAACTTATGAATTACTTCTCCATCCATATAGATGATCTTCTACAGACATCCATCACAACTGATGCAAATTAAGTTCACCAGTTTAACGGTGTCCAGCATAAATGTTCGGTGGCATCACTATTTTCTTCCTATATGGAATGGGTTCATGTCCCTCAAGGCACAAGGGGCATTTGAAATTTTAGAGAATTTCATTAAGGAGATGAGAGGGTATCTAAGGAGTATTACAATGTTGAATAAAGGGAAATTATCACATCTTGGGATATTGAGTCTTACCTCTCTAAAGAAGGCCTTAGATAAAAAAAGAGAAGTTCAAACAATTTGAATTGGTCAATTCACAAATTTTGGATTACAAGTTAGTGGTATGTGGTGCCACCAAGAGGTAATGGCACGGAATCCCTCCTCTTACTGAGCTCTTTATTACAGTAAATGTGGGACCTTAGAAGAAAGCTATCATGACAAGCAAAGCAAAGTATGTCTCGTATTGTTCATGCATCAAATACAATAGAACATACAAATTGAATAGGGGAGAGCAAGCCAAAACCTAGATAATAGTATGAACCTATGGTTTTGGCTATGCATCAAATGCAAAACTTCAAAGCTAAGCAAATGTCAAGCATCACTATCCAAGTAATGAGTTCTACCTTTGTACTACATTTACCATCAAAATACTTTGGCTCTGGAATATTAATCTTATAACCATTCTACCCATATAGCATTAGCAATCTATTTTCCTACTACCAGCATATCTCGATTGTCCCTAGCAATAATTAAACAAAAAAAAGTCCAGAAGCACCAGCCAGGTACATCACTAATCAATAAGATCACAGGAACTATAATGCAGTCCAAATTAATAACTAGATATAACTTTTAGTAATATTTGTCACTTGACCTACTAAATTCTCAATATTTTGGCTGCACTTTCATGCACCTTCCTCTTTTAACACTCCTTTACCCAATCTGACCAAATCATATCAACCAAACTAATTGGAGACACAACTGGGTTGGATCAGGTCTGGTTATTCATAACAGAGAAATAACCTTTCCAGACATGAGCTGATAAAGTCAACCCTCCATTATTGACAAGCCATTTGGGTCAAATCATGCCCAAAAAATGTCCTGCAAAGGTAAAGGAGGAATAACCTGCCCAAACACAGGTCAGTAAAGGAGGTCCATTCATGAATGGTAAGACATTTGGTCAGATTATGTCCAAACACAGTATCATGCCAAGGTAACAAAGCCTCTGACAATCAAATCTCAATCTAATATGAAATTGAACTAAAAAGGTAATAAAGGCAAAGCTACCTGTGCAGGGAACCGGCCAAGGAAGGCGTCCCTCTCCAGGTCCAACGTTCCATTGGAGGTCGCCCTGTACACCCCATACAGCAGCTTCAGATCAAAATCATACAAGAACAGCTTTGTCCCAGGTTTAATTTTCTTAACACTTTCCAATTGACCCTTTGGCAAACCAAAAACCCGATACCGATAACACTCTGGTTTTGTCTTGCCACTACACATGAAGATAAAACCAGAGCTCTTCTCTGGCCTGTCCCTTTCAGCATCCTTCTCCCTATCCAATTTCTTCTTCTCCTCCTTTCTATTATCATTCCGGTCAGGAGAGGAACCAGATGCCTTTTTCTTCGCACTCCCATCAGGAGATGCACCAGACGCCTTTCTCTTAGCACTATTGTTAGGAGATGAACTAGATACCAAGCTAGGGTTGGGGTCAGATTTATCAGTCGGTTTGGGGTCAGAGTTTGGAGCACCCGTATCCACCATGGCCTCCTGAGGTCGCTTCTTGAGATTCCTCCTCTTCTTGAACTTCTGGGAGGGGGTTGAACTAGACGATGGTCGATCAGCCTTAGGACCCGTTGTTGACCTCTTCCTGACCATTATCGCTAGTCTAATTCCAATTCAGATCGATTCTAAATGGATTGACAAAGACCAAAATCTAAAATCTAGGGTTTAGTAAGTCTACCTGAAATTCGCAGAGAGACAGAGATGCTTAAAGGACGCTATAAGGCCGACGATTGCTGATTTCGTAGATTCACACCCAATTGGAGAGGTCTTAGCAGGTGTGATCCGAAATTGATCATCCAGGAGATCCTGATCCTGCTGGAGACTGACACGCTGTGTCGGTGTCTAGCCGTCTAGGCAACACGGACCCATACAAGCAAGTGTGGCAGACCCTTTTATTTATTTATAGAAATTATTTAAAAATAACATACAAGGCAATGAATCGACTATTTCGAGATTATGCATTTTGCAGACTGTACTGACACCAGAAAAAACAGCTTTCAGGATCTCGTCGCTGAAGGAACCAAACATTTTTTTCAACTTGGTAATTTGCTGAATCATAATTTGTAAAGGGACAAAAAATAAAATTTGATTTCTTTAAAATTGTCTGGAGGGCCGGAATTGCACAGAATGGAATTTGACGAAGGCGAAAATCTACTTTTAGAAAAGTGGAAACGTACAAAGATGCACCGATTTTTTTATTTTTACCCAAAAATATTATTATTTTAATTAAAATATCCAGCTTTTCGACGGAATTTTAAAAATACCCAACCCGTGGAATTTTTCCACGGGTTGAAATTTGAATTCCCACCGTGGAAAAATTCCACGGGCCAGACCCATTTTTTTTTTAAACAGAAATTTGTATTTATTTTTTATTTTTTGTATTGAAATATTAGAAATATTGGATATATTTCTTTGAAAATAGATGGAATACAATATAATTTGATTTATTAGAAAGACTGCAACAAATAACCCGGATCAATATTTTTCAGATCAGATTTTTCGCGGCTGTAAGAAAAATTAATATATTTCTTTATGTGTTATTGGAAAAAAATAAAAATGCTTAGATTCCGAGTTATTGATCCCGGTTCAAAAGTCACTTCTATGTAATTTAGAAAATATTATGATCTTTCTAGTGCATTTAATTTATTAAAAGTTTTGTCTATTTTGAGAATTATTTTTGAATAATAATCATTAAATAAATTAAAGTTTTTGTTTTTTTTTCAAAATAGATATAACTTTTAATAAATTAAATGTACTAGAAAGATCATAATATTTTCTAGATTACATAGAAGTGACTTTTGAACCGAGATCAATAACTCGGAATCTAAGCATGTTTATTTTTTTCCAATAACACATAAAGAAATATATTAATTTTTCTTACAACCGCGAAAAATCCGATCTGAAAAATATTGATCCGGGTTATTTGTTGCAGTCTTTCTAATAAATCAAATTATATTGTATTCCATCTATTTTCAAAGAAATATATCCAATATTTCTAATATTTCAATACAAAAAATAAAAAATAAATACAAATTTCTGTTTTAAAAAACAAAAACAAAAAAAAAATGGATCTGGCCCGTGGATATAACTTTTGAATAATAATAATTAAATAAATTAAAGTTTTTGTTTTTTTTTTCAAAATAGATATAACTTTTAATAAATTAAATGTACTAGAAAGATCATAATATTTTTTAGATTACATAGAAGTGACTTTTGAACCGGGATCAATAACTCGGAATCTAAGCATTTTTATTTTTTTCCAATAACACATAAAGAAATATATTAATTTTTCTTACAGCCGCGAAAAATCCGATCTGAAAAATATTGATCCGGGATATTTGTTGCAGTCATTCTAATAAATCAAATTATATTGTATTCCATCTATTTTCAAAGAAATATATCCAATATTTCAATACAAAAAATAAAAAATAAATACAAATTTCTGTTTTAAAAAAAAAAAAAAAAAAAATGGGTCTGGTCCGTGGAATTTTTCCACGGTGGGAATTCAAATTTCAACCCGTGGAAAAATTCCACGGGTTGGGTATTTTTAAAATTCCGGCGAAAAGCTGGGTATTTTAATTAAAATAATAATATTTTTGGGTAAAAATAAAAAAATCGGAAGATGCATGAGATTGGTTATGAGAACGTGCTGAATGAGTGTTCGGTTATACTGTGATATTAGTTGTAGAAAATTTTATTTTTCTTTTCAAAATAATTGATATTATACAATTATACTAAAAAATTATATTATTATTACAATTAAATAAAGTAGATTAACATAATAACATTTGTTAATTATGAGTCTGTCTAATGTCATAATGTTATAATTTCAATCTAAGTTATAACAAATTAGGTTTTGCGATTTCAAACTCCGAACAGTCGATTTAAACCACTCAACATGATCTCCATATTAAAATGGACTTAGAGCCTCGGAGACCAAATTTTATATTTTTTAAACTTTTTAAACTATTTGTTTAGATTTGTACAAAATCATTGTTTTGGATGGTACATAATTATTTGAAAACAATGATTTTGTACCTATCTAAAGAAATAGTATAAAATTTCAAAAAATATAAAATTTGATCTCCAAGCACATTTTAATATGGAGATCATGTTGAGCGATTCAGATCTACTGTTCGGTCTTTAAAATCACAAAAACTGGCTCGTTATAATTTAAGCTGAAATTATAACGTTATGACATTGGCTGAACTCAATTATTATTTTATGAAATATAAATATTTACTTTTATAACTAAGTAAATTGTATTTAATGAGGTAAATATAATCTAATGGATGTATTTAATAAAATGAATTTTTAGTTGTTGCATTTATTAATTGAATGAAATTGTTAACAAAATTGTATCTTATCAAATGCTTAAATGATATCTGAAATAATATTTTTTTTGTCAGAATCACTTTGGTCCGGAATTCATGTGAAGTGTATGGACAGAGGAGAGAGAGATTTGTAAAGTGAATGAAAGTTTTCATGTGAAGTGTATAGACAGGAATCTGCATTAACTCAAAAGAGCATCTTTTGAGTTAATACACATTGGTTGTCTAATTGTAAACGGAGCTCATTTGGCTCCTCCTAAAATTTATGAAGGTCTTTAATAATAATGCAGATCTAATTCGTACGAATTTTAAAGCTAATCAGACGGTTCAAATTTATTAACTTAAGAGATTCCTTTTTAAGTTAATGCAGGGGACCGAATCACCTGCCCCCTTATGGGCAGGAAAATCCTGCCCACACATAGATTTAACCGTTGGATATGCTTTGAGATCCGCACTGTGATGAACCGCTTGATGAAACAGAAAATTGAAAAGCTCCTCCGTTAGCTCCTTTTCCTTCCGATTCTCTCTCTCGTCTTGGCCTTCTGCCTCTGCGTTTCTCCTCTCCATCTCGCTCGCGCATCGCTTCTCGCTCTCCCACTCGTGCCGCTTCTCGCTCAGACGCGTTGCGCTCTCCCAGACGCGCTGCGCTCTCCCAGACGCGCTGCGCTCTCCCAGTCGCGCCTTGCCTCGCCATGGCTCAGCACAGTCGACGAATTTACCAAATTTACCCTCTTTCCGCTCAAGTTGTCTCCTCACACTCTTCTTGGTGCCCCTCAAGTATGCAGTACTCTTTCAGTCTAAAAATTTCTATTTTATCTCAATTTTTTGAATTTTTTGTCAATCTTTGTCATTTTTGCTAAAACTTTGATATACATTTTTGCTTTGTTGGACTGGATAGTGGTGTTTAGTCTTGGATTGAGAAATAACTATTATGTCAATTTCATGTGCTGATTCTTATTAAGAGATTAGAAATTCTCTTGCTATCTAAACAAATTATAAATTGGAGTCTTATCTTTCTATTCCTAGAGCATTAAATGGCGTTGTGATTCAATTAGCATCCAACCAATTAGTGGCCTGCACAACCATCAATTTAATCTAAGGTTGGACAGACTAGTAACTTTTGTTTTTAGATGTTTATCTTATTTTTTCTTTTGTAACTTTTACAGACTTAGAATAAACACGTTTGCTTATTAAGTTATATTTGTTTTACTGTTTGTTTTTCATCTACTTGGTATGCTTGGAATAAACATGTTTGTTTGTATGATTGATCTGGAAATTCGGATAAAGTCTGGACTAGAATTGAAAATTTGCATTTTTCAAAATTTAAGTGTGCATTTCGAAGTTTTACGCAGTACGGAATGGTAATGGTACCTCTGTACCAGTATGGTATGGTAATGGCACCACTGTACCAGTATGGTATGGCGCACTGTGTCATCAATCTGCTTTGCTCCTGCTTATGCTTAGAGCAATATGTTTGCACTAGACTTGTTGATGTTTTGAATTGTCAGGTTCTTTTCCTAAAGATGGGAAGTACTTGTATACTGGAGGAACAAAGGTACTTCGTATATTTTTCTTATTCTCAGCGATAAATCTACGTTTCTAATTTGACTTTATTTTTATGCAGACATTGAGATGATCATATTTGGAGAATGGAGACACTTAATCCAATTTAAATAATTAATCAAGCCAATGGAGAAGAGAATCCTATTGGACTTGGTTATAATCAATCTTTTTTTTTTTTTTTTGACAAAAGTGGATGAACCTACCTGTTTCATTATGAAACTGGAATAGCTTGATTACAAAACAAATAGTGAATCAATACAGATCACTAATTCTAAGCAAAAAATTAACCTGCAAAAATATAAAAGATTTACTAAACTAGGAAAACAATCCTAGTATAACAGATATATCTAAGCAAGATATAGATAGTAAAAGGATCAAAGACTGAATATGACAAAACAGTCAAGCTAAGGAATAGAATACACTAAACAGACTAATCATTGTTATTATGAGAAGAGGAGCCAGCAGATTCAGAGGAGAGTAGTAAACCAGCTTATAATCAATCTTACTTTTGGAATTTTAGCTTTAATTCACAAGAAGAGTGTGTGGAGCCGGCCAAGTGATCTGAGCATGACAGAAAACAGTATGGAAGGACAGCTGGATTATGCTATATTCATAATACATAGTGCAGTTGAGGGAAGGACTTCTTAGAATAGAAGGGGTGGGGGTATGATAAGCCGGTGGAACTCGGATGAACAGATCCAATTTTCTATTTAACGGACTACAAATCAGTCACGGAGGTGTGCCGAGCGCATCAAACTGAGTTATAGGGACCTGCTTACATGATTTTATTAATGCTTTTTGTTATTTGCTTAGGATTTTTATTAATGTATTTTTGTAGTTTCACCAATGTATTTCTTTTTTCAATGGCAGCAGTAAGATTTTTTTAAACTTACATACTAGTAAAGTCAAGTTTATGTTAAAAATAATTCATGAAATTCATAGCATATATAAAGCATGGTTGGACAAGCGTGATTGCATAAAATTTTATAATTTTGGGTTAACAAAATGAATTATTCTATCTCAGTTCACTAAAAATCAGAGCAAAGTCAAACTTCGTCAACCCCCGAACATAGAACTGAAAATAAATCAAAATAAATACATGAAAATTTATAAACATTGATAGAAGACATAAACAAATGTCAGGGTTGAAATACTAACAAGTAAACTAAAACCATGAAATTGAAACTAAAATAACAGATCCAATCTTCTTCAAAGGATTGATACACACCTTTGACCAAACTAAAATAACAGACCCAAACATGTTAGGCAAGCGCGAAGCAAGATGGAGAGTAAGATAGAGAGCGAGAAGCGATGCGCGAGCGAGATGGAGAGGAGAAACACAGAGGCGGAAGGCCAAGACGAGAGAGAGAGTATTGGAAGAAAAAGGAGCTAACGGAGGAGCATTTCAATTTTCTGTTTCATCAAGCAGTTCATCACAGCATGGATCTCAAAGCATATCCAATGGTTAAATCTATGTGTGGGCAGGATTTTCCCGCAGGGGGCAGGTGATTCGGTCCCTTAATGCAGAGGGTGCGAATTCTCTAGAGTATAGACAGAGGAGAGAGATTGGGACAATAAATATTTTGTCTTAGGTTCAATTTTCTAAAAAGTTGTGCATCGGGAATTACTCGAGCAAAAATTTGGAAATAAAAAAAGAGTGAGTCTATGGTACTATGCATATTGTTACAGTGTTACGGTTCTATATTTGAATTTTCAAATTCTAACGGTCGATCCGAACTGTTCATCATTTTCTTCATATTAATATGTATTTGGAGACCAAATTTTACATTTTTTGAAAAATTTTTATTTAAAATTTTTTTTAGATATTTAGAAAATCACTTGATCTAAAAATTCTGGACCATCCAAAAACAGTGATTTTCAATAAATCTAAAAAATAGTAAAAAAAAATTTCAAAACAATGTAAAATTTGGTCTCCAAACACATATCAATATGGAAAACAAGATGAACGGTTCGGATCAACCATTAGAATTTGAAAACTCAAATATAGAGCCATAGCACAGTAACAAATCGTAATATGCATAGTACCATAGACTCACTCATAAAAAAATATCTCATTTTGTAACATGTCAAACTAGTTACAAGTGAATTTTACTTCCCCAGCAGAAATTAAAGTAACACAGGCAGATATAGAGTTGGTCCATGCAAATACATTGTTTTCTTGTTGGACGAAACGCTGTGATAAATGTGGGGGCAGACTCGAAGCCATCAAAGAATTAGAATAAAATGTTAATGAAGAAAAACTATTTCGAAAAGGGCATTTGGTCTAGTGGTATGATTCTCGCTTAGGGTGCGAGAGGTCCCGAGTTCAATTCTCGGAATGCCCCACTTTAATTGTTTTCGCTTTTTTTATATGTTTTCTCATTCGCGTGAAAATAAATAAATTATAAGAGATAAAAAAGAGACTAAGAAAGATGTATTTCAAAGTCTTCATATTATCTTAATCTTATTTATGAAATTTATACTTACCTATATATATTTTATGCACAATCTATACATACGACGTTCCTTCTCTCATCTATCAATTCTCTTATTTATCTAAACTTCTTCATTTCTGCTAAAAAGCCACCTTTTTTTTCATTCGCTCACATAGTCACATACTCACATTACATGTAGCCGTATTTTTGATAGCTTTTTCTATACCTTTGTAAAACCCTCTCCACTTGCTACCATTTTAATTTAGGGTGCCAACCCCTCACATAAAAAGTCTTTATTTTTTTTCTGATGTTTTTGTAAAACTTTTTGGTTTGTTTGATTATCCTTTTTGTAATACATAAAAAATATTTAGAGAAACTTTTGCCGTGTAGCACACAAGCTACACGGGACAAGACGAATGAATTTATATATATTTTTTAAAAATTGAAGCGGTACTAATTTTAAAGTGATCCAACCGATACAATTTTACATTAAAATATGATGGGTGGCAGGGACGGACCCACATGGTTCTAGGGGAGGGGCAGTTGCTTCTTCTGAATTTTGAATTTTAGTGCAGATCAGAACGTTCCGATCGACTTTACCTCTCTCTAAATTTTTTTCCCCTCTCAGAATATTTGATTTGTAATTGGGATTAATTTAAAATTAAAATAATTTTTTTTAATTATGATTGGTAAATTAGAATTATTGGTTAGAGAATCAAAAATTACAAGTCAGACTATTAGAAACCATAAGTTAAATTATTATATTTTATCGAATATATAATTAATAAATATATATAAATTTAATTAACTATTTAAAAAAAAAATTCTCCTTTCACAAAAATCTTATATGATCTTAACAGTTTTTAATTTCTAAATGGGAAGTTTCGATGTCAGTATCATACTTTGCACCTATTCATGACGGTTTCTCGCTTCTCGCACGTTGAAAGTTTGCATCCAAACACAAAACACGAACGAGAGAATCCCTACGCGAGACACGCAATGAAAAAGAGCCATATAACATGAATCGGTGTTTGCAGAGATTATAGTAAATCCGGCTGAGCAGTGCTGAACCTTATCCAAAAATCCACTCACTGAAACGCATCGTAGAAAATAGTACAAGGAAGAAGCTTAGACGCGGTGTACATGAAGTTTGTAGAACATCAAGATAGTTTACAGAAATGCCAAAGAAGAAGATAGAGTAGTCAATTATTTATATGAGGAGGGTTCAAATGCCTCCATGTTTTTGTGCCTCCATCATGTCTCCATCTCCCTCCATCATTTTCAAAGTTCAAACAGTCGATCCGAACCGCTCAACCTAAACTCTATACTAAAATATGTTTGGAGACCAAATTTTATATTTTTAGGAATTTTTTTAGATAGGTACAAAATCAGTAAATCCGAACCATCTAAAAACAGTATTTTTCTACCTATCCAAAAAAATAGTAAAAAAATTCCTAAAAATATAAAATTTGGTCTCCAAACATATTTTAGTATGGAGTTTAGATTGAACGGTTCGGATCGACTGTTTGAACTTTGAAAATGATGGAGGGAGATGGAGGCATGATGGAGGCACAAAAACATGGAGGCATTTGAACCCTCCTCTATTTATATATTTAACCTAATCGTATAAGATTGTTAAATATGAATATATAAAATAATTATAAATTTATATTATAATTATATGCATCTTACTTTAAAAACTAATAGCATGTCTAAATGCTAATTTAATTTCAATATCCGTTTCATAAATTTATATTATTAAGCCTTTTGAGTTTAAACTATGTATCTTCTCATTATTGAAAATTACTTGGAAAATAAAAAAAAGTAAAAATGATTATATCTCCTAATCATTTGCATAATTTGTACTCGTTCGTCATTTCTGTACTTTTCATTATTATAGTTGAAAAAAATTACAATACCAATTATTTTATTTTTAATAGCGTTTTGAGAAAACATTTGATGCAAAAAATAATTTTTAGATCGGTTTTCTGTGCAAATAAACAAACCCTTAGCTCCAATAATCATAGTAACATTATTTCCAATTAATACACATTATATTTGTGTTACTTTTTTTAAGTATATCTGAATTTGATAAATTGTAAAAGCAACATGTTTTTTATTCAATATTTAGTGAAAATCACAAATTAGTTTGATTGTTTTATAAAATGACAAAATTTAATAAATTATTTTATTACAAAAACAACAAACTTTTTTGAAAAAAAAGACAAACACATATTCATACTTGCTAATGTAAAAACATCAGCTTTAAATCGTTGCTTATTTTTCTCAGGTAAGCAACATAGACCGATTCCATTCAAACAGTACCGCAATAAGCCAAGTAGCCAACGACATAGCACCAAACCCAGTTCGGTACCCTAAATAACTCAAATTTTGATTTTGTATCTGGACTGTTCGATCTTCTATGGCACGAATATTGAAGGGATCCCATGCATTTCATCTCGGGCCGGATTGGACCGAATTCTGATCGGACGGTCTGATCTAAACTCAAAATAAACCCAAAATTCGTGTTACTTCAGAGGATCCGGACTCCACACTAAAAGGTCAAAACTCAAAAGCTCGATTCTCGCCCCTCTGTCTCAGTCTCTCTCATTCTTCTTCGACTAAACTATTATCATCGCCATGGCAATGGCGCCTCTTCTATTATTTCTCTTCTTATCCCTTGGATATTTCGGGGTTGATTCAGCGTACATAGCATACAACACCTCACAGCAAATCGTGGAGGGAAAGCTGAATGTGCACGTGGTGGCTCACACGCACGATGACGTGGGATGGCTCAAGACCGTTGATCAGTACTACGTGGGGTCAAATAACTCTATCCAGGTTACATTTTATCGTGCCTTCTTTTTCTCGCTTTTGGAATTTCTGGGAGTAGTAACTGTACTGTACTGTACGAAGAGTCGAAGACCACTCTCTAGTCAATGGTATATATAATTTCTAAATTAGAATGAGGCTCAAACGACTGGAACTGTTTAACTGAAATTTGAAGACAAATTAGAGTAACCCTTTCATATGCTTTTTCCGGTTGGACTAGAATTTTGTGATCAAGCAAATTATCTCTGAAAAAAATGCTAAGAAGCTTTTAAGAAATGTAATCTAGATAGACAGTATACCGTGTACTATGAATATGATGCCTACTTATTCCACAATCGAATGCAGGTCTTATTTCTGCTTGACTCCCTGTGAACCTCTATAACTTACTGTTACTAGTTATCACTAAATTTGTACCTATAGGAATAGTATCTGTACACTGTACTGAAAGACCACTCTCTGGTCAACGGTTAACAGAATTTCTAAATTAGAATAGAGGCTCAAACCATTGGAAATGTTTAACTAAAATTGGAATTAAATTGAAACATGAAAATTGAAAACAAATTAGAGTTATCCCTTCATATGCTTTTTCTGGTTGAATTAGAAGTTTGTGATCACACAAACTATCTCTGGAAAAATGCTAAGAATCTTTTAAGAATTGTAATCTTGATTGGCAGTTTACTGTGCACTATGAATAGGATGCCTACTTTATTCCACAATCTAGTTCCTGTTGCTTATAAGTTATAACTCAATGTGCTCGACTCCCTGTGAATTCTATAACTTATTGGTACTAGTTATCACTAGTTTTGACCCTAAGAGCCTTCATATTGTTAGATGGATGAAAAGTCTGAGATATGAGCCCTTAAAACCATTTTGAAACAGAAGGATTAACTTTATGCGAATTTAATTTTGTTTTTAGGATAATGCATTCAGGTCATTTCATGCTATCTTTTATCTTTTTTCTTTATTGAACTTTTTTATTTTCTTTGATATCGTGTTAGACCATTTGTTCTATAAACCAAATTAAATATGAACATCCAATACTAGCAGATAAAGATTTAACGTTTTGTTTTTTGACGTCTTCTTAATTTCGTTCAATCTAGGGTGCTTGTGTGCAAAATGTTCTGGATTCAATGGTGACTGCTCTCCTAAAAGACAAAAACCGAAAGTTCATCTATGTCGAACAGGTAGCTTTTATTTGATGGAAACATGTTTAGAAAAAGTAATGGTTGTCTTTCAAGTGATTTATAGGGTTCTGGAATATACGGTTTATAATTTCAAGTGTTTTTTGTAGGCCTTCTTCCAGAGATGGTGGCGCCAGCAAAGTGAAATGATCAAGGAGACAGTTAAAGGATTCATTGACTCTGGTCAATTAGAGTTCATGTAAATTTTTTTTGGTCTCATTTTAGAATTAGTTAATCATGAATTCAGCCAGTTGACTGGATTAAATCATTGTTACAAGTTACAACTAGGCACTATTTGACTGTCAGACTTAAAAATAAAATTCAATAAGGACAATGACTTGATTCTTACTTCTGTCTGCATGTATGATTTTTAAGAAATGGAGGAATGTGCATGCATGACGAGGCAACTGTACACTACATAGACATGATAGATCAAACAACACTTGGCCACCGATTTATTAAGCAGGAATTTGGCAAAATTCCACGGATTGGGTGGCAGATTGATCCATTTGGACATTCATCTGTGCAAGCATATCTACTGAGTGCACAAGTACAACTTTTATTTTCATATCTGTTATTACATTAGAGTTAAATGAAGGATTCTTCTTTCGGCTTTACACCAACTGGTAAGGTTCCTCAGTTCGTGCACTCCAGCCACATCTTAACTTTGACCCAATCAATCCCCTTACTGTTTATGTGGAGTTTCAAATTAACTTAATTTACGATCTCAATTGTAGAGCCTCAACTATGAAGATATCATCAATTAATCCAATATCGGGCTCCATTTCTATCAGTTGTGCAATTTGATACCTGTCACAAAATGAAATATTTACAGTCGAAAATAACTTATATATGATGGAATATTTTTTAATGAATAGCACTTTTGGAATTTCAGGTGGGGTTCGATGCACTTTATTTCTTCCGTATAGACTACCAAGACAAGAACAAGAGGAAAGATCTGAAAGAGCTTGAGGTTGTATGGAGAGCTTCCAAGACTTTTGGATCCTCTTTAGATGTAAGCTAGAGTTACTTCCTAACAAATAAGTTTTCCACATGCTCTTAAGAACTCGGATTTTTGAAATAAGGAAACCTTTAGATATTTGTTATTTGCATATGGACTCGGTGAAAATTCCTATTCCCAGTCTTGTCTCTACAAAAAGTAGTGTGTTTTCTCAAATGAAATTTCCATATTTTTGAAAGAATTTTGAAGACTAAATAAACAAATAAGCAGTTTTGATGGGACTATTTATACAAACTCTTAATACTGAAAAATTAGTCAACAAATTCTCTCTTTTTCTCTAGTACTCTGGAGTATGTACTCGGAAGGTCTTTTCATATTCCTTGTTTCAACATCATGTTCATAAAAAGGAGCATACTCGTCATCTTTAAACTTTTTAATGTTATAGTACTATTTAGATTTTTTCTGGAATCTTCCCAAAGAATTATGAGCCGCCACCTGGAGATTTTTACTTTGAAGTCGATGACACATCTCCTGTTGTTCAGGTACAATGGTCTCTTAGCACATGTATGAGTTTTGTGTTATATTTATTTTGTTGCTTATGTGAGTAATTTGCTCTCTCTAATCCCCCTCCTCCCCCTGCAAATTGAAAATCTAGGATGATCCCCTATTGTTTGATTACAATGTTCAAGAAAGAGTTGATGATTTTGTTGCTGCTGCTCTTGCCCAGGTTTCAAATCTAGCTTGAAGTTCACATCCCAACAATTTCTTTTATTAGAGTATGACTATTGGTATGACTAGCTTGGTCTAACATGAGTTACTTTTGTTATATTACTAGGCAAATATCACAAGAACAAATCATGTAATGTTCACCATGGGCACTGATTTCAAGTACCAATATGCGGAGTCTTGGTTCAGAAATTTGGATAAACTTATTCACTATGTAAACAAGGTACATGTTAGTTATTTTTTGTACCAAATTTAAAATATTTAGGATTGTGGGCTAGGCTTAAAATTCTTTCCAAATTGTGAAATTTTTAATATATATTTTTTGTTTTGTTTTTTTGAGGAAATAATATATCCTTTTTGTTTAACTAATTTTGCTCTTTCTTATATTCACTGTCATAATTTCAGGATGGGCGTGTCAATGCATTATATTCTACACCCTCTATATATACTGATGCAAAATTCGCAGCAAATGAGAAATGGCCTATTAAAACAGATGATTTCTTCCCGTTAGTGATAAGCGTGATTTAAACAGTGTCTTATTTTATTGTATAAATATTTGATACTTATAATGTGACTTTTTTCAGATATGCAGATAATCCAAATGCATATTGGACAGGGTACTTCACAAGTAGGCCTGCACTGAAACGTTATGTGCGTCAGATGAGTGCATACTACTTGGTATAGTTTCCTGTCAAATTTTTATCAATGTCCCAGTGAGGATAATAGTTATCATTCTCATACCTGAGAAATGAATTTGATTAGATACTTTGAACATTAATATTTTTTAAAGCTTCTGAGGAATGCGTAATGTGCTTCTTTTCATCGCAACTGCTACTGGTTTCTTACTTGGTGTTTATCAACCAGTACAGTAAGTATCGGTCATAACTAGGTATAATCGAATTGATAACGCATTCATTCAGGCAGCAAGGCAATTGGAATTTCTAACAGGAAGAAGTGCTTCAGGACCAACAACTGACAGCCTAGCAGATGCTCTGGCAATAGCCCAGCACCATGATGCTGTGAGTGGAACAGAGAAACAGCACGTGGCAAATGATTATGCCAAAAGATTGTATATTGGCTATACAGAGGTTAATTTTTTAATTTTTGTATGAGCAGAATGTTACATGTTCCCTTATCCATTCAAAACCAGCAGAACTTGCAAAACTAGTAAAATATTATCAATACCTTTACCTTTACTTTGAATCAGTCAACTTAACCCATATCACTCTTGCTTATTTTGGATCATTTTATTTACAAAAACTGTTTGCCCCTGCTGATAAATTAGTAAGTAATAGTAAGTATCATGTACATGTGTGTGTGCACACACAGAGGGAAGAAATATATGATTTTTGTAAAGAGGGATAATTTTGGAATAAAAAGAAGAAGTTATCATTCTATAGAAGAAACGCCATTGTGATGCCATCTGTGATATTGGTTGTTTTACTGGGGTGTCCTTAATATTTAACATGTGGAGGGTTACCTTGAAACTCCATTTTGTTAACTTTGTCTATTGACTCTCAAAGGGATGTTGATATTCAAGACAAAGCAAAATAAAAGAGAGAGTAAGCCTTAATATTAGAGAATAGTAAAATATTTGTACATTTCAGGCAGAGAAATTGGTCAAATCTTCGCTTGCTTGCTTGACAGAGTCATCCTCAAAAACCGGATGTTCAAATCCAACAACAAAGTTTGAGCAAGTTAGTTGATTGTTTCTATCTATTTAATTTTATCGTCTTTTTGTTAGAGGTACAATGTTTCAAAGGTTCTTTCTTCTGATTGCTTATTTTCAGTGCCCACTACTAAACATAAGCTACTGCCCTCCATCTGAAGTTGATCTATCCAATGGTAAATACTTGGTAAGGAGAACTGACAAAGTTTCTTAATTACTTGTGTTCGGAAAAGGGTTGTTTCTTTGAAACATCATTTTTCTAATCAATTGCTTACTGTAGGCTGTTGTTGTGTACAATTCTCTTGGATGGAAAAGAGAGGATGTATTACGAGTACCTGTAAGAAATTTCTCCTTCTTTGCTTTTCTTTACGTGGTTAATTTTTAACATGGTATATAAATCAGGCCTATTCAGGTAATCAACCCATGACTATAATATAGCTCAGTACTAATAGAAATCAGTCAGTATTGTCCCCAATTGGGGCAGTAAGTGGCCAGTATTGTAGCAGCTTTAAAGCTCATTTGCAAAAATATACAGGTTGTGAGCCAATATGTGTCAGTACAAGACTCAGAGGGGAGAGCAGTAGAGTCACAACTGTTACCACTGACCAATGCATCTCTCAGATTAAGAAGGCAACATGTCAAGGCTTACCTTGGCACATCTCCTACTGCTACTCCCAAATATTGGCTCATTTTCCCGGCCTCAGTGCCTGCTCTTGGTTTCTCCACTTATTTCATCTCAGGTTCTACCAAATCAGGTACCAAATATTTCGTTACTTATATGGTCCCACCATTCATAAATCATGACCCCAGATTTTAGATTTTTGGTTTGCTTAAGGTTTTAGTTCCTAATCCTACCAACCCAATCCCGAGCATCTATTCTAATGCAAATATTACATGAACCATAAATGTAACCATCAGTTGCTTACGGAATGGTGTTTTGGGTAATACTACCCTTTTTATTGACCATTAGTGTTATATTTTTTTTTTTACTGAAATACAATTAGAGTCGTTGGCTTATGATAGGCAAAGTTGCTTCGCTGGAGAAACTATACCCTTCACAAGGAAGTACAATGAACAGTGTAGCAATTGGGAAAGGCCATTTAAAACTACTTTTTAATGCAAATGGAGGTTTATATCAGTACTCAGATGGCAAAAACTTGGTAATAGTTCAAGTTGTATTTTTGTGTACTTTGGTGGTTCAAGTTTCTGCATTGTATGTTGAAGCTAATTTTTTTGTAATTTTCCCTAAGGTAAATGCAGGTATTAGTCAGACATACAAGTTCTATAGTAGTTATAACGGAACCAAAAGTGATCCTCAGGTTAATTTTGTTATCTCTATCAATTTTCTTTTGGTTTTCTTACCTAGAATACACAAATGCTCTGCCAAATTAGCATTTCCTGCTTTTTTTTAGGTCGTGGGAGCTTATGTGGCAGTCTCCCCTATATATTTTTACCTTCTTTTTTTCCCTTTCTTACTTGTTAATTTCTTTTTTCTATTTTTCTTCTTCTTCTTTTGGCTTCCTGAAGGCTTCTGGAGCTTATATATTCCGTCCAGATGGCACATATCCAATTGAATATGAAGGAACGGTAAAGAATTCCTTCACAAATGCTGAATTTTAGCATCATTTAGAGAAAAATTGGGAAACCTTCCAATTAAGCAGTTTTCTTATGTCTTAAAGTCTCTGGTTTATTATACTCTTTTCTCCTTTAGACACGTTTCATTTACTTGTTTATCTGTGTTTTAACTTGCCTTTACATCTTATACTTCTAAAGGAGCCATTGACGGTAATGAAGGGATCTATAGTGGATGAAGTGCACCAGCAGATTAGTCCTTGGATATATCAGGTCTGTTATTGTTTTTCACTTGCGATTACATATAAAATGATATATATTAGACCCTGTTATGCATGTTATATCATGTGTTAAAGAGTTATATTTTTCTGTTCAGATAACTAGAGCCTACAAGAGCAAGGAGTACGTAGAAACCGAATTCATTGTAAGTACCAATCAATAGGAACTTGCAAATGGGTCCCGCAAAGCGATTTCATTTTCATAACAGTTTATCCACTACTCCCCCATCTTTGGTCTTATCCAAGAATACAGCTTTTTCTTTCCTCTTTTACCAGTGTCCTTTTCATTCTGAAAATATTGTCCTTGATTATATTTTGCAGGTGGGGCCAATACCTGTACAAGATGGGGTTGGAAAAGAAGTGGTCACAGAGATTACAACTAACATTGCTTCCAATAAAACATTTTACACTGACTCAAATGGTCGTGATTTCATCAAAAGGGTATGCAAAAATCACTATTTTGAAAAAGCTACTTCCCTTTCTCATGTCTTATTTGATTTTCTTCAACTAAAATGGACTAAATAGTGTGAGCTCCATGAAGCAATGAGGTTTTCATTTTGAAATGTTTAAAATGGAAAATAAATATACTTAAAATACATTAGCACTGGTCACTTCAATTATTGAATTCATCAATGATTTGCAGATTAGGGATTATAGGAAAGAGTGGCACTTGCAGGTAGACCAACCTGTTGCTGGCAACTATTACCCGGTAATATTTTTCTCCACACTTGATTTTTTGACTTTTACACCTTAAAATATTTGGTGGTGAAACCTCACTTTTAAACCCTAAAAGATTTGTAAGCTTCTAACTTGATATTCACTGCCAAAAGCCACCAAATGCATTTATTAATCCTATGCTCACCTTCCAACAATGCAAGAAGGGAAAAATAATGTTTCCTGGGATCAGCTTGATACCAATGATAGACAAATATTAGTACAGGTCCCCGTAGCCAAGTACTAGAATTCCTACTAGTGCCAACCTATAGCTGAGATCTGGATCTGGTATGGCAATGAGGTCATAACTCATAACATGCCAAACTAGGTGAGATCTGGTGTTGTAAGGACTGACTACAACTTGAGAACTGTGCATAGTGTTTCAAATCTATTGGTTTATAAATGCAATGGCTACTAGTTTTCTCTACCCTTGGAGGGTTCAACCTGATTTTAGTTACAGAGTACAAGTGCCTCTGTTCGTCTCACTTCTAGAAGTTTGATAACCTAAAATGTAAAACTCAGATAACAAAATTTTACTGTTAGATGTGATTTATATCACTTTCTCTATATAGAAAAATATTGCAGCATACAACTTTTTTATTAGCATCAAGAGTCTGTAAAACATCATATGGCATTTTGTGTGCATTTTTTTGCATGCTCTTAACTTCCATCAAAAGGTAGTCAAAATGCCATATTATTTTTATGTGCTTGTAGAGAAAGTGACATTTATCACATCTGATGGTACTATTTTGTTATTGAGTTATTTATTTTATGGTATTTGAAAAATGGAGGCATTATGATTTGAGCCAATAAAATTGGAGCCGTTTGAACCCTTACATTTAAATAAGACAAGTTAATATATTGCATCTGTATATACTATATATTCTCTTATCTGTTATCAGATTAATTTGGGGATATATATTCAAGATGAAAGCAAGGAGTTGTCGGTGTTAGTTGATAGGTCTGTCGGTGGGTCCAGCATAGCCGATGGACAAATAGAGTTAATGGTGCATAGGTAAGTTGTATAACTTCATATCCCTCCCTGGTAAAGTTCAGACATAACCATGCATGTCCTTGAAAATTGAAGGCAATTATCGGATCCCTTTCTTAACAAAGGTTGTAAATTTGCCTCAGAAATGACAACCATGAACAATTTAACTAGTTACTTTATCCAGAGCACTGACCACTGATAATGTACTATTTTTTATTAATTTTGGTCTTTGATTTATGTATGGTGTGTAGGAGACTACTCGTTGATGATGACAGAGGTGTAGGTGAGGCCCTTAATGAAACAGTCTGTACCAGTTATGGATGTGCTGGTTTAGTTGTAAGTACTCCTGAGAAAAACTTATTGGTTATTTCTATATGTTTTGCTTTCTTATATAGAAGCTGGGGGAGTTTGACATTCCTCCAACATTCTGCCTCAATCAAGACCCACTTTTAACAGTTTGATCATAAGAAATCTGAAAAGACTGTTAACAATCTATATCTCTTCATTTACACTCTTATCAAATATTGCTGTATTTTGTCTTGATTATGATTCTCATCAAGAACACAACGAAAATCATAGCAATTGTCCACGTCCATGGATTTTCACGAACCTCCTTACGTCATTCAAATCAAAAGCACAGTATTTGAGATCCATATTTTTTATATTAACTTTAAAACATGGGAGTAGTTGATTCTCAAAAAAAAAAATCATCGCATAACCGAAGCAATTTAAATGAATGAATGATTGAAGGCATTTGAACTCTTGGAAACTTAAAATGAGCTCATGCAGTAATGCTGTTGCATTTCTTTCTTATTATAAGAAACTTCTGCATTAGATACTGCAATTATCTTTTCTTTCTGGAGTTTTTATAAAGTCATGACATGGATTATTGTGTGTTTCAGATTCAAGGAAAATATTATACCAGAATAGACCCTGTAGGAGAAGGCGCTAAGTGGCGCCGTACTTTTGGCCAAGAGATCTATTCTCCTCTTCTTCTTGCTTTCTCTGAGATGGTAAGCTGTGTAAATTGGTCAATTGTAAATTAAATAGCCTGAGAATTCTTTTTAATTATCTCCTCTTTTTCCATTTCAATTTCTAGGATGGGGGCAATTGGGGAAGTTCACATGTTTCGAACTTCACAGCTATGGATCCTTCATATAGTTTGCCTGACAATGTTGCGTTAGTTACTCTTGAGGTATATATGATTCCTTTTCTCGCATGTAAGAATTGTTATTGCACTTGTGCTCTTTTCGGTGAGTTTTGATTAACCAATTCTTTAACACTTTTGGAGCCACTATTAATTCAATCTGTTTTTTGATGAATTTGGGAAGGCACTTGAAGATGGAAGTGTTCTCCTTAGGTTGGCCCACCTATACGAGGTTATTTTTCCTCTCTATTCTTGTTATGATGCTTCCATGATTTGGAATTGCACATTCACTCTTGCTTCACTTGGAATTGCACATTCATTCATTCTTTGTGACTCGAACCATTTTTCAAGGACACCAGCGGTAGCACAATACGAATATAATTAAACACGTTTCTATTTTTAACAGACATACATTTTTCCTCATGTTTTTACAACTTGCAACTCTGTTTTGGGCAAAGTAGTTCCTAATGTATGTATAATAAAGGATCACTTTAATTGTGTTGACAATTCCAGAATGAAATGCTTCTATGTGCAAGTTTACATTCTTTTGAAATATACAAGTACAAAACTTCAGTATTCTTTAATTTTTTTTAAGTATCTGGCAAATTGCCTATTAGCAGTCTCGAGACTTACTGTTCTGCATTGTTATAGCGTTGTTTTAGTTATGAATATATTGTTTACCTGCAAGTGCAGGACCTCTATTTTGCCCCAGGCAGTTCCAATTAACTGTTGATTTGCACTGTTTCAGGTCGATGAGGACAAGGACCTCTCAGTAATTGCTAGTGTGGATCTCAAGAAAATGTTCCCAGATAAGAAGGTATTACTGTTGCAATGTCTAAAAATTATACTCCAACTATTCAACATTCAAAATAATTCTCCATTATTCAAACTATAGGTGAGCAAGATAGTAGAGACAAACCTATCTGCTAATCAAGAGAGGTATGAAATGGAGAAGAAGAGGCTCAAATTTAAAGCAGCAGATACTGGGTCTGAAACTATCACTAGAGGCAGCCCTGTTGATCCATCCAAGCTGATTGTCGAGTTGGGTCCTATGGAAATTCGCACATTTATAGTTAATTTTAATTATATTAAACTCCCATAAGCCCTAGTTGAATTTTTCCGTGTTTTGTTGTGATTCTTGTAACCGGCTCTGAAATAAATTGTTTGGTAACAAAGACTTTCAAGGAACATGTTCTCTTGGCTTGATTGCCCAACGTGGTTTGATTGAGGAACAAAAGGTCTTTTATTGGTTTGCAATGGTAATACTGTTTAGTAGAGCAGGCTACAACCTACAGGCATATGAGATTTTTTTTTAAAAATAGAATCAATTTTAATTATTTTAAGAAAACTTTGTTTTTTAGAAAAAAAAAAAAGATCCACCGATTCTGGATCGGTGGAGAGAGAATTTAAATTTTATTCTGAGCAAACTACATTAGTCATTTCTACTTATTTCTTCCTTCAACGATCCTAGAGATAGGTGGTGGAGTTGTTTTTTCTAAAAAACAAATCAATGGAGTTTATTATGTTAGAATAATTAATATTGATTCTATTTTAAAAAAAAATCAGCATATGACATGGTGAAGTCTATATTCGAGTAAAATGCGATTACAAGCACATGGAAAGACACGTCCCAATTATAAACAGTGCCTATTTTGTTCACGTTTTTAAGAAATAAAGGAACCTATTATTCTGATTCCAACCGTTCAATTTTTTATGTGTGAATCTCAACGAAGAATTTTTTTCATGCGTGAATTTCAACGAAATCAACTGATAGAATCGGAATAACAGGTTCCTATTATTCTTTTGAAATAACAGCAGATTTATTTCCTTTCAAGAAAGGGTCCGAATACCCTAAAGTAAAAACCCATTTTGATTTTTGAGTTTTGCATCTCTACTGCCCGCCATTAGTTCTTTTTTCTTTTGCTGCACAACCAAATATCGTAAAACACAATCTTTCTGCGCTTTTCCCACAGGTAAGTAAATTAGAATAATCTTGTCACTACTTATAGGGCCATTGATGCGAGTCCGTGTCCCACCGGAGGTGCAATTGAAAAAAATGGACGGCTCAAATCAATTTCATCCATATCAAACTCAATCCGGTGCTTGTTGAGGTCATGGGGGTCTGCTTTGAGATTCGTGCCAAGTGAAATGAACAATTCAGATTCACCACTTGATGCTGCGGCTGGTCTGATACCCTGCTATTTCCTCTGATTCTACCTCAAGCTCTTCTGCTGACAATAGTGGTTATGTAGCTAGTAATTCAGTACTGTAATTCATTAGGTCTTGATATACTAATCTGATATGCTCTATGCTTTTTCTGTTGCTTATGGTTGTTTAGGATATTACCTTCAAATAATTTTCCAGCAGTGTGTTTATCCTGCTAACAACATTCTGATAAGGTACTAGCTTAGTACCGAATTTTTGTAACCGACATTAGTTTCCAATTAAACTGGTGGGTTCCCCCACTTTTATCAACAACGAGAAAAAGAATAATTGTATCACTAATTTGGGGCTTAAAACAATAATCAATGAATTAAGCCCCAATTAGCCTATTTAATAATCAGCCCACAATACATTTTTTATCAATCGACTTGTTAGAAGCCATTAAAGCCACTAACCTTCCAAAAAAAAAAATCAGCCCACAATACAAATTAGAGTAACGTCTCAAATAACAAAAACCAAAAAAATTGGTGAAGATATCATAAAACATCCGAGGGAGAGACTAGTTAAGCAATCATAAAACATCCCTTAGAAATGGTCACCAACGTACCAGAATATACATTTCATAAATCTAAATACTCAAAAACTGAAATAAGTACATTCACTGAAACGAGAGAAGGCATATGAAATATTACAACACTAGATGGAAAGTCAATTAAAAATGAAGGGTGAAATTAGAAATCAGGCCGTCTTCACCGGTTCCAATGCTTCAATCATGACCACACTGTTTCCCCTGATCACCTGGTGAAGAATCAAGTTATAAATGTTATGAAATCAGTGGTAACTTGCAAGAATGACCCTTTAGAACTGTAAAATTGTCATATTTATCCAATAAGAGCAAAACATAATGCACCTATAAGTTTCAGTTAAAACAAAATTTCCCTAGCTTTGCTAAATTGATACTAAAAGTGAACCATTATAATCATCATAACTATCAAATTATTGCAATAATTATTACTTGTCACCTTAAACTAACATTGTTCCTTTATTAACAAATAATCCAACAATCATCCTTTAACCTCCGCTTCGAAGTTAGTCGGAACTTTCAGATTGCTATTTGATGAAAATTTTGAGCTGACCATTCAGCTAAGAAAAAAAAGGTAATTGGTCAATAAACCCCCTTCATTTTAGTTTGGATTTGACCTTGTTTTGGTGTACAATAAGTTGAGTATTCCGGAGGGGTAAACACAAAAGTAACTGAGCTCAAAAAAGAAACAAAATAAATTTAATTAAGACATACCACCATGCCGATGTCATTTTTTTCATTGCCATTAACCTCAACGGTATTGTCAACCACCAAATTCATAAATTGGTCAAATCCGCGTAGAGTTCCAACTACAACCCGATTTGCATTCAGTTTGACTGGAAAATTGAAAATGGTAAATATTAGAAACAATCAAGAACAAAATTAGCAGTTTGTGTAGCAATATAGTGGACATGATAAACACAGAATTGTGAACTAATCAGTCTCAATACTGTCCAAGTCAAGCCTGATAGCAGATCTGTATTGGTCAAAAACTGACTAAAAACCAAATACTCATTACCATCTGATACTGGTATTGGATGAACTAATCATTACCATCTGGTACTGGTATTCATATATCAACCAGCCCTGCTACAGACCAACTGAGATATCAATCCAACACAAAAAAAAAAAAAAAAGAAACATTCCGAATCATTTTTAACTGTTTAATTGAAGTGGTTCTACAACTAGTCCAATCATCAATTACAGGAAAGTTAACCTTGTAACAGGTTCAATTAAGGTTCATGTGTGAAATTTCCCTTATAATGTAGAGGAATTATTCACTGTAATGAAGGGAACTTACTCTGGAGCTTCTTGTCCATGTACCTGAGAGCAAACCAAAAAACAAACAAATCAGTTATTCTCAAATAGAGCGAGCGAGAGGGAGTGAGAGAGAGAGAGAGAAATCACATGATAATATAGGGAATAGGAGAAACTCACTTTTTTAAATCCGGCGGCTGTCCAGATCGACTCATATTCGACGGAGGAGAAAGATTAGGGTTTTAGGGTTTCAGGGTTTTGGCAAGTCGGAACGACGAACTCGACAAATATCGAATTGTACCGTGCCTAATACCTGATAAAGTGAGGGTATTACACACTCAGCACCCCCATTTGGGAATTCACATCCTCTCCAATACCTGATAAGATTATCTTTTACAATTACTAGATCTGGACCGTTTTTTTAACTTAGCACGAATCTCAAAGTTCAATAATACTGCCTCCCTTGGTGACCCTAAAATTCCAAACCGGTTGAGATTTAATCTTAAACCGTAAAGTGAGGGTAATCCTTTGCAATACCAGAGAGATATGAATTCCCATTTGGCCCATTCACCACGCACCACGTGGTAGGCGGCTGCCAAAAAAAGGAATTGTTTATCTTCGGTGATTTTTTTTTTTTTTCAAGGCCCTTAGGCTTAAAAGGTGTTGATTGCATATCACTACATGCAATAAATTTGAATGGGGAATTTCACATATACCCCTCAAAAACTTCAATATTACATATTTCCCCTCTAAATTTTGAAATTACGTATTTCCCCCTCTAAATTTGAAAAACTCACATATTTACCCATTTCATTGTCTTTTATATTAAAACTAATTCTAAATTTATAAAATAATATTTTACCCTTCATTAAAAGTATAAAACGCCCTATCGTCCGATCTGCGCGCATAGCAATTAGATTATTGCTTGTTCGTTTCAAGATTCGTGCTAATCTAGCCCACGCGAATCTCAAAGCAATTTTGATTTGCATGCACCGCATTAAAATCTGTGCACATTACTTCAATATTTGTGTGTTCGCTTCAAGATTTGTGCTGATCTAGCGCGCACAGATCTTAAAGCAATTCGGACGGTGGAGGAACATTCAGATTCAAATTGGCGTCAGATGGACATTTTATGTTTTTAATAAAAGGGTAAAATAGGCATTTTATAAATTTAGAATGTGTTTTAATATAAAAGACAATAAAATGGATAAATATGTGAGTTTTTGATGTTTAGAGGGGAAATATGTAATTTCAAAATTTAGAGAGGAAAATACGTAATATTAAAGTTTTTTAGGGGTATACATGAAATTCCCCCAATTTGAATTGATTAAAGGTTTTCGAACGTTTTCTGCTCTTTTTAATTTGATTAAATTTACCCGCTGAGTTTGAGACTTGAGATTGGACGGTCTAAAAATAGTAATTTTGTATCTATTTTAAAAATTAATAAACAAATTTAAAAAATTATGAAATTTTATCTCCAAGCATATTTTAGTATAGATATCATATTGAGCGGTTCGGATCGACATTTTAGGCTTTAAAAACGAATATATAAAATATAAGATATGATGAGGTATGAAAAAACATGAAGTTAGGGGTGGCAACGAATCGAACCGAACCGAACTTACCCTAGGTTTGAGTTTGGTTTGAATTAATTTCAAACCGAACCTGGTTTGATTCGTTTCGAACCGAACCCACACTACAAGAAATATATCTATTCCCGGCGCTAATCTATACGGCGCTACATCAAACGCCAGCATATGGCGTAGGTGAAATTTTCGATCGTGCAAACGCCGGCTTTCGGGCTTGCTGAAAATTTTGGTTAAAAAAAAATTATATCGCCCCCGACTCGAGTCTTGACCCAAACCCTAGACCCCCGCCCCGCCCCCCCCCCCCTGCCTCTCCTCTCTTTCTCTTCGCTAGTTCCTCTCCGTCTCTCCCTTCATCCCGCCTTGTCTTGTCGATTTCCATTCGTTGTTAGAGAGTCTACGCGGGAGACAATGCTTACCATTCCTCCTCTCTTCTACGCTGATATCGTTGCTGACGTTGGCGGAGAATTGAAATCAAATTCGCGCGAGTCAGATGCCTTCTTCTTCTCCACCCTTTCCCTTTCTGTTCCTCCGCTATCAGCTTCAAAAGTAAAAACCTCTCTGTCGCCACCACTCCAAAATTACTGAAAATAGAAATCAAATTCGCGTCGCCACCTCTCTGGCGGAGAATAGAAATCAAATTCTCGAATTTGTTTGGCTACCCGCCCGATGAGCTGTCATAGTAAGGTTTCTTTTACTGATTAGTTTCAAAAATTAGTGTTTCATTTGGGGATTCTCTTACATTTGAATAAATTGGACTTTTGTTAAGTAATGTCCCTTTTTTAATTTCTTCTAATTATTGTTTAATTCTCAACTTATTAACTACATTAATCCCCTTTTTTAATTTTGATTAATGGAAGAGGAGAAGATAGAAGCAGCGAGAGAGCAACTTCTCTCAACTGAGCAAGGAAGGCTGAAGAAAAACCAGTACGCATTGGGATGCAGTGTGCTCACTTCCATGACTGTAAGTTCTCTTTATCTCCGTTTTAAACAAATATTGTAATTGGTTCATGATTTTTTTATTTTCTGCATGTTTAAATGCAACATAACATATCTGGAAGTGTACCGCTTTGGTATTTATCATACATTTATACCTTCCCAGATGCTGGTTTAGGAATTAGGAATCAATAACCACAATTATGGATTAGTGAATTACCTTTTGGACAGTACTCTCGCTTATCAATTTAATTACAAAAGATTTAACAATTGATTATATCCATTTGATCAACATAGTGAGAAACAAGCTTTAAAAAAGATGAAAAGAAGGAATGAAATAGAAAAACTGTTTGGGTGAAATCAAGAAACTGATCTTATTACTTTCCTTTTTCCTTTCTAGTACCAACATTTACAAATGACACTATGAGAAACACTATTGGATAAATAGATTATATCAAAATTGGAAGATGTGGTGGTAAGTCTTATATCTAAATTCAATATTTGTTTTAATAGGATTAAGTACATCCAAAATAAAATGACTTTTATATCCTTAGCAATCCAAATAATAGCAGCTGTCTATTGGATAAATATGGTCTATCAATTTTTTTTAATGTATCATAAGTTCAGACAGCATGACTTGAAGCTTGTATCGGCTTACCGGCTGGTGTTGTATCGGCATATCTCTTGATCTCTTAATTGGACTGCTATTGCTGAAATTTTTGCATTTTTCACAAAGTATTATAACTACGCAGCGCTGAATCTTGCTACTGAATTTGAACTTAAATGATGTAAATATAGAAAATTTAGGTAAATTTAGTGTTGTTCTTGTATCCAATATTCATTTAAACTGTGTTTCTAAAATAGACCTTGATTTTTAGACTGCTAAGAAACAATGTAACAGTGGAGTGCACCTGGTCAGTAGTATCAGATATTGAATGCCATTTTTATAATTTTATTACTTACAAATTTTGAATCCTTGTAACAACAAAGGACATAGTGCTTGCCGGCGTAAAAACAGTGATACTACATGATGAGGTGGAGGTGGAGGTGTGGGGCCTATTTGCAAAGTTGTAAAAGGTGCCATTGTGGAGTTGCAGAGTTGCATCCAAAGGTAATCTTTGTCATTTGTGAAAATAAGTTAAATTTCTTGAGACATAAAAAAGCATGCTTGTACAGGTGCTTTGCTGTACCAGAATCTGTACAAGTAAAGAACTAGACAATACATGCCTGAAACCATCCAAATACCATCATGTACATTTTCTATAATCTAGCTTATCACACATCCTCATAGACAGTATAGATTTTTAGTTAGACATGAGGTTCTCAAATAACTTCCTCAATTTTTACTTGATGCTGAAACATTTTATAACATCTTATATTTTATAGCGGTACTATGCATACATAATGTGCTCAACTGGAGCTCGGACGTTTTCTCTCATTAGTCAGTTGCTGCAAAAGCTCAACTCTCAACTCAATTTAATCTTTTACTAAAGATTAATTATTCTATGAAAACTAACAAGCGATGTGTGATTGTTGTACCCCACAAGAACCCATTCCCACCAACAAGAGATACGGAGCTGCTAAGATTTTCAGCAACCCTGCTGTTGCTGCTGAAGTGCCATGGTATAGTGAATTATTTCAATTAAAAAAAGTATCAAATTCAAAATTCAGTTGTAACTTATGTATGATTTATGAGTTAATTTTTCAAATAATTAATAACAGGTATGGGATTGAGCAGGAGTACACTCTCCTCCAAAATAACATCAAGTGGCCTGTCGGTAGCTTCCCTGGCCCACAGGTCAATACAAAATCTATATTTGCTTCCTTTCATAGTTTTTAGTTTGTTCAATTTGTTTTATATTGCAGGGTCCATAGTCATACTACTGCAGTGTTGGTGCCGACAGTCACTGATATTTATGATGCACACTACAAAGCTTGCATTTATACTAGCATTAATATTAGTGGTATCAACGGACTGGTCATGCCTGGTCAGGTAAACAAAAAAAAATTAAAATAAGTGATAAATTTTGGTTTTTATTTTTGTAAGAATAAGTTTTGGCTGAGTTGAAATTATCTTGGCAATGGAACCTACCCGATATGTAGCAGTCCACTGTACCTAATATATTATTGCTGAGTTATGTAGAAGAAGCCAGCTCTTTCTAACAAATTTATCTTGCTTTTCCTTTTTTGATAGGAACAGAGAATCAATGGGATTGTTGGTGTCGTTCTCTCCTTCAACCCCAAACCCATCCTGATTTGTTATTTTTTTTTAATCTCTACATCTTTACTGTTATTAATACACAATAGTTATGATGCTACCTAATTTGACACACTATTTGTGCTCTGTGATGCTATGCTATAGGGTGATTGGAATGGTGCTGGTGTCCACACCCACTACAGGTAACTTAAAAAGGTCATTAATAATTATATGCATGTCTGTTTCCTTAGGTATCACTTTGTAGTATTTAAATTGGGTTGTTGAATAATTTCAGTACCAAGTCAGATGAGAGAGGATGGGGCTTATGAAGTTATTAAGGCGGCTATTAAGAAGCTCAAGTTGGAGGAGGAGGACAATGCTGTTTATGGTGAAGGTAATGAGCGCCGCCTTACTGGTATGGAACTGTTTTTTTAGCACATATGGCTCTAGTTGAGCTTGTATGAAAATGTTGTATTATGATGTGGGCTAATGCAACTATCTGGCTGCAACTGCCATAGATTTATAAAAAAAAAGAATTGTGGTATCTCTTTATGCATTGGGAAAGGGATATAGTATATTTGTTGCATGTCCCTAACTTTGACTAACAATCATTCCTTTTGCCAGGTGCTTTGGTTCAGAGATCCAAGAGCTTTGAGAAGGACCGACTAATTGACACAATGAGAGATTCTGATCCTCGTGAAGTTTATAAACTATTTTTTGTTGTTAGTTTACCATTATTTGACTTATTTAGTATAAAATTTGTTAGTTGGGGTAAAGTGAGACTTATTTGTTAGTTGTAAAATTTTTTAAGATAGAAATTTTGTTTCTAAGTTGAACTAAGTCAAGCCATTGCACATGTATATAGACGACACTCCCATGGGCATCCCAGAACAAAAATTTTTATTTTTGGAATTTTTTATGATTTACAGTGAATTTTTGAAATTTAATTTTTTTTTAATTACCCATGACTTTTGGCGGCGTTTCAAAAGTGCCGGGAAAACAAATTTTTTTTTATATGTCAAAGCTTTTTAGCGGCGCTTATGAAACGCTGGTAAAGGCCATATAAACGCCGGGATTACCCTCCAAACGCCGGAAAAACCCAAACAAATCTTGCGACACTTTGTAAACGCCGGGAAAAGTAAAATTTCGGGCGGCACTTCTGAAACGTCGGCAAAAGGGCCTGTAAACGCCGGGAAAAACTTTTGCCGACACTTGCATTTGCGGCACTTGCTCAAACGCCGGGAAAAGTCTTTAGTGGCGTTTTTTACTGTATTTAGTGGCATTTGTAAGTGCCGGGAAAGGATAGTTTTCTTGTAGTGCCATTTCGAATCGAATTAATTGCGAACTACACATTTTTCGAATCGAACCCGAATCGAATTAATTTTTAGCAGCCCTAGTTATATCAGTAGTTTATACATTAATTTTTTCTCGCGGGACAAAATTCACACGGTTTCCTTTTATCGGTATGAACTTTGAAATGAGTGTTTTTAAGTTGAAAAATTGTTCATGAAAAAATACATCATAGACGCATTTCCTGGTATGAACTATGAGAGATGAGAGACAGTCATCTAGGCCGGAGAGAGGAGTGACAGCCGGAGAGACAGCCAATCGCCGAGAGCGTCGGCTAGATTTTAGAGATAGAGGGAGAGTGAGTTAGGGAGAGGTGGAGAGAGAACTAGGTTATTGAGATTTGAGAGAGATGGAGTGTCGGCTAAGTTAAATTATGACTTTCTATCTTGGATTTTAATTTCATCAGGTAAATGAACGTCCGATGTTATTATGAGATTCGAACCATAAAAGTAACCGAACCCATTTCGATCGAACCAGGCTAGGTTTGAGTTTGGTTTGAATTAATTTCGAACCGAACCTGGTTTGGTTCATTTCAATTCGAACTCATTTCGAATCGAATTAAACTCGAATCAAACCCGAATCAAATCACGAACTACGAATTTTTTTGCCAGCCCTACATGAAGTGTTGAAATCCTCCTTGTTGTAAATATAAATATATATATAAATACTCTTTTGTACATGTCATATTGGGTGTCCTGATTTTAGTCTAAAGAACTTCGAACATATTTCATGCTTCATATTTTGCAATATTTTTTTTTCTTAAACTCCAGACTGTATTTTCTTCTTTCGAAAATTAAGTCCTCTAATTTAAAGATAAACAGTCTTTCTTTGTGGAACGATTTTGCAGAGCTATGAAAAATTACTTTCTAATCTCAATATTTTTTTCCGAAACAAAGACAACTTCATTTTTAAGCAACACATATGTATTCTCACAAAATAAACATTTCGGGTAGGATTTAGTATTTTGTTCTTTATGATTTCAATTAGAAATCAGAAAGATACCCACTTTTGTCAAAAAAAAAAAAAATTGGATAGGATTCATACAAAAGAAAATTGAACTATAAAAATTAAAAAATATAGTTGACGAAATAGAGGGAGGTAACACTTAGGTAACCAAACCCGACCTAATACTTCTTAAAAATATCCTATACAATGCTAATAAAATTCTTCCTCTTATATAAAATAAAATCATATTATATATTAGAAAATAAATTCAAAAGGTTATTAACGAAAAAAACTAAAAACTTAAATCTCTAATTCCAGTACCTTTCTCTTACACCATGATTACTCCAATTACCATACCAGTAACAACACAAATTAATTTAAAATTATTATTCTCATCTTGCTATATATCATGTTATATTGTATTTTTATAAACAAGAACAATAGTATAATTATGCTTTTGGAATAGCTTTTAATTTATATATAATATACTATGTGATTTGTTTAAGAAATTATAATTATATTTAAAAATAAAGATTTTTTTAAATATTTGTGACATGTATCCGTTCTGAATCTGAATATGAAATGAACCTCACAAGAATATCTATCTATTCAAAATATAAAAACTAAACTCAAAATATCTACAAATACAAACCAAATTCAGTTTGAAAATAATAAATATATAACTCGAAATTTGAACCCAAACACTTTAAAATATAAATTCAAACATAATAATTTCCGAATCCGACCCGCTGTGATAGCACCACTAATCATGCATCGCGTATCGAATAAAATATTTATTCAATATAGCTACAGTTAACCAATTAAGATGAAAGGATAGCGAATAGGACTGATAGATAGTAGTTATCAACCATATACAACTGTGCTCAGACTAGAAACACTATCATGTAGCGGCATGTACCAGTCATGTTTTTATCAGCATATGCTTTCTGTGATATTGTTGCATACAGTGTTTTTCAGAATTCTGTGATCGGCGAGTAATGAAGCATCCTCAAATTGTAAATTTGATGGTCTTATAACAATTGATGCTGTGTTAAATATAACTTCTTTCTAAACTTCACATTGAAATTTAACAAATTCCAGAAATATATTGGATGATGGTGGTGATGCTGGTATCAGCGGTGGTGGATAACAAATTCCAGAAATATATTGCGAGTTTCAATGTTTTCAAATCATATCATCTATCTCAAATCGTTAGCTTTTGTATCGTATCATGTATCGTGTATAGAATCAACCCTTTATTCAATACAGCTTGCTGGTTACTAGTACCTTTCTTTTAAATCTCCTCTTAACAGTATCTATTGTAGCTACAGTTAACCAATTAAGAGAAAAGGAAAGCCAATAGAACTAATAACAGTTATGAGACTATGCAGCAGCATGTACAGTGATATTGTTGCATACAATATTTTGCAGATTTCTATGATCGTTGAGTAAATGTTCCAGTTATAAGGCTGTGCTCCACATAGAGGAGGTGAAACATCATTAATGGTAAGGGAAGGAAAGAGAAGGGGGTGAAGGAGGCTGAAATTTCATCTAGTATGCACCTAGATTCGAAGGTGAAACGATCGCTAACATTTCTTTTAGATTTTGAGCCTAGTTCACCTCCGTGCTCCTCCTCTCCTATCCATTCACCTCCAAATTTCAAGATTCTGGAGCAAGTATGTCACGATCGGAGGTGAATTTGATGAAGGAAGATAGGAGCTGTGCGGATTTGGGGATAATTCAATCAGCCGTTGAAGAGAAGGAGATGGCGGGCAGCCCAGAATTTGAAACTGAAACGCTGCAGGTGGGACCAGATTTAAGGGCAGAAACCGTTCCTTTTAAAGAGACATTAAATTGGGAAGTGGGGTCACCCTCGTTAACACTGGAGGAGATTGAGGCAACATAGAATGGAGAGGAGGGTCACCAGACGGTTAGAGAGGTTTGTTATTCTCTGCCATCGTTATTGCTGACATGGCCGTTCGCGGTACATTTGAATGATCCACTGTATCTTTTACCAAATTACTTTGTTTCTTTTGTTCGCCTATATAAAAGCTGGCTTTGTAATCATTTGGATTATGCCAATTTTGAATGAAAGTTACTATTTCCTCTTTTCTTTTCTTTCGCTATTTCTCTGAAATTGTTCAAGTAGCTTGCTTTTGGCTCAATTGCGATTTCAATTGTATCGTCAGATCTTGGATCTGACATTTGGTATCAGAGCCTTTCCGATCACAACTGGGCAAGCAGAGGAACACTACGGTGCGACGCGCTTCCATGGCAACGCGCGCCAAAACTGCTTTCAGGTTGATGGAGAGATGGATCCGGATCTAGCTGTGATCCAGGATCAGTTCTTCCGATCCGAGTTATCGCAAAAGGAGCTTGCGACTCGGGTTGGTCAAATGGAGGGTCGATTGGAGGAGAATAGTCAGGCGATGAGCAAGATGATGAATATGCTGGAGTCTATGATGCATACAGTGGCACTGGAGAAGGGAGAAAATAGTGGCATCGGTCAATATCGAGGTGAGCGACCCAGATTCACAGCTAGTCCAAGGCGACCTGTAGTGGAGGAAATCGGTGGTGGAGAGGAGTCCATGGGAGAGAAGGACATGAGGCAAGGTGATTACCAGCAACCTCCCCCGAGAACTCAGCTACCTCGAGTCGATTTTCCAGTATTTAGTGGGGCAAATCCAGTCGATTGGGTTGAAGAAAGTGATTTTTACTTTGATTGCTATCAAGTAGCTGAACATTATAAGTCCAGGATGGCTTCCATGCATTTTACGGGAGATGCTAGAGAATGGTACCGATGCATTAAAATCAACAACCAGCATCCACCATGGGTAATTTTGAAAGAAGAGGTGTTGTCTAATTTTGTGAATGAAGTGGGTAAGCCAATGGAGGAATTTAAGAAAGTGCAGCAAATTGGCAAGGTAGATGAATATGTTGCTAGTTTCATGAGGGCAAAGGCAAGGTTGATGCATAGAACTAACATTGACCATGAAGAGTTCTATGTGGGCAGTTTCATAGGAGGGTTAAGGGAGGAAATTAAGAACACCGTTGATTTGTTTGAAACACCAACCCTCAAAACAACCATTAGTTATGCCAGAAAAATAGAAATTACTCTTGAGGGTAACTCTAAGAAATGGAATTCAGTCAAACCACCAGTCTATCAAAGGGTCATAAAGGGAAATGACCAGTACCAGTACAGAAAAGGGGATGGCTTGTCATTGACCACAAAACCTCCAGCTCCAAATCAGATCCAGTTGTCCTTAGAGGAGAAGAAAGCCAAGGGGTTGTGCTTTAGATGCAATGAAAAATACCATTACGGCCACAAGTGCAATGGTAATGGGCTACATTCTTTAGAAGCCGAGATGGAGCAAGAAGGTGAAGGGTTTGAGGAAATAGCCGAAGGAGTAATAGTAGAAGAAGTGGTTGAAGAGCAACATGAAGATGTACTGGTGAATCAAGCAACCATCAGTGTCTGCATTAACAATGGTGAGAGTAATACTGGTACACCTAGATTCAAGGGGCAAATTGGTAATCTTCCCATATGTGTTTTAGTTGACAGTGGTAGTACCCATTCATTTATCAGTCCAACCATTGTACAAGCACTTAGCCTCAAAGGGAAACCGACTACTTCTCTTACTTTTAGAGTTGCCAATGGACACAAAATGTCCTCCAAAATGTTGTGTACTGGTGTGGTGTTCTCAGTGCAAGGTCAGGAGATTGAGAGTGATTTAAGGGTTTTGGATGTCCCAGGTTATGACATAATATTGGGGGCTGATTGATTGAAAGGGTATGGGTCTAAAATTGATTATGATGAAGGCATTGTGAGTTGGAAGCAAAAAGGGCAAATTGTTAAACTGAAGATGGAGGAGGTATTTGCTAAAGTTAGGATGAGGGAGCAAGAGGTGGATATTCAAAAGGAATTGAAGAAGGGCAGTCAAATTTTCATGACACAATTATTTAGCATTGTTGCCACTGTAGAAAAAGAAGCAGTAGCCAGGGACCCAAGAGTGCAGTCTATTGTAGATGAGTTTGAAGCAATCTTTCAAGAACCCACAGCCCTACCACCTCAAAGATCAGTTGATCACAAAATACCTTTAAAGGAAGACTCAAAACCCGTTGCTTTGAGACCCTACAGATTCTCATACTTTCAAAGACTAGAATTGAAAAAAATAGTTACTGAATTGCTGAAAAATTCCCTTATCCAACCCTCCCAAAGCTCCTATTCCTCTCCTGTGCTACTTGTTAAGAAGAAGGATGGAAGTTGGCGGATGTGTGTTGATTATAGAAAACTGAATGAGAATACTGTCAAGCACAAATTTCCTATCCCAATCATTGATGACCTATTAGATGAACTTAAGCATGCAGTTTATTTCTCAAAACTGGACCTTAGGTCAGGGTATCATCAGATCCGTATGTTTGAAGATGACAAGCACAAAACTGCCTTTCAAACATATGATGGCCTTTTTGAGTTCAATGTCATGCCTTTTGGTTTGACCAATGCACCTGCTACCTTTCAATCCCTCATGAATTCCCTCTTCAAACCCCATTTGAGAAAATATATCCTTGTGTTTTTTGATGACATATTGATATATAGCTCAGATCTAGATTCTCATCTTCACCATTTGAGAACAGCATTACAGATCTTGAGAGAAAACAACCTGTTTGTTAAGCTTAGCAAGTGTGATTTTTGTGTTGAGAAAATTGAGTATTTAGGCCATGTGATCTCTAAGGGAGGGGTAGCTACAGATCCTAAAAAAATAGAAGCAATGGCTCAGTGGCCTGTGCCTAAAAATATAAAAGAATTAAGGGGTTTTTTGGGTTTGACTGGTTATTACAGAAAATTTGTAAAGGGGTATGGCATTATTTCAAAACCACTTACAGAACTTTTGAAAAAGAATGCTTTCAGGTGGAGTCCTGAGGCACAAGCAGCTTTTCAACAGTTAAAAGAAGCTATGATGAATGCTCCAGTCCTTTCATTGCCTGATTTCAGCAAACCTTTCACTGTGGAGACTGATGCTTGCAAAGATGGTATTGGGGCAGTGTTACAACAAGGAAGGAGACCCATAGCCTTTCTCAGTCAGAAGTTGAGCCCAAGAAATCAAAAATTGTCCACTTATGAGAAGGAATTTCTGGCCCTTGTAATAGCAGTGACAAAATGGAGACACTATCTAATTGGAGGCAGATTTGTGATCAAAACTGATCACATCAGCCTTAAGTACTTGGTTGAACAGAAAATTCATACATCCACTCAACATAAAGGATTGAGCAAGTTGCTCGGGTTGAATTTTGTGATTGAATATAAGAAGGGGTGTAAGAATGTGGTAGCTGATTCATTGTCAAGAAGAGAGGAGGGTAAAATGGGAATTGAGATGGATGTTGAAGCAACCAGCATTTTAGCTGTAAGTGAGATCAAGCCAAAATGGATGGAAGATATTCACATAAGTTACAAGGATGATAAGTGGATAGAAGCCATCAAACAACAATTATCAAATGACAGTGATAAACAAGCTGATGATAGTGGCAAGTTTAGTGAACACCTGGGAGTTTTGAGATTTAAGGGAAGAATTTGTGTGGGAAATCATGGTGATTGGAGGCAAGACATTATAAAAGCATGACATGATTCTTCCATGGGGGGTCATTCAGGGGTGACAACTACCTACCATAGGCTTAAGAGGTGTTTTTACTGGCCTGGACTCAAAAATGATGTGCATCAGTACATACAGAAGTGCCACACTTGTCAACTCAACAAGCATGAGCTGGTTTCAAGTCCTGACCTGTTACAACCCCTCCCTATTCCTGATGAGGCATGGTCAAGTGTGGGTATGGACTTCATCACAGGTTTGCCAAAATCCAAGGGCATGGAGGTAATTATGGTAGTGGTGGATAGGCTAACTAAGTATGCCCATTTCATTGGCATTTCTCATCCTTACAAGACCATTGATGTGGCCCAAGCCTTTTTGGATTTTGTGTATAAACACCATGGGTTACCACATACCTTGATAACTGACAGGGACCCGATTTTTACCAGTAAGTTTTGGCAAGAACTAATGAGTTTATTGGGGGTAAAACTCAATATGAGTACATCCTACCACCCCCAAATCGATGGACAAACTGAGCGTGTGAACCAATGTTTAGAAGGTTATCTGAGGTGTATGGCACACGATAAGCAAAAGAATTGGGCATTCTACTTACCTTTGGCTGAATGGTGGTACAATACCTCGTTCCATAGCTCCATCAAAACCACTCCATTTGAAGCATTATATGGATACCCTCCTACACAACTGGCATTGGGTAGTGCACCTAAAAGTTCAGTGGAAGCCGTGAATCTGATGTTAAGAGATAGGCAACAGACCCTGATTGCATTAAAGGCAAATTTGGAGAAGGCCCAAAATAGAATGAAGCAGCATGCTGATAAGAAGAGGAGTGAACGATCATTCAAGGAAGGAGATTGGGTCTACTTAAAATTACAGCCGTATAGGCAAAGTTCGGTCTCAGGGAAGGGAAATCAGAAGTTAAATTCTAAGTTTCATGGCCCTTTTGAGATACTTCAGAAAGTGGGGACAGTAGCTTATCGTTTGAAGTTACCAGCTGGGTCTTCTATTCACCCAGTTTTTCACGTGTCTCAGCTCAAAGGGCGGATTGGTAATAGGTTGACTGTATCTTCCACCCTACCATTAGTTGGAGCTGGTGCAGAGCCACCAAAAAGGCCTGAAGCAATACTAGCTAGAAAGATGGTGAAACGTAACAATGCCGCTGAAACTCAAATTCTAGTTCAGTGGAAAGGGGAAGAAATTGAGGATGCTACTTGGGAAGATTACTGCTTAATGGCTAAGCAATACCCAGAATTTATTCTCGAGGACGAGAAAGCTTTCAAGAGAGGGGCATTGTCACGATCGGAGGTGAATTTGATGAAGGAAGATAGGAGCTGTGCGGATTTGGGGATAATTCAATCAGCCGTTGAAGAGAAGGAGATGGCGGGCAGCCCAGAATTTGAAACTGAAACGCTGCAGGTGGGACCAGATTTAAGGGCAGAAACCGCTCCTTTTAAAGAGACATTAAACTGGGAAGTGGGGTCACCCTCGTTAACACTGGAGGAGATTGAGGCAACATAGAATGGAGAGGAGGGTCAGCAGACGGTTAGAGAGGTTTGTTATTCTCTGCCATCGTTATTGCTGACATGGCCGTTCGCGGTACATTTGAATGATCCACTGTATCTTTTACCAAATTACTTTGTTTCTTTTGTTCGCCTATATAAAGGCTGGCTTTGTAATCATTTGGATTATGCCAATTTTGAATGAAAGTTACTATCTCCTCTTTTCTTTTCTTTCGCTATTTCTCTGAAATTGTTCAAGTAGCTTGCTTTTGGCTCAATTGCGATTTCAATTGTATCGTCAGATCTTGGATCTGACAAAGTAATCCATCACAGACAGATCCGGTCCCACCTTCCTTCCCTTCCGCTCTTTTTCCCTCCCTCTGTGTACCCCCCAACTGGAGCAGACCTTAAATGTCTGACACTTATCTTGCCCCCTTTTAACTATCGTTTTTATATTCAATCATGCTCAAATTGTAAATTTTTAATTTGATGGTCTATAATGATTGTTGTTGTGTTAAATATTACTTGTTTCTAAAATTTATATTAAAATTTAACACATTGGCAGTCTTTGTAAACTGTGTTGTGAAAATACTCATAATTGTAATGTGACATTATTCACAACGAACTCTGCTTTGAAACAGGTAAGAAAAAATCACCACGACAAATCATTCTTTTAATTATCTCCCTTGTGCATTATTGGACAGGTCGGGTCAAACCTCAAGTACAGGACTGTCTGTCTCTCTGGCTGCCGGTGGACACGGAGGCTAATCCAATCTCTAGTTGGCATCCAGATGAACGACATCATCACCTGAGCAATATGGAACACCATCCCCTGTTGAGATTGAGCTCCCGATGGTTTCTTTATGAAGAAGTTGCGCAATAAATGACCGACTCTGGTTCTAATGGCCAATTTTGACTTAGCTAAAATTTACCCAACCCTTTGTGGCTTGTTGTCAGGCCCTTCTTGTGACTTAGAGTTATAAAGTTAGCTTTTATATTGCTGGTTTTATATGTAGTTTATCTTGTGGATTGCGTTTATTGTTGTTATTGGGCTCTCTTTTGTTGCGGGTATTAGGTAATGAACACATGATGCTGTAAATTAACTTTTTCTTGAATGAAAAGGGCTTCGGCCTCTCTTATCAAAAATTGTAATGTGACATTATACCATAATAAAATTGAGAAGGCACCATGCAGTAATTTTATTTTGTAATATAATCATCCCCGTTTAATATGCAGATACTAAAGTATCTTCATCAAAGCTAGCACCAGACACTTGGCTTTCTGCGAGATAAACGAATTCAAGGAAAATCAGAAATAAAAAAAAAATTGCCTACTTAATAGAGTGCATTCACGCCCCATCATAGTAGATTCATCAAGTAACCAACAAACTAACATCCACAAACCGCTAACACATAACAAACAGAAAATTCATAAAAAGGAAAAAAAAGAAAAACACAGTCACCAGAACTACAGATTAACACTAGATCCATTTAAGTCCTCAACAACACAGCCAAGTGTGCCAGATATTATTGATACCTTCCAGTAGAATTTGGGTCTACCAAAATGCTGGATAAACATATGATGCAGCAGATTGGTTGATCAGTCAACAGTCAGCTTGCGGCGCCTGAACCTCACCATGACCTCTCCCTTGATACCAACAACCATAGCGTTCCAGTTGTTCTCAGGGAAGGGGGAAATCAGCTCAAACTCAAAGTTTCTGAGGAGAAGGCTCCATATTGCCTTTATCTGGAGATACGCAAACGGCTCCCCCAGGCACCCGTGCCTCCCTCCACCAAATGAAACGTAAGAGAACTGTCCTGCCGCCTTATCCTCTTCCCTTCCTGATGCAAATCGATCTGGGTCATAGCTGCGATTTAAAGAGTGTGGTGACTTGTTAGGTTTATGTAAAGAAATCATTTGCTATATAGGTGTCAAGTATCATTTTGCTTCAGCGAATGCAATGAGACCTGATCTATTATAAAAAAAAAAAAAAAAAAAACAGATTTTGCATGGCATTGCATGCATTTCAGCACACCAGTCACTGAGAAGGTACCTCGAGCAGAACACACTGCAAATACTAACAGCTGTGCAAGGGCTTAAGATCTATCATACAGACTGGCCCAAGTCACCACTTAGGTCAGACATGCATACACAACTTAACAGGATGTATATAATTGATCGTGCAGTCTAGTATGCAGACCAGTGTGGCTAACACCATTCCTAATTGCTAATCATTATATGCTAATATTTAGATGCCATGCTTGACACATTTTCATACTACAACTAGACTTAAAGCACATTATAAAGTTAAAAAAAAAAAAAAAAATTGAGGTTGCAGTGGTGCTGATAGCCTGATACCTATCAGGGTCCTTGTAGATATGTGGCAGACGGTTAGCAAAAGCAGGGGATGTGGCCACAATATGACCCTTGGGAATATCATACGCCTTCCCTTCCTTGGTGGTCACAGTGAAGTCGCTGTGGGACTGCCTCAGAAGCATGATAAGAGGTGGGTGTAGCCTCAATGCCTCCTTGATGCACCGGTACAGGACGTCCATCTCAGCCAGAATATCGTGGTCAATTGTATCGCCGTGGCGCTTGAGTATCTCCTTCTGCTCCTCCACAGCAGCTGTGAAGAAGTTCTTGTGACGCATCATGTAGGCCCCAGTCCATGTGGAGGTGATTGAACTGGTGTGCTGACCAGCAAAAAGAGCAGCAATTAAGAGACCAGTGACTTCAGCTTCAGTTGTGGGACGGCCATCCTTGTACCTGGGGATGCAATAATCCAGATTAGATTAGTTAACATTAGATGTGGACAAGTATAGTGCACAAGTATGGATGGAGCATGTGCAGTGTAGCCAGGTACCTTGCTGCAAGTAATTTTGAGAATTTCGTGAGAATAGAGTAGTAGATTTAGGAATTGGAGTCACTTGACTTGTTGTAAATACATTTTTTATCAATTGAATTGTTAGTAGGCATTAAAGTCACTAACCTTCAAAAAAAAAAAAACATGTGCAAGTCATATTTGGTGGCCCAGCTATTAAGCTTGCGGGTTCTACTAATTTTAGCATGAGCAGTACCGCCTGCTAGTTTATAAGACTTTGATAAGTGGCTATAATAATCAAGTATGAGATGAAAGAGAGAATCCAATACATATGATGCACATGCTATCAGATTTACAAAAAGATGTAAACAAGAGTAATGATTTAGTAATAAAGACCACAAAAAAATGTGTTTGCTGTTTCCACCAATATGTACTTGGGTATTTACTTTTGAGCCGGCTATGAGGTTTACATAATATCAACAGCTGTAGGCTTAGCATTTTCAAAGGCACAGGAACCATCTTGCATGATCTGCTAAACTCTTCAACCACATAAAGCAAGGAAAAAAAAAGGCTCCAAAAAGTAACCTGGAGTCAATGAAGGACTGAAGCATATCCTGTTCAGGGGGCTGACCAGAGGCCTTGCGGGAATGGATGATGGAGGCAAAGATCTCTGCCAGACGGGCCCGGGCCCGGTCACGCTTGCGGTGGGCTGGGATTGGGAGGTAAGGGAAGAGCACGCTGACAGGCCGCATGCCATTATCCAAGTCATGGAACAGTGCCGACACATCATCGAATAGCTTTTCTCTGACTTCACGACCAAGCAGGCATCGACTGGCGGTTAAAATAATAAGGTGCTCCAGTTCATATTTCAGGTCCACGGTGCCACTTTCACCCCATTTTGAAAAGTACTCCTGGAGAGAAGGAAAGAGGGGTTAAAATAGTACAAACCCCTCTGCCAGCACATTAAATTCCTGAATGGAAGGACTAAAACAATACCTATGCAATAAATGGCATTGCATGCAATAATAACGTCTCTAAGCATTTTTATAGCAATTTTATTTCGTTTTCAGCAATTAAAATCCTTGTCCTCTTGCAAAAATGAACTGCTTGGGAAAGATCAATGTATGACTAAGCTGAAGTACTGGTTACATTGTTAAATAGGGTTATTTACAAAGCTATGGTGACAATACTTGGTCATAACTCATAAGGCACACTTAGTTGAAAAACATTGTAACTAAGGTAGAGTGACGACAATCTGAAATTGGTTGATGAAACCAATCCAAGCTATAGTATTAATATAACAAATAAGTATCAAGACAAGTACAACTGCCTGCATTATGTATTGAACAAGTAGGTGAGATATGATATAACACAGAGGGTACGAAATAGATATATGAATGAAAAACTATTGACATGTTGTCATGTCCCACAATTAAATTAACAAGTTCACAAATCATTTATTCCCTATCATATAAGGGTTTGGCCAATAAAGTTAAATTATTTCCGTCAGAAAAAATATTCTATTATCAACGTTACAAGTGGTATAGTCAGTCTTGAACAAGTAACTTTTATTATAATCTTCAAATGATTTCCAAGGATCCTGACCGCATAAATAATAAACTAAATAGCAAAAGAAATCCTGTACTACAAAATCAGAAAATCTCAAATGCAGTTGTCATACCACATCAAATAAATGTGAGCTATGAGTTTACAAAACTATAAATTCTGAAAATTCAGAAAAGCAATTAAAATTTGTACCTCAGCTTCAGAAACCATCTGATCCACGTAGCTCTTTAGCTTAGTAACCCTGAGGGCCTCAGTAAAAAACCTAAACTGCTCCTGTCTGATTGAGTAGTCAACATCAAACACCACACCAGGCCCAAATGTTGGTACATTGAACTGGTACACCTCCTGCTGACTCAAATCGGACTCAGGAGCCTTGAAAAAGTGGCCTGAGACTTCAGGACCCACAAAGAAAGTGATCTTTCGGTTAACCAAGTTCACTGTAAACACACTTCCAATTTTTTCATACTGTTCACGAATCATGGGAATGGGCCCCTTCATGAATTTGACAAGACCGCCTATTATTGGGATAGAGGACTTGATAGAAGGGGGGAGGCGTTTGTTTTTGTTTGATTTTGATCGGAAAATGAGCTTGACAAAGAGGATCGCTATGAGAGAGGCAAATATGATTAGAAGGTAATTCTGATTCTCTGTTAGATCCATGGTGGATCAGATCAGGTCCAACCTGAATTCAAAGAGGTAAAGTGAATTAGATATTACAAATAAAGGATCTGCAAGTAAATCAAGATAAAATTATTGGAAAATTGCATATGCATAAATGCACACTTTAAGAAAGCAAATTGGATACATGAACTACCGGAAAATGAGAATTATGGAACTATTATCCATTAATTAATTAAATCCATAGTACAAGAAACAGATCCATAACAAAATAGCTATATTAAGTGTCTGAACAAAACAAGTTTTGTTATGCTGTTCAGTTTAACGATTAATTGATCCTCTAGCAGTTCAATCAGTGATGCAGAAACATGAATAGCAAGAATACATGTCCATTTCTTTCAAAAAATAATGCATATTTATTTTACGCAACTTAGCAAGCATAAAAAATTTCCACTGGCTTACGTACATTTTTAGCTGGCTTATAAACCGTAAAATTTCGGATAAACTAACCAAACTAAAAAAAGGGTTTTGTCTTTTTTGGAGAAAAATACCCGTAGACAAAGGGGTTTAACATTAGTCGACTAAAAACCAAAACCAATCATCGAATGCGGTACAGACGAAAATCAAAGAACGATCTGCATTTTGAATTTGAACAAAATCTAACTCGAAAACACATAAATTACAGCAAGAGATCAATAAATAAGTATTAAATCAGATCAAACTCTCGTTCGATCTAACAAATCTGAGATTGAAGAGAGAGGAACTCACTGAAACCCAGCCAAGTGAGGAGGAGCGGGCCCGAAGGGTTTTGGGAGAGAGATATAGCCACTGTAGTGACAAGTAAGCTTATATAAGAGGGGTTAGGAGGGAGAAAAGATTCCCTCGTGGAGAGAGATGAGAGAGGGAGAGAGTGAGGAGAATATCTGATTTAGTAAAAGGTTATTTAACACGAACAGCGGAACAGGGGGCGTAAATCAGCGGAAGGATAGAAATACCAGCGAGGGGAATATTTGTCACCTAAGGTAGCCAAACGCTGATCTTAAATCTGGTCCATTAATTATATATTTGGACGTTCCGGATTGAAACTCAAACGGTGAGGTAATGAAGAAGATCTGGACTCGTATTACCTGGGCCCTGGCCGAGTAGCGACAGTAAACCAGTCCAGTGCACTGCATGTTGCTTATCTTTTTATTCAGGCCCGTAAGCACCCACTTGGCTGTTACGGTTTAGTGAGAGAAACGAATGGTGACAAGATGCGAGATAGACAGCGCGCGATAGAGAAGAAAGCGTGTGTCGTTCGTGCGAGTGCGTATCCTCTAAGATATCTCATATTTTGCGTGACCGACGTGTCCTGCGCCTATTCGGGGTAACGTAGGGGGCCAATATTATTTGAGCTTTGAGATTCGCGCAGAACGTATTGCAACGGTTGAAATTTTCCAAAAAAGTCACGCAGAATATGAGATATCTCAGAGGATGCGAATTCCGTTCGTGCCTGGTGGAGTTGCCACTGATTTTCTGTTGATGCTAAATGCTATGACGTAGTAATTAGCATAGCATTCGGTGGTCCATTGCACAAAATGCGCTCGCAGAGTCGCAGGGCATCAACTTGCGACTCGCTACAGTATTGAGGGCGATATTAAAGAAGATCGGAGATTTGGATTAGTAAAGGGATCCTCTGCAGCCTGCACACTTTAGTATTAATTGGCAGTTTGGCACCGGATTGTGTCCCAAGATCGACCTTGATGAGTTATTGAGGTCCTGAGGACGTCTAAAACCAAAAATTTTATTTATACCATAATAATAAAAAATAAACCAAAACACTCTGATTTTGGAAGAATTTCATATCTACCCAAGCCGCAGGTTGACTTGGCGGCAACCCCAGAATCCAAAAAATATATTGTAATATTAAATATATTTAGGTTTTGAGGGGCCTCCAAACCAATCTGCGGCACTCCACTCCAAGAATGGATCCACATATTGGTTTGGAAGCCCTAATAGATGTGTTTTGGTTTATTTTTTTTAAATGGTATGAATAAAAATTTCGGCTTCTAAAAGCTCCAATTTTTAAAGAATGGAGCAATTCATTCATATAGTTTTTGCAAAACAAATTTTACTATGTAAGGCCGTCTAATAAAGAACTGATGAACAATTAAATACAACGGTAACATGTTAAATAAAATACTTGATATATTTTATTCAGAAAAATCAACATTTTACTATTTTAGTATCCTTTAAATCACTTTCAATCTTCAACTATTAAATCACTTGTATATTTGCCATGCCGCTGAAAGCTGCGTGAAGTAGTTGGTAGCAATTAGCAAAGGACAAGAACATTTTGTTTTCTATAATTGGAATAGGTGGTATACAGTATACCGTGCAAGTTGTTCATCGCAAGATTTCTTGTGTCCTTAGTTGTTAATTCTTCGTGTGGTTCGTGTTCGCAATGCAAGCTTTAATAAATTTGAGATTCTACAATTCCCGATTTTTTATTAATATCCAAAAAATAAATAAAATTTAAAAAAATATCCAAATTCCGACTGAATCTCGAAAACTACCCAAACCGGTTATCCAATAACCGGATTTGGGACAAATTTCCGGTTAATAAATTCCCGGACTCAAAAATATATCCGGTTAACCATTAACTGGAAAGTTATATTTTTTTTTTTAAAATAACATATCCGGTTAATGGTTAACCGGAAACTTGTCTTTTTTTTTGTCTTTTTTTTTAAAAAACAAAAAAAAATTAATTTTTTTTATTTTTTGTATTGAAATATTAGAAATGTTGAATATATTTCTTTAAAAATAGATGAAATACAATATGATTTGATTTATTAGAAAGACTGCAACAAATAATCCGGATCAATATTTTTCAGGCCGGATTTTTCACGGCTGCAAGAAAAATTAATATATTTCTTTATGTGTTATTGGAAAAAAATAAAAATGCTTAGATTCTGAGTTATTGATCCGGTTCAAAAGTCACTTCTATGTAATCCAGGAAATATTGTGATCCTTCTAGGACATTTAATTTATGAAAAGTTGTATCTATTTTTGAAAAAAAACAAAAACTTTAAGTTATTTAATTATTGTTATTAAAAAAGAATTATTAAAATAGATACAACTTTTTATAAATTAAATGTCGTAGAAGGATCACAATATTTTATGGATTACATAGAAGTGACTTTTGAACCGGGATTAATAACTCAGAATCTAAGCATTTTTATTTTTTCCCAATAACACAAAGAAATATATTAATTTTTCTTACAGCCGCGAAAAATCCGGCCTGAAAAATATTGATCCAGATTATTTGTTGCAGTCTTTCTAATAAATCAAATTATATTGTATTTCATCTATTTTTAAAGAAATATATTCAACATTTCTAATATTTAAATACAAAAAATTAAAAAAATTAAAATTTCCTGTTTTAAAAAAAAAAAAATACAAGTTTACGGTTAACCATTAACCGGATATGTTATTTTTTAAAAAAAAATATATATATATATAACTTTCCGGTTAATGGTTAACCGGATATATTGTTTTGAGTCCGGAAATCCATTAACCGAAAATTTGTCTCAAATCCGGTTATTGGATAACCGGTTTGGGTAGTTTTCGACATTCAGTCCGGGTTTGGATATTTTTTAAAATTTTATTTATTTTTTGGATATTAATAAAAAAAATCGGCTACAATTCAATTGGGCAAACCTCTGGAACTTTTTTACTGAAAAGGATGGAAATAATGCTGAAAGTATATCAGAAAAATTGTTAGGTTTCAAAACAAAGCTTCTATTAATTGTTCCGAGAAAGTATAAACTCAATCTAATGTACATTTAAATAACTGGATAGAATGCTTATTTATAGCTTGTTCGGTATAAATTATTTTTCCATTTCCTCGCAAATAAAAAAAAACTCGTCAATAACTTCTTCATAGTATTCCATATAATACAATTGAGTAAATAATATTTCAGACATAATTTTACAATTTATGAACTTCACTAAATAAAGAATTATTTTTAATATAGTAAAATTGAAGTTAAAATATACGAATGATTAATATAGATAATTAGGGCTACTTATCATCCTAATACATATTGTTAATAATTTTCAGCTGTCAATATTTAGCGGACGAGATGAGATAACACAGCTAACGGAACATTAAAATAAAATGACACCGACATATATGTAGGGCTGTACAAAATTGCTCAAACTCGTAACTTACTTGCAAACTGCTCGCTTTAACTCGCTCATTTACAACTCGAGTTGACTAACTCGTTTAATAAATAAGCTGAGTTTGAGCATACCCCAACTCAAGTTACACAAAATCCATCACAATAAATCTCATGCCCTTCTAAATGACTCCTAAGTTGTTGTTTAAATTTTTTATTTTGTTAGTTGTCCTATTATTTATGTTTGAATTGTTTCTATTTAGGTAAACTCTTATTAAATTATTTAAATTGTTTGTGCTTAGATAAACTTTTACTAGTATATAACTATAATTAAGAAAACTGACTGGTCAAACAAGTTATAAATGAGTTGCGAACCAACTCGAGTTGGCTTTACAGCTCGTTATTGACATCCCAACTTGAATTGACTCGCTCACTTACAGCCCTACATATATGTGAAATGTTTAATTCTATATCTACTAATAAGACTTGACATTGGGACATATATTTGCAATGGTTAATTCTATATCTACTAATAAGAATGTACAAGACAAGAACACCATTTATCCTCCATTGCCTAGCCAAAACTTTATTGATCCTCAATTTCATAAGAGGCATCAATCTTCTTCTCCAGTGACAATGGTGCAGAGAAATTCAATGGAGAAAACATGTCATCATAGGTCGATTGAGGTGCTGGTTTAAACTCATATGGACCTGCCTTAGGTCCCCAAGCCTGCAAGTACAATGCGAAAGGTGTAAGGGAAAAAAAACCCTAAAAATATTGTTCTTCTTTCACTTAGCACAACTAGTAGACACCACTTCAGTGTCAATCTAATAGCGGCCAACAATGCATTACACATGATGCATACGATAATTAACTTCACATTGTTTGCTTTACTTGATTTGGATAAAATAAACATTACACTATTACAGTACCAGAAGGCACGAGTGCCGAGTATAAATATCATGGATAGAAGTTGGTACAAGCCATACAGGTATCCTACAAGGTAAAATAAACATTTTCGAACTTAAGAGGGCAAACAGCTATATCAGGTACCAGCTTCAAACTCGTGAGCATACAGCTACATGCTGATACACATGGAAATACTTGTAAATGTATGATTTTCCGATATCAGTAAACAATATTCTTTTTCTGTTAAAAAAAATTAAAGAAGGGCACCTGATTTCCTTCTTCATCAAAGCCTCTATCCCACATATGCAACTCTCCATTCCGGTAAATGGACATGTCAGATGTACAATACGATGCGCCACTCTGTCACCAAAATTTTATTAGTTGGTATTACTTGCCACAATTTGAGAAGAAAAAAAATGAACCAGAAAGGAAATAACATAACTTAAATAATGTACTTTTGTCAGTGACTTACTGGCAAAAATGATCAACAAATTCCCAATAAGAGTGACATACCATATTGACAGGTACAGCAAAAAACCCATATAAATACAGAACAAATACAAATCAAAACATAAACAGTGGTTATATGGTAATGATGGTTTGGTACCATACCTATACTTTGGTTTACACCAGATACCAGTTAAAACAATACAATACTATTACCCCAACCACAATCCCTGACCTGAAATGTTGCAAGTAGATATAAAGCCAGAAAAATATACAGATTATTTTATTTTACTAAGGTGATAAACAGGATGCACACATATAAAAGAGGTTACCCCCCCCCCCCCCCCCCCCCCCCTCCTTCTTCCCACACACACATACACAAAGGAAGAAAGAAAATACCCAGGAATTAGGAAAACCATCAGCTGGAGTGGATCCTCTATACAAGCAGCCCTTTCCACGTTCACATCGGGAGAGGTGGATTGTTGTCAGATGCTCTGCAACATCCTGCATATAATAGAAGATAATCATGAAGATCTCCCTTGAGTATGTAAAATGAATTGGAAGGAGAAATTATTATATTGATAGGGATAAAAGTGTGATCTAAACTTTTACCGCAATAACTTCTTCAGGCTGAGGCCTTTGGTCCTTGGGGCGGTCACAGAAATTCTTGTACTCCTCCATGTCTCTGACAGCATGTGAACTCAGCTGCACATAGCAAATAGCTCATAGAGAGCTAAAGAAAATTAATATATGTTTGCAAAAAATGTGTAACAAACAGAAAGAGAGAAAATTGTCACAATAATCTCACCTCTACATCACACTTCATCTCTTTTGGGCAAGGCTTCACCATATAAAATCTCTGCATGACAAAGAAAAAAAATTATTTTCAACTGTTACCTGCACCTATTCTGTATGTGTTTCTTTTATGTTTTATTTTTGATTTATTTATTTGTGTGCGTGTGTTTTGGGGGGGGTTCCAATTCAAATTTTCCCTTCTGAGTCTGCAGCACAAATATTTCAAGAAACCAAACCAGATAACTCTAATTAGCTATACTTTAAATCTGTAAAAGAAAGGACAAAAATATATGGATAATAATAGAACCATACTTGCCGAAAGGGTTTCTCTGGAGTTCTCCAAAATGCCTGCGATAAAAGAAAGAAAAAAATGATGAAAGAGAAACAGATCAACGATGTACTAATTATCAACATAAGATAGAACAATTAGGTAATATTAATTGTGAGGGAAGAGATAGGAACTTGTTCAAAGTAGAGAACTCTGGAGCCATCCACCATCTCTGTTGCTGGGCACATTAGCATCCTATAGAAATAATAAAATTTTCACCTTTGAGATGTTAGCTTCAATTTCGAGTTTACGTGCCAGAATATGAATCAGAATTGGTCTGTGAAAAAAGAAATTAAATTACACCATAATTCCCCTCAAATGCTAGTACAAACTAAAAACTTTAAAAAAAGAACGCATCATGTGAGAACCGTATTGGTTAAATTGTATATTTACACTGAAATTGAAAATTCAATATCAGTAAACCACCTAATGTTGAAGTAATTATCAGGATCCTTCCGAGCTTGCTCTCTAGAAAACTGCATATACCAAAACTTCAATTATTACTGTACCATTTCATGTGTAATTTTGCTTAGGTTCTTTTTTCAGAATCAATACCTTCTCGCCAGAAAGTGCATCAGCGACAGCACGAGCATGGTCCCAACGGGTTGTGGATTTTCGGAGCCTCTTCAGCAAAGCCAAACCACCAAAAACTAAAAGCGCTTTAAATACAACACCAGGAAACCTACTCCGACCTCCGCCTCCGCCGCTTGGCTCCGCGTCCACACCCATCTCTCGCCTTCTATTAGAGGAATAGAAAGAGAGATGTTATCGGGTTCTATTCTTGCAATGGGGGTGGGGGTGTAAATTCAGGAGGCAAAATCGAGAAGAGTAGCGAGAAAAGAGAAATGCTAGGTTATCATTTCATTTGCCACAGTGGTGAATCACACGGGAGTGCGAAAGTATCCTCTGCGGAGTTTTTCCGTGCGGAGCTGTGCGGAGATTTTAATCTGTCCGTTCGTTTCGAATCGGACGGACCAGATCAGATCTTGCCCGAATTTTAAAAAAACTCAAAATTTGGTGAACCCTTAATCCAGTCCGTCCGATCCGAAACGAACGGACCAGATTAAAATCTCCGCACGGAAAAACTCCACAGAGGATAGCGTTCCCAAGGGAGTTCGGGCTAGAATTGGAGGAATTCATATCACCTGCGGTAACTTAAATTTTGAGCATAGATTGAGACTGTTAGATCAGAATCCGGCTCAATCTGGTCCGAAATGGAATGCATGGGATCCTTTAATATTCGTGTTTAAGAAAATCGGACGGTTATCATATAAACTCAAATTCTGAGTTACCTTAGGTGATATGAATTCGGACACTCAGGTTTGGAGAAGCCACGGAAAACAGCTTCAATCGTCTCAATTCTATTTAAATGGATGCGAACAGTATCACCTAGAGACCGGAGAACGGGAGAAGACAGACTGTACAACAGCGGCGATGAGCAACCTTTTTTTTACTCGTTGGGCTTTCATTTTGTTACTTGAGGCCAATCAGTGACTTTGGTTCGGTTCTGGGCTAAGCCCAAATTTATAGTATTATATAGCACCTAACAGATCTATCCCTCCTCCGCATCGCAAATTTTTATTATTTTGTACAGTGTATTATTTTGATTTTAATATATAAAACATCTTCATCTTACTTTAAAAAGAAATGCATGTTAATTTAACGCAATTGAAATTACATAAAAATATTTAAACAATTGGTCTGAACCGTAAACATGATATGATTAAAATGCACCATTGATTTTGTACTCCAATCATACCCCACATCTTTATCTTTATTCTCGAAGTTCAAACAATCGATCCGAGCCCGCTCAACATGATCTCCATATTAAAATGTGCTTAGAGACCAAATTTTATATTTTTTGGAGTGTTTTTACTATTATTTTAGATAGGTACAAAATCACTGCATTTGGACCATCCAAAAACAGTGATTTTGTACCTATCTAAAAAAATAGTAAAAAGTTTCCAAAAAATATGGTTGTGTCTGGATAGGGCAAGAATAGAGCTAATCTTGGATTAGCTCCACTATTCTTAACCTTGGGTGATCCAAACACAAATTCGAAAATTGAGTTAGCTCAAGAATAGAGTTAGTGGGGTTAGTGATATTAATAAAATATTTGATTATTTTCAATTAGAATTAGTTTAAATATTAAATTAGTATTAAATAAAATATTAAATTAGTATTAAATATCATATAATATTAGATTAGATTAGTATTAAATTAAATACTAGTTTAAATATTAAATACAATATAATATTAATTTAAAATATAAATTAGTATTAAATAAATATAATATCAAATTAAATTAAAATTAAATTAAATGTTATATTAAATATCATATTGTAGTCATTTAAATATTAAATATAATATAATATAAGTTTAAATATTATATTAGTATTAAATAAAACATTAGATTAAATATAATATTATAATAGTTCAAATATTAAATATAATATAGTATTAATTTAAATAGTAATTTCGTATTAAATAACTATAATATCAGATTAGATTAGTATGAAATATAATATAATATTAATTTAAATATTTAATATAACATAATATAATATTAGTGTAAATGTTAAGTGTTGAATGTAATATAATATTGGTTTAAATATTAGATTAGTATTAAATTAATATAATATCTGAATAGATTAGATAATATTATATTAAATATAATATAATACTAGTTTAAATATTAAATGTAATATAATATTAGTTTAAATATTAAATGTAATATAATATTACTTTAAATATTATATTAAAATTAAATAAAATATTAGATTAAATATAAAATAATATTATTTTTAATATTATATAATATAATATTAATTCAAATATTAAATGTAATATAATATTAATTTAAATATTAAATGTAATTTAATATTATTTTAAATATTATATTAGTATTAAATAAAATATTAAATTAGCCTTAAATAAATATAATATCATATTAAATATTAAATTAGATTAGTATTAAATAAAATATTAATTATTATTAGAAAATATTAGTTTAATCACTATTTTATTCATTTCCTCCATCGCTATTCCAAACATACAATCCAAATAGTCCAAAGTTAGTGCAATTCTCAAACCACTCGGGTTAACACTATTTTCAACCACGAACCCAAAAATCGCTATTCTTGCACTAATCCTTGCACGATCCAAACATAAAATTTGATCTCTAAGCACATTTTAATATGGATATCATGTTGAGCCGTTCGGATCGACTGTTTGAACTTTGTAGATGAAGATAGAGACGTGGGATATGATTGGGGCACAAAACCAATGGTACATTTTAACTCTACTCATATAAAAATGTACTTATAAACCAAATTTTATATTTTTTCAGAATGTAGAAAATCATTATTTTTTTATGATCCATAATTTTCAAATCAAATTATGTTTTGCCTGTCTAAAATAATTAGTAACAAAATTTAAAAGAAAACACAAAATCCAGTCCGCGAGTATTTTTTATATGTATAAAAATCATATCGAATAATTCAGATTAATTGTTTGAACATTAAAAACGAATAATTCCGTGCCGGGGCATGAAAAGCAGGTATCCTAAAGAGTAAAGGCTCTCAGCATAGTGACAAATGAATTATTCGGGTTCGGTTCGGCGAGATCAAAAATCCGTGATTCGGGTATAATTCGGGAATGATTCGGAATTATCCAGATCAGAAATCTCAGTCCTGCAAGGGAGCAAAAAAATAAAAAACCAAAAAAATAATTGTTCTTGGAAAAATTCAGAAAAAATTCGTGAATAATTCGTAAAATTTGGAAAAAGTTCGTAAAATTCGGGAATTATTCGGGTTTAATTCGGTCAAAGTTCGGTCAACCGAATAATTCGGTGTTCGGTTCGGCATCACCCCAAAAAAAGAATTAAACGGGTATAATTTGGGTATCTTGTCACTATGGCTCTCAGGACCCAATCGTCGATGACTCGCAACACGGGATGCATCATGAAATCAGGAATAGAGAATCCAAAATCATCGGATGAAATCTGTGTTCTGGGTTGTGGCCTTGTGGGGACTGGGGAGCACATATGCTGGTATACAGAGAGCTTGGGGGAGAGAGAAAGAGAGATGGGCAGTGGTACGAACCATACGGATTTCTGAGGCCCAATTGGCAATGAGGGGAGGCCCACTTTCTGATCAGCCCGTCGTGACACTTGCCAGATTTTTCAATTTTCTCCATTTCCTTTTTAAATGGACAATACTATCTGATCTCCTGTCGTGATTCTGAAGTTTGAACCAGTGTTTGAAAAATTGGTTCTTATGCGGTACTCAGAAAGCCACCGCATACCACATATACGGATTTTTATTCGGATGTATATATGCGGATTTTAAAATGAAAATTCACATTAATTTGTATACAAAGAAAATATTTATGATTAACTGTACTGCATGTACATGTTAAACTGGTAATAAAATGTTAAAATATCGATTCTCATCTCGTACTAAATAAAATACTTAAATATTTACATATTGATCTCAATTCGGCTGAATATGCGGTCGAATATTCAAAACCGTATATTGAACCGAATACTCATTTTCTATTCAGATTCCAACCAAATACAAATATTGGGCCGAATAGATCGATTTTTAAAACACTAGTTTGAACTGAGTTTCATGGATTAGAGAATAAAAAACAGAGATTGCAGTTTTCAGTTAAATTGAGAGATTGTAAGTATCCTAATGGGTCGTCTTTTGAGTGGAGCCCGAAAGTCTGAAACTGACATCAAATCAACGCCGTTCGATCAATTAGGGGCCAGCAATCTACGCCCGATGTGCTGGACTGCTGCGCCAGTTTTAAAGTTGTCGGGGTTCCAGAATCCGTATCCTCTGCATTAACTCAAAAGGGAATCTTTTGAGTTAAGCAATCTCCACTGTCCAATTTGTTTTAAAATTCGTGCAGATCAGATCTGCACTAATATTGAAAGACTCCTTATAATAATGGCAGGTGGCGAATTAGTTTGCTCTAAAATCAGACGGTTGAGATTTATTAACTCAAAAGATTCCATGAGTTAATGCAAAAGATGCGCGCTCTCTCTCGTATTTATATAGACATGGTTTATAATAGTTTTACATTACTACGCGTAAGCTGCTCTGCATGACTACTTCTCGGCTTTTTTTTTTAATAGCATCGAATTTAACTATTTCAATAAAATAAATATGTTGGATCTGATTGTTATGAAAAACAGCTTTACAAAATTGGTGACGTCATACTTACTATCTGGATAGTAAACTGTCTCCACCGATTCTGTGAGCTACTTTTTATAAAAATCAAATATATTATGCTTGTTTCGTTTAAAAAATTTAAATGTGATTTTATTTATAAAAAAAAATCCTCTCTCTCCATGACTCCATCCAAAATATAAGTTACTAAAATGAAGAGAGAGAAAATATGACGAGGATAATAACTTCATGATAAAAATATTTGTAATCGATAATATTTATGACGAGAATAACTTCATAAGAAAAATATTCATGATAACTTGATGGATCTTCTAAAAAGATAATTGTGTATTGAAGTGTATATTTTGACTTTCGTTTATTAAAATTTTGGCACGGAAACATAAATTAGCAGGGATTCAATTATATCATTTTTCGGTGACATCGAATTGCACTCTCAATTTTCAAAATTTTCAAATTCTAAACAGTTGATTCAAACCATTCAACATAGTGAATATGTTAAAATGTGCTTGCAGATCAAATTTCATGTTTTTTGTAATTTTTTTATTATTTATTAAGTATTTAATAAAATCGCTATATTCAAACCATTGAATTTCTGTACCCATCTTAATAAATAGTAAAAAATTCATAAAAAGATTAAATTTTATCTGCAAGCATATTTTAATATATCCATCAAGTTGAACGGTTTGGATCGACTGTTTGAACTTTGTAAACAGAGGGTGTAATTCGGTGTCACCAAAAAAGAGTGTAATTGAATCCCTCCTCAACATAAATAGGTGTTTTGTATATAATGATTTATTTATATAAAATAATATTGAATTGAGTTGGTGATAAACTGGAAAAACAAAAAAAAAAATAACTTGAGCAATGATCCCAAACAACCATTCACATCAGGGATGCAAATGGATCGGGTTATTATTCAATCGGATCTGGATCCGTGTCTGAAAATTAGATACAGATATCTAATATCTAATATATGTGTGAACACAGTTTTAAATTTTAATTATTTGTATTCCAAGAATAGATACATCTCATACAATTTAATATATATTATAAAAAAAATTATGTTATCACTGTTATAAAATAATGGATATCCAATATGTATATGTTTTTTTATTTGAACCGTATCCATATCTATCTAACATCCGTTCTGTATCCGTCTCCGAAAAGTAAAAGTGGATACAGATATGGTTTTACAACTGTTTCATCCGTATCTGATCCGTTTGCACCCCTGATTTATTAATTTTTATATTAAATATCAAGCTTCTTGTAATGTATCGAATTAATCATATAATAAACTATATACAATGTACAACTATAAATTTTGTTCGATGTATTGTTTGGGATAACAATTTTAATTTAAAGTTGCATTTGAATGCAATAATTTTGATATCAAACAAAATTCACATACATTAAAGGAGTATGCTTCTGTGATTAATAAATACATATATATTAAATCATTATCGTTCTTTTATATAAGAATGTGATAATCAGAGATGGCTATGGTGAGTTGCGAAAGGGACTATTTTACTCCACACTTATATTTTGTCATTTTAAAATTCAAAACGTCAATATGAACTGCTCAACATGATCTCCATATTGAAATGTGCTTGGAGACCAAATTTTACATTTTTTTTAAATTTTTTTACTATTTATTAATCCACTTTGAAAATTGCTGATCCGGTGATCCAGAAATTTTTAATGTTTTACTGTTTACCCGGATTTTCAGATTTTCAAAGTGGCTTAATAAATAGTAAAAAAATTCCAAAAAATATAAAATTTAGTTTCCAAGCATATTTTATTATGGAGATCATGTTGAGTGGTTCAGATCGACGTTTTGAACTTTGAAAATGAAAATATTGCATGGAGTATAAACGTGTTTTACTTCACAACTCATCCTAACCCATCTCGTTATAATTATATTACTAAATTATATTTACGTGTGACTATCAAACCGTTAGATGTGATCTACATCATTTTATCTATGCACGTGTAAAAAATTATGGCATTTCAACTTTGTTTTGGTTGTCATCTTGAGCTTGTAAAAATGTATACTAATGTGGATAATTTCTAAGCGTTGATTTTCTAACTTATTGATTCACATAAAAGAAAAATCAAAATGTGATATTTTTTTATGGACACATAGAGAAAATAACATAGATCACATCTCACGGTTTTATTTTGACGTTTAAGTTTTAAACTTTGAGTTATTTAAGTTTTTTAAAAATGGAGACACGATGGAGACACAAAAAATGGAGGCATTTGAACCCTCTCTATTATAAATTAAAAGTTAAAAGGCTGTCATTAAACTCCACAATTGATGTACCGGCCATTTTTATTAATATCCCTAAAAACAAAGAAAATTTTAAAAATGCCCCTGTCCCCAAATTTTTATCAAATATGCCATGACCGCCTGGACCCAGGGCGGCCCAAAACACACAGTGAGGCGCCCGTGGCTGGGGCGCCCCATGGTAACTAGCGGAGCGCCCGTGGCTGGGGCGCCCCATGGCCTTTGCCTTTTCTTTTTTTTTTTTTTTATAGAGATGTTAGTATTTTGATTTGAATAATTTTGTGAAAAAAAAAGTTTTCTTATTTAGAGTGTGCCAAAAAGTAAAATATTTGATATATTTACGAAGTGATGTCGTAAATTTTTATAACTTTGATTTTTTTTATTTTTATTTTTTTTGGTGAACTTTGATTTTTTTTATTTTAATTTTTTTTGGTGAATTTTGATTTTATTTGTCAGTTGGATATCACAAGTCTAAATATAACACTAATAAGGACTTGGCTTTTATTATGGTTTTTATAATATATGTATAATATACACATACACATACACAGACACATACACATACACATACACACACATATACATATACATATACATATACACACACATATACATATACTAATAAGGACTTGGCTTTTATTATGGTTTTTATAATATATGTATAATATACACATATACATATACTAGTATTTTGATTTAAATAATTTTGTGAAGAAAAAGTTTTCTTGTTTAGAGTGTATGCCAAAAAATAAAACTTTTGGATATATTTATGAAGTGATGTGATGCACGAACGATCAAGAAATTGGAAAAAGTATTGGAAAGATAGATTTGGTTCTGAGATCACACATTAAAAACTCAATTCTTTGATAAAACTGAATACATTAAAAACTAACTTCTGCCAAAAGACATGACTTCTATTTAAATACAAACCCTAAAACATAAAATACATAAAAAAAAAAAAACATAAAAGACCCTGAAAACTCTAAAATTATAAAGAAAGGTCCAAAAGTCCATGAAGGAAGGCTCGGATCGCGAATCTGAGCCCGAAAATTCATATAATATGTGTATGACCATATTGCATCATGATGTCGTAAATTCATATAATATGCAATAAATTTTTTTGGCAGGACCATATTGCATCCGACGGACTAAAATAGTATGTGTATATATGTAGCTTTGTATATGTATATATGTATGTGTATGTGTATATGTGTGTGTATGTGTATATGTGTGTGTCTGTGTATGTGTATATGTCTGTGTATGTGTATGTGTATGTGTATATTGAGGAGGGTTCAAATGCCTCCATGTTTTTGTGCCTCCATCATGCCTCCATCTCTCTCCATCATTTTCAAAGTTCAAACAGTCGATCCGAACCGTTCAATCTAACCTCCATACTAAAATATGTTTGGAGACCAAATTTTATATTTTTAGGAATTTTTTTACTATTTTGTTAGATAGGTAAAAAAATATTGTTTTTAGATGGTTCAGATTTACTGATTTTGTACCTATCTAAGAAAATAGTAAAAAAATTCCTAAAAATATAAAATTTGGTCTCCAAACATATTTTAGTATGAAGGTTAGATTGAACGGTTCGGATCGACTGTTTGAACTTTGAAAATGATGGAGAGAGATGGAGGCACAAAAACATGGAGGCATTTGAACCCTCCTCGTGTATATTATACATATATTATAAAAACCATAATAAAAGCCAAGTCCTTATTAGTGTTATATTTAGACTTGTGATATCCAACTGACAAATAAAATCAAAGTTCACCAAAAAAATAAAAATAAAAAAAATCAAAGTTATAAAAATTTACGACATCACTTCGTAAATATATCAAATATTTTACTTTTTGGCATACACTCTAAATAAGAAAACTTTTTTTTCACAAAATTATTCAAATCAAAATACTAACATCTCTATAAAAAAAAAAAAAAAAAAAGGCAAAGGCCATGGGGCGCCTCACTGTGTGTTTTGGGCCGCCCTGGGTCCAGGCGGTCAGGGCATATTTGATAAAAATTTGGGAACAGGAGCATTTTTAAAATTTTCTTTGTTTTTAGGGATATTAATAAAAATGGCCGTTGATGTACCGAAGAGAAGTTAAAGTTGTTTTTAGAATTACAGCTAACACATTTGCACCAAGTCCATTTAAATAATTTCGGTGGTCCCAAACATAGCACTATTAAATTACCCCTCCGAAGTCCGAAGTCCTCGTGGAGCGGTGCACCTGACCTTAGGCATGGCCAAACGATCTCGTTCGCAGCAGATCTCCATTTGTCGCGTTATTTTTGGTTTCTCTGCGGACCCAGTGGTGGTCCCAACCTTTTATTTCTACCTGATGAACGATCTACGCCGTTGATTGAAAAAAGGTGGACCACAAGCGGTAACTCTACGGATGGTAAGTGAAGTGGCTCGAGATGAGATCAAAGATCTCAAATATGAGAATATTTTCTTGTAAACTTGTGAGTGTTAGAGTCTATTAGTTTGACAGGGGACACGGCATGAGATTTGATGGAGACGGAAACACATGAATATAGATATACGCAGAATTAATTATGTAAATGTCTTGCAACGGGTATTCGGTTGTACCGTGTAAATAGTTATAGAAAATCTTATTTTTATTTCTAAAATACTTGATACCAATACAATTATACCACCTATTTCATTAGAAACAAATATTCATACAAAACAGAGCTCTATATGCATCTACAAAATATGATAGCTAAAAATAAAACCAAATCTTAGTCTAAAAATCACTCCAACTCTGAAGCTGTCAGAGGACATCTAAAGCACAACTAGTCATGACTGGGAAATTACAGCAAAACAGTGCTACAGCACACAGTAAGAAGCAAACATTTAGAAGTTCAGTTTTGGGATTATCTAAGGACTAAAGCAATTAGGGTGCAGCAAGAGAGCTTGTAAGGGAAGAACTAGCATGAGTATTAGGATCAAGGGTGCCAGTAGAGAAGAAATCGGCATCAATGGCATCCATGTCAGCACAGTCTCTGAGGTACTCAGAGAGGTCTGACCCCTCTAAATCATGACATGGTTCTTCCTCTTAATCCCAACTGCTGCTGATTTCCTAAGATGTATCGGTCTCCGAGAGAGTTATAGCCGTACTTGCCTAGAACAAATTAGAGACATCCATGGGTAAAATTAAACTAAGCTTAAGAAAAAAAAACGATTAATGTAATAACATAATAATATTTATTAATTATTATTTTTTAAATTAAAATTTTGTGAAAGAGAGAAAACTGATTTTCTAAAATGCATTAAATGTTTCTTATAGTGTCTTGCATATATGCTCATTTTTAGTCTTGTGTTTAAATTTTTATATTAATACTTTCAAATTATTAGCTTAATCACAACATGTCAAATGATAAAATATATATATATATTTTTTTATATACCACGGATAAGATAAGAAGCATTAATGATATAAAAAAAATACGAATTAGGAGGGTTAAAAGGGAAAAAAAATGTGACCGAAACAAACTTTACAAAGTAGAGGGTGGTCCCATACTCCCATTCGCACAGTAGAGAAGGACACGGTCCAATCGCAGTATCGGAATCTGAACCGTCCGATCCATCTCTATCACGTGCTGTCACGTGATGTCACGTGCGTAGTAATGACGATCTTTTCTTGCTTCCTATTCGCCTTCGCCCTTCGGTCCCCTTCCCCTGAACTCCGCTGTGAAATATACGCTGTTATACTCTTTATTACGTGGCAACTCTTTATTGGTTGTGTTGCTCCGTTAAATTGGAATTCTGAAAGAATGTAAACTTTTACCTTTCATTAATTAAGAAGATGATGTGGTTCTAATCTCTATCATAATAATTTAAAGATAAATTAAAATTTAATTTGTCAGATCTTTTTCTGCTTGTTGGGAAACCGGCTACAAAACATCCAAGTTTATTGGAGAAATTCACAGATGCACGTCAGCACATGCCACGTGGATATTATATGATATTGGGTCGATTGCTTGGCGGTTGGCGCATGTCGTTCAAGAGACTGCATGCTTTTTTTTATAATGAAATAAAATTGTTTATACAAAAAGGCGGTGCCAAATCACTGATACCTCTAGCTATTTTTTATAAGAAATATGGAGGTTTAATCTACTAATTTTCTTTTAATATTTATAAAAGTTTTTTATTCGAATTTCAAACTCATGATATTTTTACATAGAAAGTGTAGGAGCGGATGTTATTGTACAAGCTACCTCTGTGATTTTAAATCATTTAATTATGTGTATTGAAATTTAATTAAATTTTCTTTTTATACAAGTTTTCATAGAGTTAAGTTCTCTCTTATAAAATATCAAATATTTGCTTTTAGTTTAATGGTTTGAGTTGTCCACTTTGGTTGTAGAAGCCTCAGGTACAAATTTCACCTATCACGTTATACATTTTTGCATTTTATATTCAATCTCGTATTTAAATTTCTTAATTGCGCCTCTGGGAGAATGCTATCGTTCGGTACTAGATCAAAAGTTAGTTTTTTCTTTAATAAAATAACATCATAAGATGTTGGTAAGTTAAACAAACTTCACCTGAGCACCGACACAGTTAAGCATTCTTTTTTCAAAAAAAAAGTTAAACATTATTTTATCTGAGGTAGATGTTAGAACCAACAATGAAGGTTAATTGATCCCTATTTATTAAATTTATTTTTGTATTTATACATAATTTTGTATGTAACTTAGAGTAAAATATCATGTTACTGTAAAATTGATCTTCATGTTTTACACAGTAATTTTATATGAGTAAAGCTATGGTGTGATGTTCTTACCAAGAGATTTTGATAAGAATAACTCTAAAAAGTATATCGGATCGACTTCAAACAACAAATTCAAACTGTTAAAATCCATATACTTCATGAACAGTTCTGATCCGATATGATCATATTCATATCCGAACAAAATTTGACTTGTATGATTTGCCGGATCTAAACTTAAATATTTCCAAGTGCGCGAAACTGCTTGACTTTTAATAAAAAAAAAAAAAAAATTGTTATAATATTAAAATATTATCTCTTGCATTGCATGTGAATGAAATATGTTACTTTCCGGTGATTCCTTTTTAAACCCCAAAAAGTAAAGTGCTATATATAAAATTAATTATGACTAGATTCAGGTTTACATTGAATTTGGATAAATATGTCGGTCCACGCACGAAAGCGACCAAACACATAAAACTATTTATAAATTGAACTGTTATTAATATAATAATATTTCGTTATTGTTCCTTAAATCGTTTCACTTTTAAATTTCAACCCAACTTCGACCAACCTTTTTTTTTTTGACGAAGTCAACCTCTCTGGTATGGCTGTTTTGAATTGTATTATTTGTCCCGTGTACGTATAGAACACTACTGCACAATGAATCTGGTGTTTTGACTACTGCGCTCGTAAGTTTCGCTCCACTTCGTACACTCCGCTCCACCTCCATTAAATAACTAAAGAGATTTCGAAGACGAAGGTTTGAGAGTCGTCCGTCCGCTTCGCTTCTCCGCCCTGCTCCGCCACCTCTGCCCGTCCCTTCGTCTGCCCGGTTTGCCATTCGAACGGATAATTCCGTCGCGACTCAGTGCTCCGTCTCACGTTTTGAGCAGATGCTTCCGTCCAACGGATCTAGCCACCGCTCATCAGTCTGTCTCATCTTACTCCAACCGAGCAGGTGCTTCCGTTTAACGGATCTGATCATCACTTTTCGATCCGCTTCGACTCTCCGGGTTCGACTGAGGGTGCTATAAATTCGCTTCGCCCGCCGTAGTATCTAATATTACTATATATGAATAAGGTGCGTGTTGATGTGGTTGTTGCCGATGGTGATAATGATGATGTGTTTTCTTCTTCCTCCTTCCTCCACTCCTCTCCTTCTGTCTCTTTCCACTGTGGTGGCCTCCTGTGAGATGACTGTCCTGGTCCAGTTGACTCGGCTCCCGCCCTGATTTGATTCAGTGCCTTATCGGCTGAGTGGTGACTGTCCTGGTCCGGTTGATTCAATTCCCTATTCGGTTTGATCCAGTGCCTCCTTGGCCGAAGTAGTGACTGTCCTGGTCCGGTCTAATTTAGTGCATCTCAGGTGCGCATTCTTCTAGGCGGTGTTGACATGGTGTAGTCACACTCGCTCGACTGCTACGTTTGCATATAAAGAGAAGATAATGAACGAGCCAATTGTCTTGCTAATATGGCGCGAACTGAACATTTCGTAACTACTGCTTTTTTGCCACTAAATTAAAACTATACTTGCGTTACTTTTAGTCCAGATAAGTCCGGAATTAAATTTGAGTCAATCCGGAATTAAAAACTCAATCGTTACGTAACTTCAAATTATCTGGAGGAAGACTAATCAACCTGAGGTAATTTAAATTTAATTTATGAAGACAAGTGATGAAAAAAAGTCACTTAATTTAATTTCAAATAAATATTATATAATTGCACTGTGCTTCGGAACCTGTATGTATAATCATATTTATTTGATTTTGTTTAAAAAAATACTAATTTTTAAATTTAACTTACGCAGAACAAATTATTAGAAAAGTCAGTTTTAAAAGATACTTAGTTTAAATTTCAAAATGAATATTATGCAATTGTATTGTGCTGCGAAATTTATACGTGAAATCATATTTCTGTGATTTTGTCTAAAAAATTACCAATTTTTAAATTTAGCCTGCGAAAATAAATTATTAGAAGGTCAGTTTTAAAAGCCACTTAATTTAAATTTCAAAATGAATATCATGTAATTGGAATATCGGATCGTGCTTGAAAAATTATATGTAAAATCATATTTCTTTTGATTTTGTTTAAACAAATACTAATTTCTAAATATCACAGGATATTGATTGAATTTTAGAAACATTAGTCTTAGCTTTACAATCCGATAAAAATTCAAACTTTTATATTTAAAATTTAAAATTTAAGGTCGAACTGTTTCAGTTTTTAATCTCTGAAAATAACGAATTATATTTTCCAAGCTGCATATTGTGTAAATAATTATATTCCTGAAAATATGAAAATTCCAAAAAATATTGTTTTGGAATTCCATCAACGATCGATGATATTAGTGAATTCAAAATTCTTAATTCCTGTACAATTTTATTAAAAATTATTGTTTTTTGAAAGAATCAAAGTTCAATGAATCCGACACAATTTGACATGTCGAATTGAAACTTTTAAAAGCGATTACAAAACAGACATACACCATGTCCAGCCACCAAAACATTATCTCAATTAATGATGCATTGAGGCATGTCTCTCTTTTATAACCTCCTGAAGTCATTCGCCACGTTACTATCTCAGAAGAATTATATATTTGACACGTGAACTCCGTTACAAAGAAGCGCGGAACGGATTAGTCCAAAACGGATCCGTTACTTGTCCTTCACACGTGGCGACATCTGAAAGGTTGTACGGTCCTCACTGAGGTGGAGGCGGATAGTGCTTCTCTGAGCTGGATTGAAACTTCTTTTCGCGTCCGTGCATTAAACCACTGTTTAATGTGTTTTTGACATTCGGACCGGTCCTTGGCTCGGTTCGGTTCGGCTGTTCCTGTTTTGAACCGGATGAAACTCAATTTTCCGTTTTGTCATTGGGGCTCTCGGAAAATTACTCTGAGATTTATGTTGAAATTTTTCGCAATTTTTTTAAATTTAAATTATTATAACTTCTATTATAAGCACATATATCATGTCAATTAGTGTTAAAAGGCTATATATATTAGAGGAGGGTTCAAATGCCCCCCATTTTTTGTGCCTCTATCATGCCTCCATTTTTAAAAACTTTAATAACTCAAAATTTAAATCTTAAAATTCAAAATAAAATCGTTGGATATGAACTATATCATTTTATCTATGCACATGTAAAAAATTATGGCATTTCAACTTTGTTTTGATTGTCATCTTGAGTTTGTAAAAATATATATAAATGTGGATAATTTCTAGACGTTGATTTTTCAACTTATTGGTTCATATAAAAGCAAAATCAAAATGTGATAATTTTTTATGGGCACATAAATAAAATAACATAGATTACATCTAACGGTTTTATTTTGATGTTTAAGTTTTAAACTTTGAGTTATTTAAGTTTTTAAAAATGAAGGCACAAAAAATGGAGGCATTTGAACCCTCCTCTATATATTATTGAGTTTGTGGCTTTCAAGCCTCTCGAACGTTATGCTATCTAAAATATTTATAGAAGAGTTCAAATGCATCACGATTTTGTGTTTCGATATGTTCTACATCTTTTATCTATGTTTTCAAAGTCCAAACAGTCGATCTGAATCGCTCAACACGATCTTCATGATGAAAATATTCTCAGTGACCAAATTTAAAATTTTGTAGATTTTTTTTACTATTTTTTTAGATAAGTATAAAATCATTGTTTCTAGGAGATTCCGGACCACCCAAAAAAGTCATATCTATGTAAAATAATAGTAAAAAAATTCTAAAAAATTTAAAATTTGATTTCCAAGAATATTTTAGTATAATTATCATGTTGAGCAGTACAGATTGACTATTTGGACTTTACGAACAGAGATAAAGAATATGGAGTATATTAGAGCATAAAATCATGATGTATTTGAACCTCCTCAAGTTAAATTTGCTGACATAATTATCATTGTGATTTATTGTTGGTAGATGTAATAACATATTACAATTTTATGCAAATTTTTGTTTGTCAGTTTTCTAAATTCCGAAACTTGATTAGAGTTAAGTATTTTGTATCGTTGCAGCGAAGACCTAATTTTTGTAAAAGGGAAATCAGCAAAAGTGAATTTGAGACAAAGCAAATTTTCTGTTCATAAAAGGTAATGACAGTAAAAGTGGTTAGGGCTTCCGTTCCCACCTTATTAAAAGAATAAGAATTGCATTTTTCTTAATATGGGTTCTGTGTGAGAAGTGTCAGAAGTGAAAGGGATCGGTGTCTGGCTGGACCGGGCTTGTACAATGAGCCGGAGGCAAATCGCGGGGCCCACTACTTCAAAACCCATTTGTCGGCCGTGACGGAGACACGTCTGGTCCTCTGTGGGGCCCATTCCTAGCGGATATCTCGTGCTACTGCAGGGCGTGCAATCTGATCTAATGTGGCAAACCATTTGTGGTGAAGCTGTGCTAATGGAATCCCTTTTTTTTTTTTTGGTCAAACAGATCCTTCGAATATCCAGCAGAATACTTATACAGTAGATAATGATCATAGAATAGGATAGTAAGTTTTGAGCTAGAGATGAATTACTTAATTTATGCATAATAGTTTGATGAAAAAAATGACTGATTCTACAATTTTTTAAGTGAGTGGATTTGTGTACGTTGAAAGATTACGACATTATTTTACTTCTAGTTAATTATTGCGAAATGATATCACATAATATTGCTGGCATGTATAATTTTTTAGAAAAAATGATGAGAAATTATATTAGATTAGCGAAATCAATGATTTCTCATCTCGTTGATTTTGCTAAGTTCGGTAGGAGACTAGACTCTTCGTGATTACTTTAATGAAATACGAGTAATTTAAAAATCAAACTCACATCGTGTTTTGACAATAATTTATCTATTAATTATTGTCCGTATGAGGATAGCACATTTACTAAATTATAATATTACAATCAAAACTAATAAATATAAAGAATAAGAGTCAATTGACTCTATTTTTTTCTATGGAGAATTTCTATATAATTTAGAGTAAAATGTTATGGTATTGTAAAACTAATCTCATTGTACTCATGAAACTTTTATATAATTGACACCGTAGTTTGAAAATCTGACTATGTCCTTATTTACGATGTTGACCGTGTTGTCTAAAATGAAAAGACTAGTAAATCATTTAAACAGTGTATGATCATTCATGATGATAAACAAGAGAAACAAAAAAAAGCTTACGAATCAATAATTAAAAAATACACTCGTTATATAGTTTGCTAATATTCAATAAGTTATATAGTTTACTAATATTTAATAATCATAAAAAATACAAAAATGTTTCCTTGGCTCTGAAACTCTGTGTCATTTTGTTTATTTTTTATCTGCATGATTAAGCCAATGAGTTCACTAAAAAATGGACCGGATATTTTTTTCATTTATGATGTAATTTGCTAATTCTAATTTCTAATTGCGCCTTTGTGAAATAATTAAACATGATATTTTTTAGCAATCAATTTAATTGACCGATAGATATTAGCTGCTACTACTTATTAAATGTACAGGTATAAAGTTTTTATTGTCCTCTTTCTCAGATTAATAGTTTTGATTTTATCAAATTAAAAGAAACATAATTGTAACTAGTTACTAAAAAATATGTCATTAAAATAATTTTGTTGATCCAGTGGTCGATTCATATTTAGCTAAATTTTAAAAAAATGTTTGTGATTTCTGCAAACTATTTTAGAAGTATAAAGTTGGTATTGGCACTCTATAAGCCGAAATTTTTATTAATACCATTTAAAAAAAAATCAAAATACCACTGAAATTGGAGAATTTAAAAAATACCAGAGCCTCCAATTCAATCTTGCAGCCCCATGGGAGACCGCAGATTGAATTGGAGCTCCTTCAAAAACCTAAATATCAGTATATTACAATACATTTTTTAGTTTTTGAAGGCTCACCAATTCAATCTGCGTGGGGCTGCATATTGAATCAGAGACCCTAGTATTTTTCAAATTCCTCATAATTTGTGGTTTTGTTTTTTTTGACAGTGGTATTAATAAAAACTTCGGCTCTATAATCTGACCATTCCAATTTCCAATTATGAAGTTTTACATATGCTATGCGAAAGAACCACAGAAGATCTCGTGGAATAAATTGTACAAGCAATTCTGAATAAGCAATTGCTTTCACTCTACACCGAGTAGCCTCCAACCCACCAACAGCAAACACCGATACCGACCCACAGCTTGCTGCCTTCCACACGCTCTCTTTGAACCGATCCAACATTCCAACCAAACCAAGCGAGGAAACATTTCAGGTCGCCGCAATGCTCCGAGTCCAAATACTAGTCTTTGTATCAATCCACCAAACAAACAACAGGCATCCATTGTTTATCTTATCCATGTTTGGTTAGTAGGAGTCGGGCGAGAAGTAACGGAAAAAGAGACACTTGAATGAAACGGAAAGGAAAGGTTATAATATGTCTGTACCTTTCCTGTTTGGTTGGCTGTAACTTTTATTTTTTATCTTCTAGAAGTTAATTAAAGGAGATTGATAAGTCATTTTCATCACACGGTCGAGATTGATCAGTAATTCTCATCACACGGTCGAGATTGAACAATATTTTTAACATATTGGTATAAACCAGTGAGATTTTTGCAATAACTGTCTATTTTGAATACAAATTTAGAGAGTTAAGACCATATAAACATATATTGATTATGTAATTATTTAGTCTTTTTTAGAATATATCCACTCGTCTCTTCTAGACGGGTGAAAACCGAGCGGATACGGAGCAGATAGTGGTAAAACTTTATCTATATTCTTTTTTCATTTTCCGAATATGGATACAGAGTGGATATCAGATGGATGCAGATATGGATTCGAATTAGATTGGATATTTATTAAAATAATAAAAAAATATATTAAACAGCAATAGGTTCATAATATTTATATAATTATAATGGTGAATAATATAATTTGTTCATAATATGTATTAAAATATATAGTATATATCTACTATTCAGATACATATAATTTAAAATTTAAAACGTAAAATCATATCAGTATCTTTATCCATACGGATATTCGAATATCGGATATTCGCATCTAATTTTCCAAATACGGATCAAATATTATCCATATTATTTTCACCCCTTTTAACCTTCGTAATTATATTTTTTTTATGAAAATCACGATAAGAATTATCTTCTGATTTTCATAATTTATCTTACCACCACACACAAAACTATTAAATTACGCGTTGCGTCTGTAATACTGCTGCACGTGATTTCAACCTTCAACAAAATCATATGACGTTTTATATACTATGTTTAAGAGTGAGACACAAGAGAAAGATAAATAAATATTTTTCTATTTTATAAAAAAATATGATATAAATGATGTAATTATTTCCATAATTTATCCATAATCAAGCAGATCTAGGTTTATAAGGTACGGATCTCATCTTGGTTTAATATCTCGGAATATGCTCTGGGGATGCGCGATGGTAACCTCGATTCATCTACCGACCTGTGGGACCCAAAATTGCTCGTCATGGACCGACACGCGTCATCATCTCACAACCTTAGCTTGTAAAGTAGCTTACTTGGTCATTAATATAAGAAGATAATATTTTATTTAAACAGGGTGATTAAAATATATGTGAATCAAGTAATTGCCCCTGGGGGTGAGACAAGGTCGCTCGTTGAATGGTTTGCGGGTTCGTGCCGTTACCGTAAGAGGCAAGTATTGAACCCGGTTCAGTTTTCGTAAACCGGATCCATACAGGAGAAAGCTTGACTCGGGTTGAAATGTATCTATGATGGAATTGATATTTTTATTGACCACCCGGTTATGCTAACCCAATCCCCACTCTTCCTATGGTCCGTGAAAGAGTTGGCTAGACATGGTGCAAAGTCATAATTGCAATACCGTCTAGATTTTTAAAAATGTTGTTATACATGTTACATTGTACACACGTAATTTTATTATTTGTATTATACTTTTGTAAAGAAAATACAAGTAATAAAGTTCACATTATTTTTACATATTATGATAATTATTTTAAAATTTATTGATAGTTCACATTATGGATAAATTTATTTGACTAAGACAAAAAATACTATAAATAAAGTAGTTAACTCAGTCATTTATAAAAAAATAATTCAATAACACTCTTTGTAGAAAAAGATAAGCATCTCTTGACTTTGTAAATATATTAATATTCAAGGAGGTCAAAACTAAATATTTTTTTTAAAGCTTGTGTTATATAACACTTAACTAGATTGTTTTTATCTATTCATGTCTAGATCTAGATAATATATTATTAAATAAACAATTTGTATGATGATAAAAACGTTAATTATAATTATTAATATATTATATCACCTATTTCTTACTCTTGTGTGTATATAACTATATATACATATATAATAATTTTTATATATATTATTACCACGTTATAATTTTTTTTTTTTGATATTTTTATCTACAACTAGAAAGCACAAATTAAATTCCAGCGGTGTATAATGATTTCCAGTGGACCAAGCTTGTGTATAGATTCCTCAAGGACTAATTTCTCTCTCTTGGTCTGGTCACGACTGTCCCCAAAGCTTCTGCACACAACTGACGTCCTTCTTCTCCCCTTTCTGATACCTACCAGCTACACCATTTTCGAGTTTTACACACAGAGAGAAAGAGAGAGAGAGAAAAAGAGAAAAAGGGTTAGAGAGAGAGAGAGAGAGAGAGGCAGCGGCACCGAAGTATAAATCAGGAGTGATAAGAGAGAGGCGAAGCGAATTTAACTTCTTCCTGAAGTAGGAGGCGCGGCGTATGCGAGTTTTTGTGGTTAATTCTCTTGAATTTGGAACTTTTCCGTTACATTACAAGTGGGATTTGAAGCTTGGATGTGAGATCTGGGTTATTGAAAGAGGATTTCTTTGATTTTGGCTTTTGATGGCTTCTACTGGGTGTACCGAGACTTACATAGCTGATTCGGGAGGCGGGAAAGGTGAGCTTTTCTTATGGTGTTCTTTGCTTAGTAGGAGATTTTTTTTGCGGTGTAATTCAGAGGAAAAAAAAGGAAGAAATTCGTTTTTTTTTCTTGGGTTTCATGACTTTGGCCTGCTACTTTAGCTCCAAAACTTCGATCTAGGCTTTATCTAGAATTTTGTTGTTGCTTCAGTGTTATTTTCTTTCGAATTGAAAACCTTTATTTGTTTCTCTCTCTTGGTGAGAATTTTGCTCAATTCAAAAACCACTTCCTTTTGCGTTAGATTTGGGAGAGGAAGCTTTGTACAACGAATTATGGCGCGCATGTGCTGGGCCACTTGTGACGGTGCCAAGAGTTGGAGAAAGAGTTTTCTACTTCCCTCAAGGCCATATAGAGCAGGTCAGAAATTACTATTTTTATGAATTTATTACAAATTTCCTACTTTGGAAATTTCCCTTTATTTTTAGGAGAACCATATATTATGATATTTTGCAGTTTCTAGTTAAGATTGTTCCCGTCTATATTATGAATTTCTCAGAATCAGTATTTTGGGGCTTCAATTTTCTTTGCTCTTATGGAATTAGGTCGAGGCGTCAACCAATCAGGTATCAGAACAGCAGATGCCCCACTATGACCTGCCATGGAAGATCCCGTGTCGAGTCATGAATGTGCTACTGAAGGTAGAGTTGTTCTTTATTTCTTTGCCCTTTTTTCTCCTTAAGATAAAATTGTAGATCTCTTCTATTATAGGGCTTATCTTTGGATACTAATTGATTTATGTACAGGCGGAGCCAGACACTGATGAGGTCTATGCACAAGTGACTTTATTGCCCGAGTCGAATGTACTTTTTTCATCCCTTTTTTTGTTACTAATTTCAAGTTTTTTAATTTTCCAACAAGGTACCAGTTCTGAAGTGATTAATTTGAGAAATAACCTAATTAGTGCTCTGGTTGTGAATATATATTGATGTATAAAGTTGGCTTGTTTTCACTAACCATTTTGGGTTTCTTTAATGGACTTGAATTCAGTTTCTGTTAAATTGGTTAAAATTGAGGGTATGTATGTTGGTAATTGGCTGACATCAGTGCTTTGTAAGATTGAAGCAAGCAGTAATTGTTTACAAGTTGGAAATTAGCTCAATGCTTAATTTTTGTGTTGTGTTAAATAAAACATAGCAAGATGAGAACTTAATGGAAAAAGAAGAGGCGCCATCTCAGCCACCCCGACCAGTGGTGCACTCCTTTTGCAAGACTCTGACGGCATCTGATACCAGCACACATGGTGGCTTCTCTGTGCTCAGACGCCATGCTGACGAGTGCCTTCCCCCTCTGGTAATTTTTTTTCTTATGCTGTTCCTCTCATTTTTAGCACATGCTTCTTTCATTCTCACAATTGTACTAACATGTAATGATAACAATGGTGCAGGATATGAGCAAGCAGCCTCCAACACAAGAGTTAGTTGCCAAGGACTTGCATTGTGTGGAATGGCGTTTTCGTCATATTTTTCGAGGTGACCTCCTACACTCATGCTATTCATGATATGGCAAAAAATCAAGCTTGTAATATAAAAATATATAATTTTTTTTATTCATTGAAAATATAGGACAACCAAGGAGGCATCTATTGCAGAGTGGCTGGAGTGTGTTTGTCAGCGCAAAGCGCTTAGTTGCAGGAGACGCTTTCATTTTTCTAAGGTAAAATGGTTATGGTGATGGAAATATTGATGAATGCTTTTGTTTCTTAACCTAAGAAGGTTCCTTTTACGTTTTGTTTTATTAAGGGGAGATAATGGGGAGCTTAGAGTTGGAGTCAGAAGGGCAATGCGGCAACAAATGAATATGCCATCTTCAGTTATATCTAGCCACAGCATGCATCTTGGTGTTCTTGCCACAGCCTGGCATGCTTGCAATACGGGCTCCCCCTTTACGGTCTATTACAAACCTAGGTAACATCTCCTTATTTTAGTAAATTGTTACTTCTGAATCTATGATCAGTGTTCTGTATTTGACCATTGATCTTTCTCTTCACAGGACAAGCCCATCGGAGTTCATCATTCCGTTTGACCAATATATGGAGGCTATTAAGAGTAATTATTCTATTGGTATGAGGTTCAAGATGCGTTTCGAAGGGGAAGAGGCCCCAGAACAGAGGTACATGAAAAATAAAAGAATAAGAAATTGTTGTGTATTTATTGCATAAAAGTTATAGGAATCTTACCTGAGTTGTTGCTATTATTCCGCCCCCCTCTTTTCAGGTTTACAGGGACAATAGTTGGAGCAGGAGATGCTGATCCTACCAGATGGCCTGGTTCCAAATGGCGATGCCTCAAGGTACAATTGGTTGCCTTGAACACATTGCGACCATGTCTAGTTTCTTAATTTTTCATACATGACGGTGTCGGATATTGTGATAAGTTTTGACTTCTGGAATAGTTGTTTATATGCACGAATAAACAAAGGATGCCTGAGATATACCTCTATTTGCTCCAAACTACATATGTGTGCCCTGTATTCAATTCAACTTTATTGTTCATAGGTATGAATGTATTGACTTACATTTGTGCACACATACATACACTTACGTACATGAATAATGCATTATACAGGTGAGGTGGGATGAGAACTCATCGATACCTCGCCCAGACAAGGTGTCTCCGTGGAAAATTGAGCCGGCCATGAGCCCCCCTCCACCTGTCAACCATCCAGTTCCCACTCCCAACCGTCCCAAGCGGCCCCGCCCAGTTGCCCCCACTATCTCGTCTCCTGACTCATCTGTTCTTACAAAAGAAGGTATATCCATACTCAGGTGTACTGCTTCTACTCAACCCAATAACTTGAGCGTATCTGCTCAAGGTAGTAATAGTTAAATTTAATGTATTTTTCCTATTTGTAGTCGCTCTCTCAAAGGTGGCTGCAGACCCTGGCCCGCACAGTCATCACAGCCTACAGGGGGTCTTCCAAGGTCAAGAACCTATGGCCTTGAAGACTGCTGCAGTATCTGGAACTGATGCCTCTGCCCTTAAACCTGTTATGTGGTCCCAAACGCAAATTGGAGACAGAAACTCGGGACCTGACATCTGGGCCCGGGTTCCAAGGCACGAAAACTCCTACAGAAGCTTGCTCTCTGGCGGGGTACGCCATGGTCTTTATGGTGATACGAGCATCTGGAATCAACAAAAGCAATCAGTTGTGTTACCATCCTGGCATTTAATGCCTCAGAATGTGTATGAGAAGTTCCCAAACTGGGTAACCAACCCGGTACCTGCCCAAAATATAGAAGAGACAACTACCCCGCAGAGTAAACTGTTGGGACAACCTCAATTTCAAACCGAAAAAGAGACAAGTGGAGGCGGTTGCAAGTTGTTTGGTGCGTATCTTGACAAGAACCCAAGAAGCGACGATGTTGCCACGCCAAAGGCTGTTAATGTGAGATCCACTGATGATCCACCTGTTGTAAATGGAAATGCAGATAAGCCTCCCCAAAATTGCTCACAAGTTTGCAAGGGCACGCAGAGCAGGCCACAGGGCAGCTCGACAAGAAGTTGCACCAAGGTATAATTTTTATGTAGACCCCTTTTTTTCAATTACAAAGTACAAACTGCACCCTGGCACATCTATTTTCAATTTTTCATATTTAGGTTAGGAAACAGGAAAAGCTACATGGCATTTAATAGGACAAAAGGTGAATAGGTAATTATAATTTTCATTTAAAAAAAGCTGAAACATTCTGCTATTGTAGGTGCACAAGCAGGGGATTGCGTTGGGAAGATCTGTGGATCTGACAAAGTTCACCAATTATGAAGAACTGTTCAGGGAGCTGGATCATATGTTTGAATTCAGAGGAGAATTGATGGGTACACCTAGCAGAACTTGGCTCGTTGTTTACACTGATAATGAAGGTGATATGATGCTTGTTGGAGATGATCCTTGGAAGTATGTCTCTCTCTGAACTTTCTCAAAGTAAAATCTTAAAAATGAAATTGGCACTTAGTATTAGCAGCTCCATTTTACTTTGAGAAATTGATGCCAGATCACCAAAGTCAAAAGTTTTGAGCATGCAGTAAATTCTCTAACCATGTTATCTTTCTGTTGTTACAGTGAATTCTGTAATATGGTGCGCAAGATCTTCATATACACAAGAGAGGAGGTGCAGAAGATGAACCCAGGTGCACTAAACACTAGATTCGAGGAAAGCTCAACAACCATGTCAGCTGGTGGCAAAAACCAATCAGCAAAAACATGCATGCCTACTTCCTCCCTTTTGTCTGATAATTGCTGCTAGGGTTAGGGTTCCATGCGGTAGGTTCTCCCCTCTTTCTCGATAACATGGTGATAAATTCATATTGAATATATTATCTCATAGGTACGGAATGCACAACAAGAAAAATTGTTTATGGATTTTTAAACTTATCGGGCAAAATTAGGGATGTATGCTTGAGGGATTTTATATTTTTTAACTGTTAAGCATATGAGTATGCCCTTAGAAATGCTCATTTTTAAAATTTCAATGCATAATTGACACACTCTTTTGGTTGTTTTGCAGACCTTGTATGGGAGTAAGGTCCAACTAGTTGTAGTAGGTCGCTATTAATGTTTATTCCAGTTTTGGTTTGTTCTAGTTCTGTTTTTAGTTATATTTTTGTTTTCGAGAAGGTTCCTTTGAGAGCTGGTTATGTTATTAGAATGTATAATTTGCGCGCAAGGAAGGTCTTAAATATGCTAAGTTTGACCCGTGCCATGTAAATATAGATATTTCTATTTTAATAGGTATCCTAGTTTGTATTGACTTCTATGGGTAGGTATCCTAGTTTGTATTGACCTGTCGCTCTCCACCTTTTAATAATGAGCACCAGTACAGAACTACAACTCCATGCCATAATTTGATCCTGGATTTCCACGGTGGCGTAGTCAATGACAGAAGAAGCTACTAACCATACAAATATGATTTAGTCGCGTCAAAGATATAATGCTTGTGAAGATAACAATTTTACTAATGTGACGGTACTAATTATTATTACTCTACGCGTTACTTGCTGCGATTGACCACCTTGGGGGGTGTCTAGGGGGTCAATGGCTATGGTATAGATAGTGGAAGTATTTTCATACTATCTACTAAAAATTTATCTGACTCATATACTATTTTTATCCGTTAAAAATTACAATGTAATGAGAAAATAGAGGATGAATAATAGACAATATTAATAAAATATTAATTTTTTATATTTTATAAATATTTAAACTCATTCATTTCACATACATGCAATTACATTAAATAAAAAAAATACAAATGTACAATTAATTTTAATTAAATTGTTTTTTTATAAAATAAAAGAATTAAGAAGTACAAATATTTCTTTAGATAAATTTAATTATTTAACTAAATAGTAAGTAAAAGTAATATATTTATTACATTACTAATAAAAAAATACAAATGTACAATTAATTTTAATTAAATTGTTTTTTTATAAAATAAAAGAATTAAGAAGTACAAATATTTCTTTAGATAAATTTAATTATTTAACTAAATAGTAAGTAAAAGTAATATATTTATTATTTTTATTACAGTACAATATACACTAAATAATAAAAGTACATTATTAATTATTGCTCAAATATAATTATATGAAATATTACGAAAATAAGTTTCACTATCACTAATTATTACTCAAACATTATCATATAATTTATTTTATATTACTCTATAGGGTAACAGATACAAATAATATTTACTCGTATCCATACCCATTTAGCTAACAAAATATAATCTTTATCCATATCCATATTCATACTTGATAAATTAGCAAAAATTTTTTTTACCCATAACAGCCGATCGAATACGGTACGGATAGGGTAAACGATTACAAGAGTATCATTGACACCCCTACATGTGTCCCTACTCTTTCCAACTATTCATTTTGATATGTTTTGTTGCAAAACAGAAATAGCTAAAATAATTATTTTGTCGTTTGTAAGACAAATAAGTTGGATTTCTTTTTCTAGCTATTCAAATCTAACCAAATACAAATAGACTATTCTTAATAGCCTATTCTCAACCCAACAAAACATCCCGATCAAATTTCAATGAGATGGTTCTATACAATTTTAGTGAATGGCTATGATTAACCATGCCATAAATACTTTAATCAGATGGTCCTCATTAATAATTGAAAAATGAGTACTGTTTATAATATCCTCTCCTATATTAAGCATC